>NC_032014.1:7016693-7068320 GCF_001865875.1 Lupinus angustifolius | reverse complement strand
TATTCTATTTTATTTTCTGTTCACATATTCTAACAAATTCAATTTTTCCATTTATTTAGTACAATTTTATCAAAATGATTCGGAATAGCTGTGCTCCTACAAATGTGTTTCCAAATCCGTTGCATTCATTGAATAACGTCTATCACAACTGCAATGAGATGATGGAAGCATTTGCTCAACTAATTCCAACCGCCTTCTCCTCAACTACTTTTGAAGCTCCTCCTCCACACCACTTCCAAATGCCTTTTGCACCTGAATATCAACAATATGAGAGGAAACAAACGATGACGATGAAGACGATGACGATAGTGAAGACGAAGACGAGGAGCAGCCACAACTGGTTAGAGGTGAAAGACAAAATCAATCGCAACAACAACAACAACTAAGAGTCCAACCACCTCGAAGGAGAAAGGCACCTGGATGTGGAACATCATCTCATAGACGCCATTAGGATATTTTTTTCCCGCTAATTAAATGTATTTGAATTTTAAATTACAATTTATGAAACTTTCTTCCATTTCCAATTCCATTTTTGTTATTTTTTTAATTTTAAATTACAAATTATGACAATTCCAAAAAAATACAAAAATACCATACTAAAAAATTACAAAAATACATTAATTTAACTAAAATTATAACATGTTCAATTACCATACTAAAATACAAAAATAATCATTTAACTAAAATTACCATATTCAAAATACATTAATTTTATAACTTAACAAAAAAAAAAAAGTTACGTAAAACGAAATAACCCATGCAAACTCGTGTATGAGGTACACGACACTGGAAGTCGTGTACCTCATCCATGATTTCAGTGAGGAGAGAGAAAATTAAAGGGAAATTGTGGGTCTGGTCCACGACTTTCCCTTGGAGTCGTGCCTGTCATCCACGACTTTGCCAAAGTCGTGGACCCCATCCACGACTTTCAAAAAGTACCACAATCCCGTAATTATTTGAAAAGGTACCCCAAAGCTGGGATAGTGTAGTCAAACTACACTATCCCAGTAATTTTTCCACTCTCAACCTAATGATTCATATTTTACTTTAAGTTGCTTCACCAAGAAAAGGGTGAATCTAACTTGCAAAAATATATTTCTAATTACTCGTGTGTGGAAATAATCAAAATTAATATGAAGATTGGTCAGGATCCAGGGTTGAAAAGGCTAGCATGAAAGGAATGTATCATGTTGGAGGAGAGTAAGAATCATCTCCATTAAATGAAGAGGCAAATATCACAAAATAATAAACAAAAGACAATATGTAAAAATACTTTATTATTTTATTTATCAAAGATTACATTTTTGTCATTGAAAATATGAGGAAAAATAATATTTGTTTCTTCATTAATGGAGATGATCTTTATTCTATGATGTAGTACTTTTATTTAGTAAATGACATGTAGTCTCAACTCTCCAGAGTCTCTGTGGACTTGCGAAGTGATCACTAAGTTTCAATCTACACATTTGTATGATGGATCAACTTAAATGGTTTTCACTACAATTAAATAAGCATGATCAACTAATACTCATTATTCTCCATGATGCTCACTATGTTTAAGTATAAATATATGTGACATGAATGCTTACTAAGACTCAATGATGAGTCTAGTTTTGATATATGTTAAGAATTTACCTTAAAATCAATAGAATAATAACTCTATACATTTAAATCATTTCTGAGAATATAAAAATTTGATGTAAAATTTATTTCTTAATATAATTGCCATGAAGAGGAATGAGGGAATATTATTATGAAGAATTATTTTCACATTTCTACATATAACATTGAAAAGATAAGGGTGTGTTTGATTTCAAGAAATATTTTCTATTTCTATTTCCTATTTTCATTTTTAAGAAACAATTTTCATTTCCATGTTTTCATTTCCTGAAAATATGTTTGTTATTATCATTTTCATAACTATGCACTCTAAACTTTATAAACCAGGATAATTATTCTTGCAATGAATCCAATTCTAAATTATAATCACTAAAGTAGTCAAACCAATGATTTTATAGAATGTCTACATATTTGATACTTGCATTTTCTTTCCAATGTATTCCATGTCAATAATACATTGAACATTTTTAATTGTTGGACTTGGTCATCTGCTATTACAAAAGCGTGTGAAAAGTCATAATGAGCATCATGCAGTGGCAGATGCTCTCCAAAAAAGGTAAAATTAAAATAAATTACTTACGTACAAGTGGTTGCAGTAACATCAAGAAGCGTCAATTTTCATCCCTAAATCATATATTATCATAATCATCATCGAACTATTTTAACAATATCATAAGATAGCCAAAGAAAAGTTATTATGTTGAGAGATAAAGAAATAAATTTTATTATGAAGATGTGTGATAGTAAGGACAAGGGAGACCCTCATCAATTGATTTCAGCATTTTCTTGACTAGTGAAAAGAATAATTGAAAATAATATTCCCATCATTCCACATCTTTTGATGTTTAAGGTTATGCACATAATTTCAAAAAATATTAAATGAAGTAAAAATTTAATAAATTTGACTAAAATAGTCACATTTAATACACATAAAAAACTGGATTAAAAAATGAAATGAAAAAACATGTGGAGAAAATATTAGTAATAAATAAGAGTATAATTAGAAAGTAAAATATAAATGTATATTGGGTTTTCAAAACATCAAAAGATTTGGAATAACATGAAAATGTTAAAACATCAAAAGATATAGATCGAATGGAGTAATAAAAGTCTTAAAATTTTCAATAATTTTCAATAAAATGTCATTGTCTTATTATTGAAAATATTGGAAATGATATTTTTTCATTTTCAAAATTTCTGGAAATGAAACTCATGTTTTCAAAAATATGAAATGAAAACAACACAGCAAACATGTTTTCACCCTCATTTTCTGATTTCATTGAAAATGAAAACAGAAAATGGTCAAAGCAAACATACTCTTAGGCGATTCTTTTATAGTAAATAAAACATCACAAATGATTATTCTTTTACTCAACAATATAATTATCTTCGGTGATTTATTAAGTTTATTTTAGTTTAGAACATTTGTCTTAGATGATGTTCTTATCCATTAATTATATTGGGATTATTATGCATATGTACCTTGGGATTATTATGCGACTTCAGACAAAGAGGGGAAATTAAAGATTCATGGTAAGATAAAAAGTGCAAACAATACAAAGTTTTATTGAAATTTTATTACAAATATTATCATATGCCTCATGAACATATACTTCTTCTAGTAATAAAGACAAACATTATAGTACAATGACAAATATTATATGTCTCAAATGGTGTCTCATTTTCTATCATGAATTAATCAAAATGTTACCTTTGTTTTAGAAAAAATATTTTATTTATGCGATAATATCCGATTGGCCAAGATAAAGAATGAGACATAACTTGAGACATGTGATATCTATCCATTTATATTAAATCAAATGCCCTATAAACTGGCACGTATGGACACAACATCCTGATGATAATCCACAATCTTCCAAGTACCATCTGATTGTTGAACCATACCCTTATTCTTCTCTACCCTCCACTCAGCAGGAACTAAATATTCATCTTTCAATCCATCCATGTACTTATTCACAAGTGCAATGTCACGATCAACCTCTAACTTGAACCCTCCTTTACTCCCTTGTGTTCCAGCAATTCCATGCAAGTAACCCTCCAAGTTATGGGCACTAATCCCACTCTTCAAGTACTTGGATTTTCTAGTGTCTATCACCAACTCTTCTCCCACATCATAGTACCCTATGACTATAGGGAGACTAGTTGGAACAATGTCCTTTTCATTGCGAACACGCAATGCTCTCAAATCTTTGTACCTAGAGAAGATCTTTTGAAAGCTAGAGTTTCCAACACGAGGGCTAGCAAATGCAAAGGTTGTGACTGGACATGGGTTCTGAGGTTGGTCTTTTGGCACGTTGAATCCGTTGGCTACTATGTCCACTGCATTTATAGTTGCAATTGCTGCACCTAAGCTGTGTCCGGTTATAGTTATGCTGATTTCTTCATTCTTGTATTGCTCCACAAGTCTCTTAATCTCATCCAGGACCTATATGATTTTCATCATACAAATATTTTTTTAAACAGAATCTCTACTTACCATATTGAAAATAGAAAACTGAAATAGTCACATATTAATTAAATATATATGAGCAAATTAAAGAATTATTTATAATGGTTTGAACAACCCTCCTATATGCAATTAGGTTTTATTTTTTAAGTTAAATTTAGCTCTATTATTAGGTTACCTATATAGTTTAATCCTACAATTTTGATATATTGGTCTTGTCCACTTGTGTGCTAACCAATAAGCTATAAAGTTTCAGATTATTGAATTACTATATATATATATATATATATATATGAGTTATTTATAATAGCTTGGATAACATCTATAAAGTGAAATCCAATTATTCTAACATTTTTCATTTTCATATATACTTTGAAAATAAGTTGTTGTCTCATCCTCCTGCTCTACCGGAAGAGGAGCCTCTAGTGGAACTCTTAGATGATTCGTTAGTGAACCCAAAAGAGGGAATATAGATTTTATAAAATTAGAGTAAAGAACATTAACCTTGTTAGTTGTTACTCCTTTTTTTGCATATAATTAAAGAGAAGCTATTAGTAGATGGTTCCAAACACATTCAAATGATTGATGATGTATTAATTAGCCACCTAATTTATTTATAGTTATTAAAAACCAACTTTTTAACTCTATTTGGGACCATGCTAAATCAACACATAATAGTTATTAGTACAAAACATTTATCATATAACTAAAATCTTTGTTTTTTTGGATAAGAATATAACTAAATTGTGTATTATAGCAAGTAGTTGTGACTATTGAGTATTAATTAATATAATAGCTAGCACACACACTTAAAATTTACCTGAGTTCTAGCACTGGTATTAGTGAAATTTGAGCCTGGGTTATTTGAGGTGTAAATAGAGTAAAAACCATGGTGTATTTGCGGATCATCATTATCACTACCAAATATTTCTGGTGCAGGATCCAAGTCGAATTGCAAATCTTGAACCCACTCCGAACCCTGAATTGTTCCTCTCCAAGCAACAACAATATCCCTTCTCCCCAATGCTGCTTTGCCTTCATCACTGGCCACAGCAACATACCCTATCCAATTTGATTCCAAGCTCCAAGCATCTTTGTTAAAAGACTCTAAGATAAACGATGGGGCATCACCAGCTTTGGATGTTGCATATAGAAACTTCGTCACAAAATACTTGAAAGGGTTTCCATTTTCCAAACCAATTTTGGAAAAGAATTCACTTTTAGTATATAAGCTGTTACCAGCATTCTTAGATGTCTTTTGTGAGTTGAAAGCATCATATGTAGCTTGAGCCAATTGACCATAGTGTAATAAGTAACGTCGAAGATCAATGTCTAGAGGGTCTAATAGACCCTTCCAGTTACTTTTCCCACTAAGGTCTCTCCATTTTGTTACTATGTTAGTCATTTGCGTATTCTTATCAAATCTATTGATACAAAAGTAGTGTATATGATGAGTATGATTATTTGCTTGTATTACATGTCCTTATATATGCACACAACACAAGCGGTCATCGACTTATTCCAAAACGATGGCTTGATAAATTAGTTTTAAAAGATAATCCTTGTTTTGATCGGGTCTTATTTTAGTAAGTTTTGGTGTTACTCCACCCACTATTTAAATGATGGGGGCTAATTAATTAATTTTAGAAGATGGGCTTGGTATTATCACTCTTATCTTCATGCGTTTTTTTAATTACATATTGCATTATTATTCACATATTATAATATTATTATTCTTACCAAACGTTGATTTTATGACTTCATTATATTTTCATTTGTTGAATAAATGTAAGAGGGTTTAAATTTCAGATTATGTTTTAATTCTATTATGTTATAATATAAATCTAGAGTGTTATACCTTCATCTAACAATCCAGAATTCCAAATAGGGTTTAATTAATGTCACATTAGACAACATTTGTCATGTTTGAAACACCTTAGGCTTTTTACATAGAAAATCACATAAAAATAGAATGACTAAAATCATACAAGTGAAAAAGTTGAGGAACTAAAGTTGTATTTTAACCATAAAAATGTATTCCCAATATTTTATTTTAAAGTTTTAAAGTATTATATCAAGTTATCAACTATTACATGCAAAAAGTTTAATTGGGGTTATACAACTATTAGGATTTGAACTAAAATATTCACACTTTATATTTGTGAAATCAATCGTAACAAATAACATCTTTGAGTTAATTAAGTTTTATTTAGTAAAACACTAACGTGACCAAATATGAAAGGAGTTAGGCCAGGAACCTTTTAACGATTGATCCTTCTCCTGAGCATATACCAGCCGCCCATAGGATGGCTGTATTGTTTCAACTTTCAAATCAATCCAAATCCAAACAAATCATACAACTTCCCGTTTTTAAACATATATACTTTTTCTTTCAACTATTTAGAATGCTGATTGTGATTCATAATATTGATCTTAAAATTATAAATTTGTACGATGTCCTTTTTTAGTTCTGTCACATTAAACGATATCATTGAATTGTTCGCTACTTCGCTCCAACTAACATCTTTTGTCTTAAATTAATGACATCTAGAAAGTCACGTAATATATATTGTATAAGGGCAATGTCATAAAATTAATAATAGTGTAATTTTTTAAAGCCAAATTGTAACAAACGTTCTTTCTTTAAAACATGAAATGTTATGGAATGAAATTCCAAGCTTAGGCTTGTCTAGCTATAAATTCATTTCCATATAATCTCTTTGTATCACTCTTATTTAATATGGTTTGTGGGTGTTTTGACAGCTTTTGCTTAGGAAAAAAATACATGAAATGTTAGGAAAATTTGGAGTCTCATCTAATTAGCTATAATTTGGACAATCTAGTTATCTAGGAATTATTTAATATTCAATTTTATTAAGCTCTCTCTTTATTCGATTCTAGAATCAGCAATACTAAAATCTTAGTTTTGGTGAAGGGCCAGCGGAGAATAAACTCAATTCTCTAATAGTTAATGACCAGAATTGTGTTAAAATCATCTTGTAATTGGTTTTATTAATTTTTTACCTTTTATATCTATTGTAACTGTGATTTTTTTTAATAAAATTAACTTTTTCTGGTAAAAAAGAAGTGTTTAAAATCTAGGCACTAACAATGTAAAGTTTTTTACACTGACAGCATATTATTCACCATTTATATGACTTTTGTTTAAGAGTCATTTAAGAGTCAATGACAATCAACAAATCAATAGTTGATGATTTGCTGATAGTGTGAAAAATATTTACACTATCATTATATACACATTAAATCCAAATCATAAACATTCTTTCCTTATTTTTAGATGGACTCTTTGAAATGTATATAAAAAGAAGATAAAAAGGAAAAATAATCTGACTTGTTATAAAAGAATTGAAAAGTAGATTGTTGAATTTTACAGGAAATAACCCTACGGGATTCCCAACCAAACGTGTCAAACAGAATAAAAGAGTTTCCACCTTTTTTAGTTTTTACATTTGAATATAATTTGTATGTGGATAAAGACTTAAAATAAAAGTCAATGATTTATGTGCATGAGCTCAAGTCTTTGCTTCACACAATATTTTTTATTATCTTTTTACGCATTTTAATTGGGAATGTGATTTGAAGCAGTGTTTAAAACCATACTGATTATCAAACCGGCCAAGGTACCGGTATAGTAGTACAGTGGTTCAACCGGTAGTTCAGTAATTAAAACGCATGTCGGTTAAATCGGACATATCTTCTTATATTTATATATATAAGCCTATAACATTTTTCTTTTCCAAATAGGTAGATACTCAAATTTATAATTCATATTCATAATCTACTCAAAATTCACATAAACAAATAACTTTAAGTCTTTAACAAATTCAAAATCTAAATTACAAAACAAATATCGATCCAAAAGTATCACTTAACAACTACAAAATATAAATAAATGACATAAGTTCACAATGCACTCTACAAAACAAATAAATTTGGAGTTTTAAATTTAACACCAATGAGTTAAAATTGTCTCATATCGAGATTATAATTTTGTATCAAATCCTATCTTCAGACAGTACTTCAAGATTACACAAATGTCACTGAGATACATGCCAATGTTAGGAACCAAAAGATGTAATTTAAGTATGCATTGGAAGCACGTGCCAAAGTGTTGGAAAAATGAGTCACCTTGTAATGAGTTTTTAAGTTTTTAAGTTTTTTTAAAAAAAAAAATATATGTATAAACTGGTCGGTTTAGTCAAATACCGGTCGGTTCACCTATTTTGACCGACTTTTGATCGGTTTTGACCAATTTTGATATTTGATCGATTCAACATATATACCATATTGATTAGAGGTCTGGTTCATCAATTTTCCAGCTGAACCGACCCGTATGATATGGTTTTTACATCATTGATTTGAAAACTAAAAATGGTGGGTCAAAGGACAATAATTTTATAGCCTTGGCATCTCACTATTGAAGGAAATAGAAAAATTACCGGGTCTTTAGTCAGTGTTTAATTCTA
This sequence comes from Lupinus angustifolius, assembly GCF_001865875.1. Lineage (NCBI taxonomy): Eukaryota > Viridiplantae > Streptophyta > Magnoliopsida > Fabales > Fabaceae > Lupinus > Lupinus angustifolius. The sequence goes on along the minus strand of NC_032014.1, from coordinate 7,059,746 downwards.
TATTTATGAGCGTATAGCTTGGAAATAAGTTTTGCCCAGTATTTCGAGAAGAAAGATGGAATTCATTCTTATTCCTAACTCATTATTAGGAATATTATTTTTGATAAATATGTATCAAATAAATATTAAACTAATTTGAAGTTATTAATATTATACATAGTATTTAATTTGTTGGGAATAAATAAATAAAATTATTTTGGTATAGATAATTTCTGTTCAAAAATTGACCAGACAAAAAAGAATGTAAGATTATCCTTAGGTATATCACTTGTAAGAAAAGAAATTTTTTATGTCCTATATATCATTTCCTAACAAATAAGCTCAAAATCAAACCAAATGCTACCTTAGGCAATAATATAATTCTCATTCGCAGACATCTCCTACCATAAATGTATTCAGAATCATGACAATCTATAGTTCACAGATGTTTGGGTGAGTTTGATGGTATTTTATTTTAAAATATATATTATATTATTTGAACAATCCAATCTCTACAACTTGTTCTACATAAAAAGTTATTGAACACAGTTGATTATAAAAAAAGTACGAGTTGTTCAGTTATGCTAAGATATTTATTAAGTTTGTTTCCATTCAAGAACAAGCCAACTTCAACAATTGACAACCACCACCAAGGTTGACCTAACTCATCCACAGTATGGCAAAGACATTCCCACCGCTCACCTTTAAACCATTGTTCCATTCCCTTGTTTAGCAACCATCTTCAATGATGACCCACCAACCCACTTCACATATATTCTCATCATATATCATTCTATTTATACTTATACTTGTGATGATATTTTTATCCTTAAAATTAAAAATAAAAAGGAGAGGATCTCAACTCACCCTTGTCAATTAATACTTGTTACTATTTACGAGAGTCTCATAATATCTATCCACTAAAGTGGGATGAGGATGGTATGTCATTAACGATATCTCATTTTTTGTCTCAAGCCAATCATATATTAATATGTAGATAAAATAAATTTTTTAAAAGCAAAAAGTAATAAAATAGAATACTCTGATTGATTTAAGACATGAAGTGGGATACAAATGATCTTCATCTACATTCAAGTGGTGACATCTAAATTCAAACAACCTTTACTACTTTTATGCAATCAAGGAGTTAAATGAAAAAAAATATTTTTATAAATAAATAAGAATCGGGTTCTATCTTATAATTTTTTATTTATTTATAGAAATATCATGTAACTCTTTTTAATGAAAAATTGGAAAATATATATTTCAATCCCTTTTCTTTTAAAAAAACTAGTCGAAGATATACACTTAGAATTAAGATGCAGACAACACTAGAAAGATAAATGGTGGATAAAAATTAGAATGGCGGGAGCACTATCATTCAGAACTGGTCCTGGCATATATTGTCCTATGACGAAGAAGATGGGATCTTTGATTTGCTATAATCTCCGGTTAATTAAAATAAATAAATAAAACACTAACTATCAGTAACAAAAATTAAACATTAAAGAAAATTTGGGTTAAAGTGTGGCTGTATAGGCTGTAAATTAATATTTTAGTCTATTTTTATGTTGGGCCCTAAGCCATTGCAACTATTTCTCTCATATAATAAGGTCAGGCCTGCTACCATGTTACCAATGTTGAAACTCCCAATTCCCATGGTATCCTTGTTCATGTTGTTTGCTTTTTTTAGCTGAAAAATAATATATTTTCCTATATAAAAATATTGAAAAACTAAAAATGTGATATATGTACAATTTTAATTGTCGAATGATGTAATTTATCTCCTGATATAATAAAATATTTTATTCACTTAACAAAAATATTAATTAAATAATAAAGTATAAGGAGGACATTCTCTCTCTAGCTTCCACTTAACTCAAAAAAGCTGTGGCTTCTTTTCCATGAGTGTGCTTATCGCTTCTCGTGTTCTTAACCTCTAAATTTTAAATATAAAACGTAAATTCCATTCAACCCATGTCACACCTATCTATACTCACCCATTGTTCTTTACATGTTCGTTTGTTTGGCTGTACTTCTAGCAAGCACGTATTCAAGTTCATGACAATATCAAAACTTATCGAAATTAAAGTAAATCAGCACAAAAGCACTTTTATTACATGACACGAGAATTATTGCACATATGTGGCCAAATATAATGATATCATGGCTGCATGCACCCTAATCCGTTCTTATGTTTAGTTGAGTTGACTTGATTAGATGTATACCGTGTACGTGCTGATATGGTTTTCAGTTTTTCACTCATCCTTCACTATATTTCAATATTTAGATATATAGTCGTTTAATTGAAATATATATATAGTCTCCTTGGACAACAAATTTTTTTGCTTAATTATACTGCTATTCATTCATTGGCCTCTCTCTTTTTTCAACATGTATCGTGGTATCGTGCATGTATAATAAGTGTATAAATAAATTATTAATTTCAATGCTAGATGGTATGTAGAATTTTATCCTATAATAAAATGGATGTAAGAAAAGAAAAACTTCAACATGTTTTTGGTCTTTATATATAGTGATATTTGAATTTAGTTTTGATTATTTATTTATTTTAGTTATTACATTTTTTTAACACTTTGCAATTGATCTCTCTATCATTACTTGTGGATAGAAAATGCTAACATAAAAGTGAAGTAAACAATACCACCTATCTCATCTTAACATCATTGATTTAGCTTTATTTTTAAATAAAGTGCTTCATTCGTTGGTTGGCCGGCAAAGCGTGCAATCCATTAACTTATTAAACTTGGTCATTTATTGAATTTGCCACCTTTTTTAGGGAGATAGGTTATCTCTTCTACTAAAATCATGATATGTGTCATGTTTCACCATTTTCTATAAAAATATTTTTTAAAATAAACAAAATAGCACACATGTCACACTTTTATTGGCTAGAAGAGATAAGTTATCTCCTGATATCTTCTCTCTTTTTTATGTATGCCTAGTTGTGTTTGTCATCTTTGTAATTGTATTTATCCAAAACCCATAGGTGCACTACAAAGTGTCAATCTTTGATGACTATAAAGGTTGAAAAGGAGTTAGTTCATATATATATGGGAAATTTTGAAGATAACAATGCTAATAATTGTCTAATCTTCAAGGACGGTTTAAACAAATATTTGACTTATGAGTGAGTTGAAATGTACTGATAATCCAATAAAAAAATTCTTGCTGTTTAAGATTGTGCGAGTAAGTAGTATAAATAGAGGGATATATTTAAAATTAAAATATAAATGCACATCCAAAGAATTGAGAAATTTTGGGGAAAAATTTAAAATATTAATATTTGTGAAAGCGATAGAACATATCAAGATTTCAGAAATTATGTTAGCACTTTTAAAATTTTCATTTATAAATGTGTATTAATTTAGTTATAATATTAAAACTCTAAAGATAATTATGGTTAAAGTTTCATTTTAAAAGTAACTCAACGAGTATTTAAATTACCTCCTAAACAAGGAGACATACATGTCAATCCTACTTCCAAACATGTTGTAGAAGTTTAGGATGATAAATATGAGTCGAATTCAAACTCAAGTATGAGTCAATCCTATCAATTTATAACATATGCAAGAATAATCACTATAAATAATAAGATAATAATAATTCAAATAATAATTATCATGCTAAACATAAATTATATGTAAACTCAAATAAAATAATTAACTAAACCTACTAAAATAATGTTTTTTCGATCAATATATCAATATTGTAAAACCTGAGTCAGACATCAAACCAGAAGACGTCCCGTATTAGACTTAACCGATTTAAATAGTTAAACTATCTGATCTGACCGGATGATTTTATATATAATTAATAATTTTTATTTATAAATATATAATTGTAAAGTTTTATATAATTAATAATTATATTAAAGTAATATATATTCATCTTTTTTTGACGAGAGTAAGACAAAATATTTGAGTGATATTCCATTTTTTATTTTTTAATTGAACCGTCTTATTTACTTTTCGGGTTAATACAGTTGAACCGGATTTAACACGGTTGAACCAGAATTTCCCTGATTCAAAATGGTTCAACCCTTATTCAATTAAGACTGCAAAGCAAAGCCATTTTTAAATCTAGTAGTGGTCAAACCGATCATACTGTCAATCCGTCCGTTTCTCATAAGACTAACATATATTCTCTAACACATATGCGATCAATTACATATGCAAGTGAATCTTATGATCCACAAGAAGAGATTTAGTCTAGAGACTTGATGCTCATCATCATTAATTGTCTCAAATCTTTATATATTTAAACCACGCCCCAAATTTAGCAATATAACATGAGACTTACTTCTCAATAACAATTACTTATATTTTTTATTGATCAAGAATATTTACTCATCCTATATCAAATCTCTTTCCAATAAATACTTTGAAGCTAGTACAGTAAATACTAATAAATTGAGAGAAAATTTATTGACTCTTGAACAGTAAGAATTTTCAATTGCCTCAACCTTCAAAAAAAGACAAATAACATATAGGAACAGTTATATACCTAAAGCTTTTGAGACTTGTAATTAATGATGATGAGCATCAGGTCCTCCTGGACTTAATCTCTTATTGCCATAAACTTCACTTGCTTCTGTAATTGGTCGTATAGGTGTTCCAATCGATCTTCTTAACATGTTGCTTACCATTGTTGGATTCAAAGGTCGTGTCTCACTTCCTGCACTTAGAAGCAACATCAAGAAAATGCACCCCATAATTGATCTTGCCAAAGTTACCATCATACTAGAGATCAATACTTCTAATATAATATAACATTCCAAGGCTATTTAAAGTATATACTATTTTGGAAACTTGATGTTTTAGTAGGAAATGTTAGAGCTAGGAACTTGGTATTTATAGTATGGTACACATATTTATTAATGTATATGATATGATATCACTGAAAACTACTTTAGTCAGCGTTATCTTATGAAATTTGGTTTTAGCAGTAGCCAGTGTCATCCCAACAAGTAATTTACTAGGAAATTAAAGAGGCTCAACCAATGGAACTTTCTTGTTGATGTGTCAAATCTACTTTCCAGCATCACGAAATTATGAAAGCTTCTTATAGTTACAGAAAACTATGAGCTGTACTAGCCAATATGACTAATATAGCTAGATGCCCAACCTAGTCTTTTAAAGTATACAGCTTAATTCTTTGATATGGTAGCATTTCAATTATTTAATTTATATTTTCTTTGCTTATCACTTATAGTTTATGAAAAGGAACAAAAAAAATTATGGCCTCGTGCGTGAATAAGTTGACAAAGAGATGATTTAAATTAACTAATGAATGATCTCAAATTCAAAGTTTGGGTTTATAACTGCGTTTAATATTATCGACATGTAACTATACACATGTGTATGTGATTACGTGGTGAATTGAATATTAAATTTTTTACCGATCATTTTAAAAAGAAATTACTTCATATAGTAACTTCTAGATAATTTCAGTGCATGAAAAATAATGTGGTGGGAGTCAGCTACCTAAGAAAATCCTATTAAATATATACTAGCTTAATCTAGTGAATGATGAAGTAAAGTAATTTGGTAGTTATCCGTTCTGCTCAGCATATGTCAGCAAACTTCAGCTAGTGTAAAATGCTTTCCATTAGGATAAAAAGAACAATTCCTAACACACACACATATATATATATTTTAAATAGTAAAATGGATAAAGGTTTTAATATGTTTAATAGAATGTATGAAACGTAATAAAAATATTTTTTTTCTTTTTGACAACGCCACCTTTATAAACTGCATGGCTACATTTTTTGATCAACAATAAAAAAATTTATTAATCAAGAGATAAAATTATTAGGAGAATAAATTGTACTCTTATCCATAGGAGAATAAAGAGAAAGACAAGTTGGTGGATGTCTCACCTAATCAACATAAGAGTAAGAAGAGAAAAAAGGAAAACGAACAATAATAAAGTTCTAGGAATGCAAAAAAATAAGCTTCATCCTCTCCTCTGTCTAAAACCCCAAATTCTCAAAAATAATTTTGTTCCTAATGTGCCAAATAGTCCAAATTGTGACAAACGGAAGAGCTATCTATAACTGTTTTTCTTGTTCTCCAACCATATCATGTTTTCATGAGATGGAAAGAGAGTCATTATATCATTATGAATAAAGATATAAGACTAAAATAAAAATAAAGTTTTTTCCAAACAAGATAGGATATTGAACAAGAAAAAAACAACATTAAAAGTTTAATTTTTTAAGATATTTGATAATTATATATATGGAAATAATTTATGAAAACATCCAAGTGGGGTAGCATGACGTTTACTAAGATATCAACTAAAACCTAAAGGTGATTTGTCATACCTTTGCAGCAATTTGTGGATATAAATAACATCCTAAAGACAAGATTCAAATCATGTTTTAACTTTTAAGAACAATTCTTTAATAAAACAAAAATATAATATACCACAATAAAGTGTGTCAAGTTGTTCTGGAGTTTTCATGTAGCTTAGGTATATTGATATATTATTAGAGTAAAAATTCATATACAATTAATATATTATCTATTATTTATTTATATTACTTGCATAGTGTTTGCCCTGAGTGTCATTCTATGTGCATTTCAATTAAATTGTCGTTAAATTAAGTTATAAATATTTTAGAGTGTAATATATAGTATTATTCATCATTTATTTAGAATATTTTTTGAGGAATTAACGATAATTAAATATCAATAGTACATGATATAATAATAATAATATATAAAACTCATATACCGTCAAATTCTTGTATTTTTCTCTCTTATTTGTAAGCTCCATTGTGCTTAGACCATTAATAAACGTACGGTCTAATCACTAATGTGTTTACATGCATGCTCAAGTAGCAAGGAATTTTTGACTTACTACAGTCCACACTTTAGTTGAAGCTCGGTATTCTAAACTCTATTTTCTCTATACCATGTAAACAAGCACCATGACATTTTAATCTTATAATTTAAATTAAAAATTCTAATGTAAAGGTTGAAGACTATTTCCAGTTATAATTAGGCAACGAGTAATGTAATTTGTATGTCAGATTTTAAATATCAAATTTACCATTGTATACGTTCATCTTAATTAATTTCCCACTTTCTTAAATTTTATTGGTATATACATGCATCACAAAATACTTGAAAAAAAGAAGCGAAGAGACATCAAATAACATCCCTATTTTATTTTATTGTACAAGAAGAAACATTACACTCATGCAAACTATTTCAAAGAAATACATTAAAAACAAAGAAATACATTAAAAACAAAGAAATCAAATTCTGAAAGGAACTACTGCACCTGAATCAGTAACAACATTTTATTATGGAGTAGACATTTATTTATATAGTTAACAACCACAATGAGGATTTGTCGATTGCTCATGATCCCAATTGAAGATTAATGGGAAATATCTACATCAGTGGTGCCTCGGATCTGGGCCCATAGGACTAAGCCGATTTGGCTCATGAGATTGAATGTTCTCTATTCCTTTTAATCCTGAAACCACTATTAAAACACCACCAGAACCCAGTGGAAAAACTGATTTGGTTTCAAAGGATGAAGTGAGAGAACGAGATTCAGAAACTAAAACCGAGCACAGGACCAAGATCATGCAACACCAGAACCTTAACATTGGCATCTTATAAGAAACTTATAGGCTTGAACAATAATGTAACACTAGAATGGTGCAGAAGCTCCAAGGAAAAACTATGCATACTTATAGGCCAGAATTGTAATGGTAAATTGGTAATAATGAATGACAACACTACGTGTTGAGTCATAATAAACATAATCAGCCAATAGGTTAACGGTTAACCAATTATTGGAGTTTCATTTGCATATGCACTGTATTATGCAGATCAAGCAATAATGAAGGTACTTTTGTTAGAATTAATCTTGAAATTGGAGAATTACTAATTCTTCTAAGGATCTTCGATTTCATTATTCTCAAAACTTTACCATGCTGTAAAATTTGGTCAGACATATAAAGCTTGAAACTTTTTAAATCCCCACTATGTACCAGCACCAAAAAGATACAATATCTGATACCCTCTTAATTATCCTTGTTTTCTCCAATCCATGTAACATATCATGGGCAGCCTATAAATTGGTTGGCCATGACCTATATATTAAAGCCGTAGGCTTGGTTAACCAAGTTGGGTCCTTTTCAAGTGTACCTAATATTTTAGGTCACTGACGTTGGAAGCAACTTCAGCCCAAGCATGCTTTTGGGCAATATTCTATCCATATTGTATGTGCAACAGTGCATGAAATTATATTTTGTACGGATACCAATAGTAGTAAGTGAAATATCATCCTTGTAATAATAATAGAACACACTATTCTACAATTAAATATATATTGTTGGTTTATGAATTATGTACCTGACCTAATTCAAACCATCCCACTTAACAGTATGACAAATATTCTCATTGCATAATCTGTATTAGCAATGTCAGCATAACATATCATCTACGAAGCAACACTTATTCAGATGAACATTGAAATAAATTAATTATTTATCTACAAGAAGATGATACATTTAGTAGTACTAAAAAACTCAACATAACATACTTTGTGAAAGTATTGTTAATGAATGAGGATCCTCTATCCCAAAATAAGTATGTTCACATATCCCTTACCAATCATCTTATTATAAGTAATATAAAAATGTTAGTTTATATTTCTCAAAATTTTCATTTTAATTCAGCATCATATTTTTATTGGAGCGGAACAGGAAGGTAAGACATAAATGAAGATAGGTGATCTCTATCCATTGTTAATTAGTTTCATTTTAATTACTATAACCTGTCATGCAATTTTGCTGTACCAAACAAGTATAAAATGATTTTCTATTCCAGTTTTTTTAGCATCGTGAGTTCCAACTATAATCATAGAAACTAGTCTTCAAGTTCTCAAGACATCTCAGCAGCATCTCAAATTCAGCTTTATAAAGTTTGGCACATTAGATATAGAAGTTGTAGTAGCCTAGTAGGGAAGCATCAAACTGGAATTCAAAATTGTAAGTTTAAAAACTCTGCGGGAGGAGGATTAATATGCTGGAATGCCACATGTGAGAGACCACATTGGTCATGTTATAGGGCAAATGAAGTATATAAGCTTGGGATGGGTGAGGATCATCCACTTAGCACTTGGGTTATATATGGTTCGAAATTCAAATTCAACTATAAATTAAAAGATCCTATCTCAAACATGATATCATATATTGCATCTCCAACGTTAACTAGAGAGCTATGTATGTTCATAGACCTTCAAGTCAGAGTATAATCCCATATCCTCACAAGCTAATAAAAGTTTGAGTGTGATATTTAATTATTTATAATATGTAAAGATTTATACACACTCAGTACATTATTCGTTTGAATTACTTTTTGTTAAAATCAATAATGATGAAAAATATATAATAAATGATAAATCATGTATAAAACTCATATTGTATTGCACACATTTCTCTCTCAAACCGTTTATTTTGTATGATCCCATATCACTCTACTCCATTTCACTTATTATTAAATATCCAAACATGGGAGTCTATCGTTTGTTTCAAAAAAACCCATGTCTCATTGTTCTTAACCTAACATTGTACTTAATAATGTAAAATAGTTAATTTTTATTTTTATGAATTTTTATTTTATATATGTATCACTTTTCAATTGGATATGACAGGAAATAGGGACAAAGTTAGGTACCCCTCATCTGTATCCCCAAACATGACCTTAAACACCCAAATTGTGGCACTTAGGCTCATATGTCAGAAAACAACATTCATCCAAATGCGACATGCACTCAACTGTTTGTTAATGCTTGAACAGTGCATATCTAGAATGTTAACCTTGTGATTGTAATATATTGAAAATCATCTTACAAATCCATGATTAGAGGATATCATTCTAAAATATTCTTTACCTTATCCTTAATTCATTCACATATCCCATGCTTAACTGGCATTAGTGGCTTTTTACTCACTCAGCAACGTCCCCATTGACTTTCATATCTTTTTTTTTAAATGGATGTACTCCACTCTCCAATACTTGTGAATATACAAGGAAACAAGTTTTTTAAAATATTTAATTTAAAAGAATAAAAATCTGGATTATTAAAATTTTATTTTTGTCATGTGTTATAATCTTATTTATACATAATGGAGATAAGTAATTTTTTTATTTTATTTATCATGATCTATGAAGTATTCCCCACTTAAAAAAGGTATTGAGTGGTGGTTATTAATTTTTCGTTCCTTTTCTTTTTGGTTGAAAATTTCCCCTTTTTATGCCTAATAATGGTAAGATAATATGAGCCGACTAATATATTTGTATCACATAATTTTACCTCTATATTATGTTTTACATAACAGTTCTTCTATGTAAAATTCCTTTATATGGACATGATAAGGAAGAACTTCCTTTCCTAGAATTAAAGAATTGATATTCCAAGTGTGAATGAATAAGTCCTACATTGTAAAATTGAATGAATTAAAGAATATAAGTAGATGAACTCATAAACCTAATGACTTAAAGGTTTTAGGTCTAAATATGATGTCAAATCCACTTATACGCTTCTTTCACTTAGCCTGTAGAAGAATCTTATAACCCATAGATGTATATCTCCCAAGATAAAGGTTTTTTTTAGTAGTCTAGCAAAACTATAAGTTAATCATATAATTAAACCGTTTTAGTGGATTCTTGAATAATAAATTCTTTATCAATTTCTTTTCAACGGGTAATCAAATAACAAGATAATCATTTAACATGATATGATACAAACGCTAATTATGCAAACCTAAAAAGTATGCTTTTCAGTTTATACCTAAAACACTGACGGACAAGGAATGTTGTTTCTGTTGGACTCGGATCACGCAGACGTAGATGGATTCTAATGCCCCCACCACACAACATCAGAATTAATGAATATAAAATGTCTCAATTTCACAGATATCAGAAACATCCGAACCATAGGCATTGAATGAATGTTTTTTTTCGTGGTACATAACATAAATGAAATGTGCAGAAATTCAGCGTTTCTACACAGAAAAGATATATAAATTTTATATGAGAAGTTGGAATGTATTCATGATCGTCGCAATATTCAGTTCAGAATATCCTAAAAGTAAAAGGCTTTGTCACCCACTTGTTCTTTTTTCTCATTATTGAATCGCAAGGCAAAGAAAAGAACGTGGATTGTAACCGAGAGAAGAAAAAAAATACAGCTTCGATGCTAGCTAGCGTAATTAATAGTTTGTTATCGTCATCATCGGATTTGATAATTTAGGTAATCATTATCGCTGAATGTGATCGCAAAGTTTAAAAAAAAACTCCATTTAGAGAAAGTTGGGTTGGAAATTTAAAAAAAAAATCCATCGAATTAAATGAATTGTTTATTTTGTTTTAGAAATTCTTAGTGGCTTACAATTTTGTAATTGGAATAAGGTGCTCCTATTATTTTGTTATTAGTACTAATGTGCTTATTATTTATGGATGAGAATTACATGTAATTATTCTTGTCCCAATTTGTGTTTTGATTACCCAATTAAAAAATCTCGTTTATTTAAATAAAAAATTCCTAAAAACCAAAATTGATATTTTATATTATTTTGTGAAGTTTAATTAGCAACATAATTTTCTTACAACAAAGAATTTTTGTTGAATATATATTATTTATTGAGATGAAAGAGAATTGTTACAAGGTCTAACAAGATATTCTAGATATTCTATGATTTCTTTCAGCATCTCATCCGAAACTCTTTTTATTTCCATCATTATAAAATGTTTCCTCCTAGTAGCAAAATATCAGACAAAGTGGCTCTATCTCCTACCATGTCCTCCAACAGTTGTATTGAAGTGATGGTGTCCATCTGGGCCTCCCGGACTCACTCGAAGAGGTTGGTAGTACTGAGTTCTTGTTCCATTGCTATTCCTCAACTCAATGCTTAGAGAAACCTTACCACTTTTGGCCAATAATTTACTATCTGCCTTGGCTATGTTAAGGTGGAGTTTAACAGTGCTAAGGAAAAGAGAGCTAGAGTGGGAATGAGAAGAAAATGGATCATGATTTCTCAGTGGTCTAGTCTCAAACAAGGAGAATGAAAGCAACAGAAGCAAAATGCAAAAACAGGAACTTAATTTCATCATTTTTCCTCTTAGACGTTTCTCATTAAGGATAGGTATCAAGTGGAAGTGCAGTTGATATTTGAAAAAATGCTGGACAATTTGCTATATCGAACTAGAGGGAAACAAATATATATAAGCATGAAATTCTCGGTTCATAGCAATATTATTTGTTATAACCAAGTGGGAGTTCAAGGACATAAAAAACATTTGTATAAGCCTGTTGTGCGATTTGCTGTTGTATATTTATGAGCACTATCACCTGATAATAGTCCATAACTTTTATTGTCGTACATTAAATATAAAAAGATACATCTTGGATCATATAAGTAAAGTTAAGCCTTAGTGCCAATTTGTTGCCTAATGAGTGTGTTGCTACGTCGTATGCGAAAAAAGAAAAATGCTAGTCTCACCAAGTATCTATATCTCTCCCTGAGTTGAAATTTGACCTTTGAAGAGTCCCCACCACAATGTCTAATATATCAAACTTATATAGAGCTAACTGAAATGCATACTTGCTATGGTGGTCACTAACAAGGAGCTAATTAACATGCACGTGCATGCCACCCTCTAATTTCATTTGTTGAGATTCAATAGTCTGAATAATATAATATCCATATCCATTAGTTAAGAAAGAAACATACAACTGAATTTGATATCATATGTGTTAGATCAGCTGCATAGGAAGGAAGAGAGAAGGGAGAGGAGAAATGCAAATGGAATTAATAATGGAGATAAGGCCAAAGGGCCAATACATATAGGAAGTTAAGTAAATACAAAAAGACAAGACTACCCTTTACTAATAACTAAAATACATTTAACAATATGTTAATTCATCCTTAAGGTATTAATTATTACTTACTTAGTGAGACTCATTTCCATTAATAGAGAGAAGTGTTATGAAAAAAGAAATGAAAAACAATATATATTGACATTTATATTTTTGTATTTAAAATAAAATTACATTTTTATCCTTAAAATATAAAGTAAAAAATCACTCTCCTCTTCATTACTTGAGACAAGTCTCACTCGGGATCTTATTAACCCCTTCTAACCTGCATATACAGTGAACACCGTTATTAATGTTTAGCTAACAATTTATGATGTGAAATAAGTCGATCGTGTTTAGAAAAGGTTGCTTGTTAATGTTAGTCATTAGAGGTTTAAATGATTTAAGAAAAAAAGATATTATAAAGCGAAAATGGAAGGAAATTGGAAAAGAACTGGTTTTTAAATTGAATTTCAACTAAATACCACTTATATCACGCCATGTCATACACTACAGTTAATTAAAATGATTTATTTCATTTACAGTAAAGGAAAAATATCCTAATAATATTCTTTTGTTTCCGTCTTCGGTTCTTCCTAATCTTTCACTTTCATCTTCTCTTCCGATCTCAATTTCACTATCCACGGTTGATCCTTTTCCCAATTCACTGTTGCTCCTTTTCCCAATTCACCGTTGCTCCTTTTCTGAATCCCCTATCGCAGGTGAGTTTCCTCCATTGATCTAGTTTCCAGAATAAATCGAGTGGAAGAAATCGAATTTCATGCAATCACGCTCTCTGTTTCATTTAAAGAAAAAAATGTAACACGCTAACTGTTTGATGAGTGTTCTGACTCACGCATATACCACTTTGGTCAACATTATTTATCTTCAATCATTTATATGTCTAATGGGTCATTCACGGTGCCGTTTGTTCTTCAATTTGGTTCCTAGCTTTACAGTTGTGATTGCCAAATTGTGTAATTTTTCCTGGTTATCAAGGGCGATAGTACTCACAATTCTAAATCTTGGAACAAAAATGGTTTTTTTTTGTTCAACTGGGGTGTGAACTTTCTTGGATGACTTGATTCTGTACAAATTTGGTTTCTTTTCAATGAAATTGAAAGATGGTATTTGGATTTTTCTTTCCCTGTACTGATATGTAGGTGTAGGGATTTTATTTTTTAGTAATGATCTTCTAGTGATAGAACCTTTTGATTCATCGACTATCCATTTAGTTTATGTCAGCAATCTAGTTAAACAGTGTATTGCAATTTATATTGCATCATGCTGGATCACTAATATTATCTTAGTAACATGCCAATTTGATGCTTCTAAAAGTGTTATGATACTTGGGGCTCATTTGGTGCATACCAGACAATGATGCCATTGTTGTGGTGGTGACAATTATGGTAGTTGTTGTGGTGATGGTGGCAATGGTGTTCAAGTGTGAGTGTACTGCTCATTTTAAACCAACTCTCCCCATGAGATAGAAAATACTCTAGGCCAACAGGATAAGATCCTATCCTGTTGGCTCACCAAACTGTGGATTGCAACATGATAGGACTAACTATCATATCTTGTCTCTCTTATCCTGTCCACCGAACGAGCCCATTACTTTCTAAACATTGTCTAAAATAATGTTGACCATGAGCCTGTGTGCATCTGCATGTATTTGCTACTATATTTTTAACTGTTTTCACTTTATCATGTCACTAATACACCATTACTTGTCGTAATTCACCAGACTCACATTATTGAGTGGATTTGGTCCTTTTTTCAGATTAGAATGGATGGGCAGAATAAGAAGGAAAAGAACAAGTACAGTATAATTGTTCCAACATATAATGAACGCCTCAACATTGGTCTCATTGTTTACCTCATATTTAAGCACCTTAAGTAATTTCTCCATCTCTTGGTTATATCTGCTCTCTCATATTTGTTTTTTATTCTGTATTAGTATGGATATGATTTATAAGTTGGGCTCAAATAGGTATTTTACAACTTGGGAGTATAATCATGTTCCTAATTCCTGTGGTACAATGTAAACAAAAAGTAATTATTTTGTAGTATATGGCTTCTATGCTATTGGAAAATTAAAAGTGACAGAAATTATGAAAATGCTTTCTTTTTGTTTTGCAAATTTTAGAAAGTTATACCTTATACTGTTCGTATATTAGGATCAATCATCTTTACGAACACTCCTTGTTGCTCAATTTAGGGATGTCGACTTTGAAATTATTGTTGTGGATGATGGGAGTCCCGATGGAACTCAAGATATTGTGAAACAACTGCAGCAAGTTTATGGAGAAGATCAGATTGTAAGCAGCATGCAACATATTCAATTTTCATATATAAGTGGCTTGTCGTCCATGATTCATTCTATTTTTTTGGGTGTATTTCAATGCCTTGTATTATTTAGAATAATCATGCTTCTTCATGTGGTTACAGCTGTTAAGACCAAGACCTAGGAAGCTGGGTTTAGGTATGTACCTGAAACTTGCAGTAAATAATTTTGATGATTTCGCCCTTGACAAATTTCATTTGCAGGAACGGCTTATATTCATGGATTGAAGCATGCATCTGGAAATTTCATTGTCATTATGGATGCTGATCTATCACACCACGTAAGTAATGCTGTTCTCACTTGAATGATATTTTATATTTATAAAGAGTGATTAAATTTGAAATGAATAAAAAGGATTAAGAAGAACAAGAATCGGATGAACTTCATTTTAAGAGTTTAGTTTAGTGAATTTATTAGTTGCAAAATAGTTTTATCTTTTCCTTATTTATTTATTTTTCTTTGTCTGATCCGTTTAGTTTTTTTACAGCCAAAATATTTGCCAAGCTTCATTAGGTAAGAAAACTTCTAATATTTTCCTTCATTTTTCTTGCCTCTGCCAATTTTGTATGAATACCTGTTAACATTTAACTCTTCCCTCATGTTTCTCAGAAAGCAGTTCGAAACTGGCGCTGATATAGTTACAGGGACTCGATATGTTCAAGGTGGTGGTGTGCATGGATGGAATCTTATGCGCAAACTAACAAGCAGGGGAGCAAATGTTCTTGCACAAACACTTTTATGGCCCGGTGTCTCGGATTTGACAGGATCTTTTAGGTATGGAGCTTGATCGTTGGTATTAAGCATTTTGCTGTGTTAGTTCCTCCCTCCATTCTCGTGTTTGAGAGTGATGTATTTTTGTTCTTTATAGACTTTATAGAAAATCAGCGCTCGAAGATATCATTAGTTGCTGTGTTAGTAAGGGATATGTCTTTCAAATGGAGATGATAGTACGAGCATCCAGAAAGGGGTACCATATTGAAGAGGTACAGTTGATTAATTCATGGTGCTTATAGTTTAGATTAATTTGGTTGTTATGTTGGCTTCGTGTCTTTTGAGTTAGATGAGTCATTGTGACAGCATTGATCATTAGTTCATTATTACTATACAGCTTGGAGATGTTTGCTGGTGAATCCTAAAAAATTTCCTGTGCTTTTGGTTTGCCATTGAATTGCCTTAAAATAGATTTGGTGATGGCCGATGGGTACATGTATGTGCTTTGTATGCTTAGGCAATTGGTTTTTATTATCCATGCTACTTCTGAATATGGAATCCAAGCTGTGATCAACTAGTCATGGCTCCTGACCATTTTGTCAAATTACCGACAGCCTAGATAAACTTGGTCTTCAGTACATTGCTGAATAACCTGTAAGATTGAGAGCATGTTATGACATATACTGATCATGAAAGTTGCATATGATGATAACATAGTAAAGATGAATGACAATCAAGCTCATACAGCCCTATACTTCAAATCTTTGAAACTGTTATCGGCTGAGCATTGTTATTCTTTTCAAGATTACCCTTATTCCTTTCTATTGTTCCATCTCCTTTTGAAATTATATTATTTGCCTATCATTTGGCACAAAAGTGACTGACTGCTAGTTGATTAGAGAGAAGTTCCTAAGCATTTGATGATTAGATAAAAATATGATACTCTAAAATTTCACACTTGAATCAATATGTGCAAATCTTTCATGAGGGCAATTTCTATGTTGGTCAGTTAGATTATGTTTTTGAATGCACTCCAGCCTTTCTCTCTCTCTCGTTTCTCGTGCTTGTGAAACCTTCATCACCTTCCTAAATACTTGTGGAGTAGATGTTTTCAAGTTCTTATTAAAGATATGTTCACCCTGTTCATTATTGACTTCAGTGCTAACCTCAGTTTCACATGTGTACAGGTTCCAATCACGTTTGTTGATAGAGTATTTGGAAGTTCAAAGCTTGGTGGATCAGAGATTGTAGAATACCTGAAAGGCCTAGCATATCTTTTGGTGACAACATAAAAAGATAAATCATAACAACTCATATTGTCTTATGGTTCACCGAGGACTAGATATAGATTCTTTAGTTCAATTATCACTAATTCATGTAGGATTGAGGACATCAACTTTTCTGCTACAATCTGCTTAACTTGCCTTTTCAATTTGGTAGGGAACATCCATCTGGTTCCCTGTGTTTCTGTGTACCTTGATGATTCCAAATGTTGTGATTGATTTTGCTCTAGTTTTCTTGACTTCTGCTAAGCATTTCTCTCCTTTTTGATACGTATTCAAGTCATCAATCAATATTTGGTCCTTTCCTAAATGGGAAATAACTTGAACACGACAAGTTTTCGGCTGAAATTTGTTGTTGCGATACTTTCTAGTACATTTATTTTCTCTAGAATCTCATGTACTAGAATGCCATCTTTATTTCAGCTCTTGATCCATACATGTTGAAATGTTTTGGATCACGAAGTTAAGTACTAATGTGGCTAATGAAACGTCATTGCATTAATAATACTGGTTGAAACCAACTGTATATTCTGGACTTAGCTAGTGTAACCAATAGTTATTCTCACGAATGATGATAAATAGCATAACAGCCATATGCTAGCTGTTACGTGGGTAGGGTGAAGTGTACTTTATCATCTCTTTCTTCACACCTTTTCTTATTCTCTTTCTCACCTCTTTCTCTCTTTTCTTTTTCTTCTCTCAACCAAACAAAGCTTTAATAATATAGTATTTTATTAAAATGTCAATATTATCTTCTGACTCTTCATGACTGAAATGAGTTGACCTAGATCTGATTTTTCATTACAAAATCCACACTGCATTTTAAATATATGATGCACCAAAATAAATATCCAATTAGATATTTAATAAGGTATGCATATGCTTGCATGAATCCCCACACTTAGGACTGCTAAGCAGTGCCTAAGACTGTTTAAGCCTACCTCGTCCAACTAATGACCTGTCAATTGGATTGGTTGAGTTTTATAAATAAATCCAAATATATTTTAAAAAATAGTTATAACTTAAATTATTAACTTTTAATAAAATATGATTATATATTTTATATTGATATATTGTAAAATCTACCTTAGCTTGACTTAGATATTTGTAAACTTAATTTTGCATCACATTCAAAGGTATCACTTATGATACTAACTAGGAATTCGTCTAATAGTGGGGCAAAGTTAGCCCCTTAAATATCGTACAAGACTAAACATTGATGTTTAATGGCAAGGCATAACATTTAGGGGCAAAGAGTAGTTCCAATTATAACAAAGTAATAACAGGTCATGACTGGACCAAATTCATATATACGAAAATGGTTTGATCAAAATATCATATCAGATTCAGGTATGTCAAACATGTCTCAATCCATCCTATATGATCACTCCCAAGTTAATCTTTGTACTGTTATATGGTGCACATTTAGTTACTTGCCATTTACTGAAGTTCACCAACAGTGTCCTAAAGGATGAGTATGACTTGTGTTGCATGGACAAATATATCAACACCTACCTTGTATTCTTCAAGTTTATAATTGTGAATATTATTGCAGGACAAAATACAATAAACATTGAAATCAACCCATTACATTGTCCTTGGATAAAACCGGTGGAACCTTGAATTTCGGATTCTGCTCCATGAAAGCCGGTGGCCGTTGGTACACAACTGATGCAGCCCTGATCAAGATCCCAGCAGTTAAGCCCCATATGATGTATCTTTTATGCTCCATTTCATAGTCAAAGGAATGTATCAAATACTTCTCTCCCATCCACTCTCTCTCCTCCTGATTCCGATTTTCATCCTGATTTCAGTAATGATATCAGACAAACTTTAAATGAATAGAAATAATGAAAGACACAAGATAGGAATTAAACATGAGTGCACCTTGAGAAACATTTCCAAAGGTGCATCAAATATTGCTTCCACTTCATCAGGATTTGGAACAGGTTTGAATGCTTTCCTGTCATGAAGTAGGCCGATTATCGGAACCACTCTAAGGAGATGCTACAAAAGAAACAATGATAGGTAAAAACTACTAGTACAATTTCACCATTCAAAGCAGATGAGGAATAGAGTATCAAAAAAGGTGTCCAAACTATCTAACATGAGTGGAATTTAAACTTCAATGCCATTGAATCATTCAATGACAGAAGACCAACTTTTAAGCTGAATCATACTTCGATCCAGAGAAACTGAGGACACTCTTACAAATCATTTTTAGTTCACAGTTTGCATAAACAATGAATGATGTGCACAGTTAATATTCTTTAAAATAGAAATGTGTACCACTTTGAATCTGTAGTAACATGTAATTATCCAACAAATAAATTTTCAATTATTTCCTCAAATCGATTCATCATATACCAATTATTGCTAAAAAGAACTTGTTCCATGCAATACTTGTCAAAGAAAATCTTATTATACTATTTAAACTTTTTAACATTCAGCAGTGCTGTCATTGTGTTAACTATATGCAGTGTCACTCTAATTGGCAATGCATACACTTTTATTCCTATTTATTCTGAGCACTAATCTACTGTTAGTCTATATGGGTAAAATTCTTTAAATTATCAAGCCATATTCTAACTAATAACAAGTTTAGAACTAAGAAGACAATGAAGAGCCGTCAACATTTGTTTTAGCATTTGCTTAAATACTGTGTACTCATCAAAAATCTACACCCAGCGTACAATGATACTAACTTTCACAATCAGTGGCACCAATTATGGCATTTCAGTCATTTTCCTCAATTGGGAAGTAAGGCCAAAACAAATCTCTGAATGTAACATTTCTTAATTCTTGCACATAAATGTAGACAGTGAGGAAACCTAACAAGCTGTAATTATCTGATACTTTTCCCTCAAAACTAGAAATATGATGAAACTCCGAATCTATCTCATCAAGGAAGGTATTCCATCTCATCACTCAGGTCAAACCCATTCCACACACATTAGTGTTATACAGATATGTGCAGCTTATGAAACAGTTAGCAATCAAGATCACAATCAAAATAAGCTTTCTTTACAAATGTTCTCAGTACCTCTCCACTGAACATCACTTTTGTGGATAATCAAATTGAGTTTATTCAAATTTTTACAAGAAATGCACTGGTAATGTTCAAGAATGAAGTCCTTTTGATAGATATCGATAAGCACAAAATAAAGTGTGGTAGTTCATAATGTTTGTAACAGATTCACAATCCTTCCTCTCTGATATTTTCACAATGCTCGCTGTCTAATAGCCACTTACTCCATTCACCGCATCCAATCCCCTTCCGGAACGAATATAGTGCAGGAAATCATGACTAAAAGGATGCTTCACTGACCACTCAAAATTGATAAAACAAATTAGATATCTTGAGCTTAACTAAGGGCAGCCAATACACAAGGCTTCCACCTAGTGAGGTTTGGGGAGGTCAGATCTACATAGCCTTACCTTTTCAAGCGAAGAGACTATTTCCAGGATTTGAACCCATGACCTCAATGTTACAAGGCAAGCAACCTTACCGTTGTGTCAAGACTCACCTTCATAACCTTAGCTTCACTGGTCACCCAAAATCAACACTTTTGAGCATAGAAGTATTTCATGAACCAACCATCATGGAAATAATTTTAACAGGTGTGCAAATTTCACAGAATCAGAGAACATTCAATTGTGCTATAAACCACGCAACTCAGGAAAAAGGTCCATGAAAGTTATACTAATTAATGCAGCATATGAAGATAGAACACATACCTTAGACAAGAATGGTTCGAGAACAGTAACAACATTTACAAGTTCTGGGTCCAACCCAATTTCCTCATTTGCCTCTCTTTTTGCAGTGTCCGCATCATCTTTATCCCCCTCCTCCTCCTTCCCACCTGGCAAAGCCACTTCACCTGCCAAAAACAAACTTTTAACATTCCAAACTTCGGTAATTTATACAAAACAAAATCTTAAAATGAAAAAAAAAGTGATTGAAATTCAATTGATACAAATTCTCAAAAATGGAGAGACCTGAATGAGTAGATAGGTTGGAAGATCGCTTAGTGAGAATGACTCTAAGATCACCAGCATCCCCTTCAAATAAACAGATCAAAACAGCAGCTTTTTTGGGTCTGAATCTTTGAGCAATTGGGGTGGCTGATTCTGGAAAACCCACTTGTGAAACAACCTTGCCACCACTATTACAGCTACTTTCTTCATCATCCTCTTCATCAGTGGGGAAAGGTGGTGGCTTGTAAAGGCGAAGATGCTGTGCCAAAGTAAGAAGCCTCGGAGACTGAGATCTTCCTCCATTTGAAGAAGAATCCATGAATTTGTAAAAGGACGATGATGATGTTTTGGATAATAAGGATGTTGACCACATTCTCAGAATTGAAAGCATGTGTTTTTGTTAAGTACCATTCAGCCCCATCAACCTTGCATCAATTTAGTTATGCTCTGTCTTCATAAAGCTGAAAAGTTAAGGAATCGATGAAAAATTGGAAGGGTAGGTTTGGTAATCTCGTTTCAATACAATAAGGACTGGCATATGTTAAAAGGGAGCACTCCCAAGATATATATGACCCTCACATACTATAAAAATAAAAATACTTAATAACTAGAAGAGAGAAAAAAAATACACAAGGTAAAAGTTTCTTATATTGTCAATATATTTACCATTTATTTTTTATTATCA
Organism: Lupinus angustifolius; assembly: GCF_001865875.1. Classification (NCBI taxonomy): domain Eukaryota; kingdom Viridiplantae; phylum Streptophyta; class Magnoliopsida; order Fabales; family Fabaceae; genus Lupinus; species Lupinus angustifolius. Next base: position 7,037,854 of record NC_032014.1, on the reverse strand, counting down.
TTAACTTTTCAGAAAAAATAATTCAAATGAACGACATATCATATACTAATTCTATATACATCTTTACACTATCGGTACTTAAATTTAATACTCTAATTAAAACTCTTGATTTTTTTTTAGTCATTTGGATAATCTAGTCGAGTTTACACTACCTTGTTAGTTAGTATGTATGAAATAAGAAAGCTTATTAATCATTTTAATACAATACAATATAAATGATTTATTACTTACTATAAATCTTTATATTAAAATATTTCACATTTTTTACACTCAATAAAATTAGATAAACAACGTATATTTGCTTTCAAAAAAATTGAATGGATAATGGAAATTTTTTAATGCCATGAAACAATTAAGAAAACTACTATGAGAGAAAGTTAATAAAAACGATAGTTACTTTTTTACAACTTATCAAAGGAAATCACGATTATTAATTATATTTTTAAAATAGCCATAAAGGATACTTTGAAATAATAATAAGAAAATTTAATTATCGAGTCCAATGAATTGTTTTGTAATTAAATTATTATAAGTAAATTCAAAATATAGAAATTACACCGATTTAATTATCCATATATCCTTCCATTTTAACCATAAAATCTATACAATGATATAGAAGTATAAGTATTGATATTTGTTTTGGAAAAAATGGAAAAAGTATGTTTTGAAACTATTGATAGATTTTGCCTTTATATAATATACTATAGATAGTTGATCATTCCTAATAAAAATAATTATTGACATGTTCTTCCTGTTATTTAATCATAAAAACTATATATTGATGTAAAAGTATGTTTAATTACTGATTTTTCCTTCACTTTTTAATCATAGAAACTATACATTGATATAGAAGTATTGGAGCGAGCAATTGTTAAATGTTTCAGTTTAATTTTGCGATCCAATCTCGCTCAAGTTAATTTAATCAACTTTTTTATTTATTGGATTACACCACATACAATAATTCATTTTATTTAAATTATTTGGTTAAACTCAATTACAAAAAAATATAAATGAACATGTTGAAAACAAAATAAATTTCAAAAAGTTACCAAGTCTATAAAAAATTTAAAGCAAAAATATCAAAAAAGAAATCATGAATATGGTATATATAGGGGTAGAAACATGTCGAATCACGACTCAACTTAATTTGTCTCGTTAAAGATTTACTCGAACTAAGTTCAACGTCAAACTATTTTTTTCACTTCAAATTCTACTCAATTAAAGTTCATAAACTTTGGAGTAGATTAACGAGCTCAATTTAAAGTTGCTCATCACTATAAATTTAAAGGAGTTGCAAGGTGTTGGTGAATTATATATAGACAAATTTTATGAATATTAATAATAAATCCAATTAAAGTAAATATAGTTAAGATTGTCTACATCTATTCCTGTATATATATAACTAGCAGTATACTCGTGCACTTGCACGGGTCGCTTCTTTGTTTATGCATAATGCAAATATAATATACATATACTTTATAATATCAATAAATCATGTATTGAAACATTATATTTCTCATTCATATAGGTGCAATATTAACATTGATTTTTGAGTGTATATGTAGAATATTAACAATTATAAATGTGTTTGTATAAGCATTTATTTGTTGAAAGTGTGATTATAGAAAATATTTGATTCTTAAATAACTCAATAAATAAAATTCAAATTGTATTGGATAATATCTCACCTCTATATTCTCTATATAAAATTATAAATATAAGGAGTTATTTTTGCATCATACTTTTGTGATTATGTTTATAAGTATCATATAAAGTCAGAATGATTTTTTAGCATATCTCTTAAATGCTTATGTTTTATTTTAGATTAATGTTCATTGTGTATAAATATTTGAATATATTTTTAGCATTCAAATATTGTATAATTAAATGTTATTTATTTGATTATGTTTTAGCTAATAATCATTGTATGAAAATAACTCATAAATTAAAAACACACTAAGTTAGGATATGACAGATATTTTTTCTGACAAATTTAATCAAAATAATAAAAAAGAGTCTAATAATTGATTTGTTATATTACTAATTAAAATACATATATTTTTCATGAATATATATACCATTGTTATCTTTTAATTAAATAATATAATGATAGTAATTAAATACATGGACCCGTGCATTCGCATGGCTAAAAACACACATGTTACCCGTACATTCGCATTACTAAGAAAACACATGTTACCCATGTATTCGCATAGTTAAAACGCACATATTACTCATACATTCATATTATTAAGAATATACATCTTACTTGTGTATTTGCATGTTCAAGCACATAAGAAAAATAAATTGATAATTTTTAATTTGAATTTTCTACAATTAGTATTAAATTATTATCAACATATAAAATATATCAAAAGTAGGAAGGAAAAAATGTGAGGAGGGGGTGGTAAGGAGAAATTGACATGTGACATAAGGGAGTTTTTTTTATTATGTTGTTAATAGAGAAAAATTAAAATTCAAAGAATCTGAACTGTAATATTAAAATTCAGTGCGAAAAATGTCAAAAAACTTTGATGAGGTGAAAAAGTACAATTATTCTTAGATTAATGGTAAACATTAAATTATATAGATAGATTAATGTAAAGAAATAATTTGAATGTGAAAAATGATTTCAATTTTATCTAATGTTCAATGGCTATTACTTTTTAACATAACAAAACATAGATGTTGTAAACACTCAATTTTAGTGGGGTAGCGACATGAACCAATCACTAATTAATATTAAATTATTATTAGCATATAAAATATATAATATATAAAAAGTAGGAAGAAAAATATGTGAGGAGGAGGTGACATGTGTCATGAGGGAATGAGAAAGTGACATGTGGCATGAGGGAATGAGAAATTGACATGTGGCATGAGGGAAGGAGAAAGTGACATGTGCATGAGGAAGGAGAAAGTGACATGTATTGTTAATAGATAAACCACTTGCTAGCCTCTTTGGGCCTTATATATGTTATTTTTTAGAGTTTTTTTTTATTATATTGTTAATATATGTGAGGAGGAGGTGACATGTGGCACGAAGGAATGAGAAAGTGACATGTGACATGAGGGAAGGAGAAATTGACATGTGGCATGAGGGAAAGAGAAAGTGACATGTGCATGAGGAAGGAGAAAGTGACACGTGGCATGAGGAAATGAGAAAATGACATGTGGCATGAGAGAGTTTTTTTTATTATATTGTTAATAGATAGAAGTGACTCAAGTGAGAATAATTTTTAATATGAGAAATGAGAATTGTCAAAGATTAAAATATAAGTGCACATAACTTTTCAAATGATTATATGATCATTAACTATTTTTTAATCTTAATCATTTATGAACGTTTGTATGACACTAAATTATTGTTCTCATAATTTTTACATGAGAAATGTTCTAACTTAAGGCACTAATATTCATTTAACATACTTAATTTTTAATTCAAATTTAGTTCATGAACCAAGTCTATCAAGTTAAATAAAAAATCAAATTTTAAATAAATATCGAATTGGTTTGATTTATTTTTTACCTACTTTTTGGCATCATATTTGCACATGTTTGGTAACTCAATTATGGATAGTAAATGAAATGTGAAACTTCTATCACTGTAGTCGAATGTCAAACATGTGCATATGGCAAGAGGTTAATGGCATATCACACAAGAATAGATTTGTAATCTCTCTGTAAACCCTGGATGACATTGGTGATTTGCCAGATTTTAAAATAGAAGGTTCTCCCACTTCTTTTTCCCACTTACAAAAATTTCCATCCAAAATTTGAGGTTAATGTTGATTGAAAATGGTGGTTCAATGTAAGGCTCTCATTTATCGGTAATATTGGGAATATATATCATTGTTTCTGAGATTTAGAATCAGGATCTCTTCCAGACGGGACAAGTAACTTCACTATTTCGACAAACCCTCTTTTCAACGCAACACAAAACAACTTATGGGTGTTGCCTTTCTAAACTACATGTGCTTGCCTTTCAAATTACCAGCTTTGATCTATTTATAGTGAACTTTTCTAAATTATAATCCCTCCAAGCTCAATTATAATTGCCCAAATATTTTAGAGGAAAATATATATGTAGTGATGTCAGAAATAATGTAATTTCAGCATTAATAACATAAAATGATGATACTTCCACCAGTAGAAGTTTGAGAATAACAGAAAATGAGGAAACTTCCACTAGTAGAAGTTTGGGTTATTCTAGTCTATTAGTTCTTATACTTTCCTAACATAGAAAAGTCAGTTAGAGTTAGTTGGAATTTGGAAGCTATAAATAGTACTTAGCATTTCAAAGATATATGTGGTTATTGTAAGTGATTCTCAATACATTTTCAATACAACTTTGTTCATTCTTCTTGATAATTCACATTTCTCTCAAACATATTTTCTTTTCATTTTCCCCTGTTTTCTACTACTGCACTTAGTGTGCTAAGTGCATATTATTTCTCTTTTGTTGTCTGCTTGGTACATTGTGTATGCATAGGAGATTGGTCTTGGTTTAATAGTGGTCTTAAGAGCAAGGTTGAAGCAAGATTCTTGGTGAATTTTGGGCTGTGATTCGAAGTGAGAAGAGAAGAACAAATAGTGAGACAACAAGGAAAGAAGGTTGCAAGATCTTAGATCTATCATGACAAATAATAATGGGTTTACAATGACACTACCAATTCTTGACACCAAGAATTATGATAGAAGGAGAATTCAGATGAGAACTATCATTGGATTCCAACAAGTACTTTTTTCCCTAGCCCAACCAGAAACCCTAATCCCCACCCCCTTATTTAAGCCTAACTTAGAAACTAACCTAAGGGGGAATCTGAAAATTTCAAGAGAGGCAAACCTTGTTTTAGAAAAAAGGAGATAGAAAGGAGAAGAGAGGAGGAGTAACAAGGAAGAGACTTCTCACACAACCTTCAATACCTTCAAGCTCTTTTCAAGGTGCATTTACCTCATTTATTTATTTTCTTCTTCATTGTATGTTTTAGTGTTAATACTATATGTTTTTTTGTGTTCTTTTCTTTCTGCCGGAAAAGTATTCTGAAATGGGGGCTGTTGGACGGTGCCGACTCGGCCTTAAGCCATCGTCGCAGCCCCACCGTGAAACAGGGAAGGACTGGACAGCAGCCATGGAGGGCTGTCTGTCCACAGCCGCGCCCAAAAGGGGTTGGACCGCCCCGTCCAGCAGCAGTCCTCACGGCTGGCTGCACCGTCACCGCCCTGGTGGACGGCAGTGCACCACCGTGGCCAGCGGCAAAGCTGTTCCAGCAGCCGTTGGTTGTCCAACACAAAAAAAAGGGTTACCCCATGGTAACCACTCATCCTAGACCCCTAAATTAATTTAACCCTAAACACCCGAGTTGATTTTTGACACCACCCCAAATTGATTTAATCCTAAATCCCCAAATTGATTTTTCAAACCTAAACCCAATTTAATTTTACGCTAACCCTAAACCCCAAATTAATTTAACCTAAACCCTCAAACCAATTTTCAACCCGACACCCTAAATCCCCAATTTGTTTTCTACTTTTGATTATTGTTTAATTATTAACTATATGTTTTTTTTTGTTTCTGTCGTGTTTCTTTATTTGTTTTTTATTTTTGATTTTTTATTATTTTATTTCAATGTTTATTATTTGTTAGTTTTTTTATTATTATGAATTTTTAGTAAATATTATTTGTTTATTTAGTAGTCTATGTATATGTGTATGATATATAAAAGAAATTTTTTAAAATGATATGAAGTAGTTCCACTATAGGCCAAGTGCATTGTCGCATTACTTCGCATCGTCTAAAATGAGGTAAAGTAACCTCACTATAGGCTCAGTGCCTTGTCGTGTTACCTTAACTCCATAAATAGATTTTCAAAATAATTTTAAAGGTAGCATATAAAAAATATTTTTAAAACGATATGAAGTAGTTCCACTATAGGGCAAGTGTCTTGTCGCATTACTTCACGTCGTCTAAAATGAGGTAAAGTAACCCCACTATAGGCCCGGTACCTTGTCGTGTTACCTTATCTCCATAAATAGATTTTCAAAATAATTTTAAAGGTGACATATAAAAGAATATTTTTAAAACGATATGAAGTAGTTCCACTATAGGCCAAGTGTCTTGTCGCATTACTCCACGTCGTCTAAAATGAGGTAAAGTAACCCCACTATAGGTTTGGTGCCTTGTCCTATCACCTTATCTTCATAAATAAATTTTCAAAATAATTTTAAAGGTGACATATAAAAGAATATTTTTAAAAACGATATGAAGTAGTTCCACTATAAGCCAAGTGCCTTCTCGCATTACTTCAAGTCGTCTAAAACAAGGTAAAGTAACACACTATAGGTCTGGTGCCTTGTCGTGTTACTTTATCTCCATAAATAAATTTTCAAATAAATTTAAAGGTGATGTGTAAATGCAATAAAGAAAAAAATATTTTTTAAAATGATATGAAGTAATTCCACTATAGGTCGGGCGCCTTGTCGCATTACTTCATGTCGTCCAAAACGAGGTAAGGTAACTCCACTGTAGGCCTTATGTCTTGTCGTGTTACCTTATCGTATAAAATAAACTTTTCGAATAATTTTAAAAATGGCGCGAAGTGGTTCCACTATAGGCTGAGTGCCTTGTCGCACTACTTTATGTCATCTAGATGAGGTGAGGTGGCTCCACTATAGGACTAGTACCTTGTCGTGCCACCTTGCCTTGTTAATTTTTATATGGATAAAATAAAAATATATCGACTAATCAACTATTTTATGAAAGAACTACGTAACCTTGATTTCTCTATTGCAGCTAGAGATACGTAGGAGCAGATATTCCATGTCAGGCACACAAAAATGAAAAATATTTTTGTCTTTCTTTATTTTATTTAATAATGTGATGGTAAAATTAATGTTTTGAATAAATATCCACATAACTAATCTAGGTACCGTTTTTATTACGGGCGGTATGAGGTGCCTAATATCTTCCTCATCTGTAACCGACTTCCGAACTTAATTTCTCTTACCAATCTTTTTAAAAAAATTGGTTTTTCATGTTTTCCCTCTAAAAACATTGATGGCAACTACATTGCATTTATTTGCATATTTCCCGTCGCGCCCACGAAGGTGGGGTAGCGACAGTTCTTAATCCATCAATGTGTTGATGGAGCCAACTTTGAGAGAATTGTTGGTGCCAAGACAGCAAAGGAAGCTTGTGGTAGCTTGGAGAAAAAGCTATGAAAGGGCTACAAAAATAAAGAAAGTGAAACTTCAAATAACGAGGAGAAAGTATGAACTCCTTCAAATGGAGGAGAATGAGACAATAGAAGATTACTTCACCAAGATTCTCACACTCATCAACCAAATGAAATCGTGTGGAGAAGAGGTGATAGGGAAATCTATTATTGAGAATATACTTAGGACTCTAACTCCTAAGTAGGACCACATTGTTGTTGCAATAGAGGAGTCCAAGAATCTTAATGATTAAAAGATTGAAGAGCTACAAAGCTCTTTTGAAGCTCATGAACAAAGTCTTAAAAAGAGAGACTTAGAGAAGAATGATGATCATGCACTCCAAACACAATCTTTCACGAAACCTCTTGGACAATGGAATAAGAAGAAGAAAAAGGAGAAGTGGAACAAATTTGAGTAATGTTCCTCATGTCAAAGACAAAACAACACAAATAACATTGAGCATGATCAAAGAAGAGACTCAATGAATAGAAGGAGGTTTGACAAGAAGAGGGTTCAATGCTACAATTGTAGGAATTATGTGCATTATACATTAGAATGTAAGTCAAAGAAGTTGTTGAGTAGCAAAGATGAAGAAGCAAGATTGGCACAAAATGAACGATCAGATAATTATGATCAATACTTGCTTATTGCTATTGTGAAGAACAATGACGAACATGGTTGCTTCTGGTACCTTGACACTGAATGTTCAAATCATATGATAGACAAGAAAGATTGGTTCACAACACTTGATGAATCAGCAAAAAGCAAGATTAAGTTTGTTGATCATAGTGTAGTCCATGTAGAAGGAATTGGCAAGGTGATGATCCAAAGAAAAGATGGGAAGAAAGTCTACATCTCCAATGTCCTATATGTACCTAAGATGAAGAGCAAACTGCTTAGTCATGGACAACTGCTGGAGATGGGATATACCATGGAGATGAAGGATAGTATGCTGAAGGTGTTTAAAAAAAAAACACAAAATCTTGAAGGCTCCACTTTCAGCCAACAGAACCTTCAAGATTAACATACATATCAGTGACCAAAAGTATCTTTAATCAACAATTATGAAGGACAATTGGAACCTTAAATTTTTTAATAAAGGTCAAGAGACTAGTGCAATTTGAAGAAGCTGATGAAAATGGCATTGGTGAGACTATAACATCTAATCCAGTTGTTGTGCCTAGTATAATGGTGAATCCTCCAACAACTCAAAGACTCGGACAACCACCTTCAAGACTAAGTGATTATGAGGTGTTCTCAGACTCAACAATCAATGCGTATGGTGATTTTGTGCATATGGCATTGCTTGCTGAGATGGAACCAGTAGACGTGGAAGATGCTTTGAATCAAACTCATTGGGTTGAGGTAATGGAGGAAGAACTGAGGTCTATAGAAAGAAACAATACTTGGAGTCTAACTGAATTGCCAAGAGGAAAGAAAACTATAGTTATGAAGTGGGTATTCAAGACCAAGTTGAATCCTAATGGTGAGGTCTCCAAGCACAAAGTCAGGCTAGTAGCAAAGGAATTCCTACAAAAGCAAGGTCTTGACTATGATGAGTTATTTTCTCTAGTAGTTAGACTTGAGACGGTGAGATGGGTGATTGTTATAGCTAGTTTCAAGTGTTGGGAGATCCATCAAATGGATGTGAAATCTGCATTTTTGAATGGACCTCTAGACAAAGAGGTGTTTATTACACAACCACCAGGATTTGAGACTAAAGGCAAAAAGGAATTGGTGTACAAGTTGCATAAGGCCTTGTATGGGCTTAAGCAAGCTCCAAGGGCATGGAATAACATGATTGATGTTTTCCTGCTGCAATTTGGTTTTATGAAGTGCACAACAAAACATGGTGTCTATGTGAAGGGCAATCATAAATCAGAATTACTTACAGTATGTCTCTATGTAGATGACTTGTTGATCACTAGAGAACGTCTTAAGGATATTTCAGCATTCAAACAACAAATACAGGCAAACTTTGAAATGAGTGACCTTGGGCAGCTAACATATTTCCTTGGTATTGAATTCAAGAAGACAGATAAATGGATCTTTATGCATCAAAGAAAATATATTGCTAATGTGATAAAGAGATTTCATATGATGGATTGCAACTCAGTTTTAACCCCTGCAGAAGCTTGGAACATAACAGATCAAGTTGAAGAAGATAAACAGGTTGATAAAACCTTGTTTAGACAAATGATTGACTCACTAAGGTATATATGCAATACTAGACCTGACATTGCATATGGAGTAGGATTATGAGTATATTCATGAAAGCACCTAAGAAAACACATCTAATTGCAGTAAAGATGGCAATGAGATACTTGAAAGGAACAATTGGCTTTGAAATCACATTTTCAACAAAACAGAACAACAAAAACAACATGGAGTTGGTTGGGTTTTTCTGATGCAGATTGGTATAAAGATAAGGTGGATAGAAAGAGTACAACTGCTTATCTATTCAGCCTTGGTGATGCACCAATAAGTTGGTGTTCCAAGAAGGAAGATGTTGTAGCATTGTCCTCATGTGAAGCTGAGAATATAGCAACTTGTATGTGTACTTGTCAAGATGTTTGGATGGACGCTTTACTGTAAGAGTTGAAGATAAAGCAAGAGGATGAAATTTTGTTGATGGTGGACAACAAATCAACAATCAATTTGACACTAAATTCAATCTCTCATAGAAGAAGTAAACACATAGAGACTAGATTTCACTACATAAGAGAACAAGTGAGCAAAAGGAATGTCAAGCTGAAATTCTGCAATTCAGAAGAGCAATTGGCTGATGTTTTCACAAAACCTTTGAAGAAAGAAAGGTTTGAGAGGCTGAGAATGAAGATAGGTGTAAGAAATGGGTTATGAATGCTGAATTAAGGATGAATGTTAGAAATAATGTAATTTCAGTATTAATAGCAGAAAATGAGAAGACTTTCACCAATAGAAGTTTAGTAGAAGTTTGGGAATAACAGAAAATGAGGAAACTTCCACCAGTAGAAGTTTGAGTTATTTCAGTTTGTTAGTTTGTATACTTCATAGCCTAGAAAGTTAGTTAGAGGTAGTTGGAACTTGGAAGCTACAAATATCACTTAGGATTTCAAAGATATATGAGGTTGTTGTAATTGATACTCAATACATTTTCAATACAATTTAATTCATTCTTCTTGATAATTCACATTTCTCTCAAACATATTTTCTTTTCATTTTTCCTCTGTTTTCTGGTACTACACTTAGTGTGCATATTGTTTCTCTTTTGCTGACTGTTTGGTGCATTGTGTATGCATAAGAGGTAGTTGGAACTTGGAACTTGGAAGCTACAAATATCACTTAGGATTTCAAAGATATATGAGGTTGTTGTAATTGATACTCAATACATTTTCAATACAATTTAATTCATTCTTCTTGATAATTCACATTTCTCTCAAACATATTTTCTTTTCATTTTTCCTCTGTTTTCTTGTACTACACTTAGTGTGCATATTGTTTCTCTTTTGTTGACTGTTTGGTGCATTGTGTATGCATAAGAGAGTGGTCTTGGTTTAACAATGTAAGAATTTTATACATTATCAGTTCTTTATTCACTATTCATTTTCAATCATCATTGTGTATAAATCTTTATACTAAAAGTGTATAGATAATACATTTTTTAGATCAAATCAAAGCAATTAAATAACTTTTGACTGATTCGTAAATGATATCATCTATAAAGTTGGATAGAATCGTGAAACGTTGGTATGATAACAACTGGCAGTTGTTACTAAGTGTTTAATGTAAGAAATTTTGGGTCACACATGCAATGTTTAAATGTGTTTAGAATCATTATTTGAAGTAGTCAAATTAAAGTGATCTAATTCAAGTAATGTATATGACTGTAGACATAATTGTAATGAAAATTATTGTGTAGATACCTAAAGTCTTATTTCTATTTTATAATGGACAAAACTGAAATAGGAAAATGAAGTAGCATCATCATACATAAAAGGTTACGCGCTTCTTATAAACATGGGGTTATGGTTCCCAATTATAGACAACAACACAAAACATCATAACACTAAATAATATGAACCACAATATAAGTTATTTTCTTCATCCCATTAGAGGAGAAACTAAGGCTAATGATGGTCTACAATTGGAAGGCCAAATAACCTACATGTTCTATATGAATATGCATTTGCATACAAGACAAAGAACACGGAGTTGAAGGATACATGATAAAGGAGGATGACATAAAGTTCATTCATCATATTCTCTATGAATACATTAAGGTACGCTTCCGCTATAGTATTTTTATATATCTTCTTGATGATTTGACATGAAAGATCTTGACTATATATGATGATAGTGTTCATCATCTTTAGAATGTATTATGTATTTTAAGTATAAAGTAAGAGAATTATCGTTGACCCAGTGGATATATCGTTCTGGAATTTAAGTTTCTAACTGGCTACATATATCTAAGTTGTCAAAACAGTGTGTCATTTGGTTATTGGTTGCACTGGTTGGTGATGTTCATAATAAAATTTTGAAACCATTCGGTTTCGGGTTTGGTTCTCGTTAACCAGAAATTAGAGTCTTCTATTTATTTTTTCTGAAATAAGATAAATAAAAAGTAAGAGAGTTATCTATAGCTGGTTTCTATCATGGGACCTTTCAGCCGAAATAAGAGAACCTTACCACTGGACAGTGCTTAAAGAGTTAACATTCTCTCCATAAAGGATTTATATAATTTGTAAAGAAAGATATATTTTGGACTGTTCAAGTAAATAGATATCTTTTGGACTATAAAATTGTTTGACATTTTAAGTGAACATACTAATGAAGAAGTTGTCAAAGTCACTTTCTCTTGTGTAGATTGTTCATAATAAATGATGAATTTTAGTGTGTATATATATCTATGTGAATATTAATCGGCCCTAAGGAATATTATTATTTGGTCGGGTTATATACACACACGTGATGGTAAATGATAAATCAGTCCAAAGAATGATTTATTATTTGACATGCATTATGATCAATGTTTGACCATCACAACAAGAGTTCCATTATCAATTGATATGGAATATCAATCCAATTGTATATTTGTAGTTTTATGCGAATAGTGATCGGCCCAAAGGAAGATTACTGTTTGGCCAAAATTATAAATATATTTGTGGTAATAAATATGTGATAATCATATGGTTTTCCATGTGAATAATAAGTCGGTTCAAAGAAAGACTTATTATTTGACATGACTAGTTATCAATATTTAATTACTATATATTAAGTGTACCATTTACAAGTTAATATTTTTTGTCCAAAGACTGAATATTAATGTTGTGCTAGGTAAATCGTAATGTGCCCTACCAATATTTTAATTTAAAGGTTAAAGTTGATTGTGAGTTTAATTGTAAGAATGATTGCAATTTGTTTTGTTCATTGTTCAATTGATTTATCTACTTTTATAATATCTGCACATATATATTCTATAGTCTTCCTAAATTGCGCTAACTTTAAGAATTAAGGAGAGAACAATATGTTTGTACTCAGATGGATGGATCTAGACCTTGCACTTTAGAAAATAACAATTCATTAATTTTAAGGAAGTTTCATTAAGGATAAAGGAAACTATAAAGAATGAGGATGTTCAAATAGCATGAGTCTTATGATCATTAGATATGCAATTCCAGAAACATTCATTAGTACAATGTTTTAGAAGAAATTTTAAAGTTAAAGATATATAGTAGATTCTTTATGCTTTGGCTAAGTGAGTCTAATGGATATATAAAGTTGTGCATAGATATTGTGTACTTAGTTAGAATGCAGATATTTAAGTAATCCAATGATAAACAATTGGAAGCCAACCAATTAGGTTATAAGTACTTACACATAACAAAGAAATTATGTTCTCACATATATAAAGTGATTCAGTTAGAAATCATTAGATATTGTTATTTAGTGTTATTAGATATCAATACAGTTGAAAATCTATGTAAGACTATATTTATCTATTAGGTGCATGAGGAGCTATTTTGGAAAGTGTTAAGTACACACTTATAGCTTCATCTATTATGGTGGTGATTTTCATAACTTATTTCTAATTATGGGAAATAACAATACAATTGGTCACTTGGCTGCTAATATGGATATATTGAAAGACCATAAAGTTATATTGTGACAAAAGGTTAGCATTGCTATATCTGGTTTAAGGAAACAATTCAGAGTTATCTAATGTCTATAGAGCATATTGACACAAACTCTAATTTACAGATATGTTCACTAAAGGTTTATCATCTAAGGTCTTTCACAAGTACATTGCTCATATGAGTAATGTATTATTTGAGGATATTTTGGTTTAGTGGAAGTTTGTACATGGATGTTCTTTCAGTTTATATATAAAGATCAATAAAGTTTTTCTACAGAATAAGGTTTATGGTTCAGTTTCAACCTGAAATCTATTTATGTGGATCTCACTAAAGTAAAAGAGGACCAGTTGAAAAATCGACATGTATCGATCACCTTCATGTGATTTTCATGCTGCACATTTCATGATTAATCTAATGTCATTTAGTTGTGTTAATATTAGTGATCATTGATTGTTTTAGTTATGATTGATATAATGAAAGTTGTTTTGGTTCTATATATTGATATAATTAATGGACGAGATACAGATATGTCTAAGATTTATAATGATGTATTTTTTGAGCTCATAAAGTCTAACGCAATTTGTAAAATTACATATGTGACCGGTGGGAGGCTGTAAGAAATTTTGGGTCACACTTGTAATGTTTAAATGTGTTTAGAGTCATTATTTGAAGTAGTCAAATTAAAGTGATCTAATTCAAGTAATATATATGGCTATAGACATAGTTGTCATGGAAATTATTGTATAGATACCTAAAGTCTTATTTCTATTTTATGATGGACAAAATTGAAATAGGAAAATGAAGTAGCATCATCATTCATGAAAGGTTACCCGCTTCTTATAAATATGGGGTTATGGTCCCCAATTGTAGACGACAACACAAAACATCATAACACTAAACAATATAAACCACAATATAAGTCATTCTCTTCATCCCATTATAGAAGAAACTAATGCTAAGGATGGTCTACAATTGGAAGGCCAAATAACCTACATGTTCTATATGAACATGCATTTGCATACAAGAAGACAAAGGATGCAGAGTTGAAGGATACATGATAAAGGAAGATGACATAAAGTTCATTCATCATATTCTATATGAATATATTAAGGTACACTTCCACTATAATATTTTTATATATCTTCTTGATAATTTCACATGAAAGATTATTAAAGATAATATTATAGGTTATTTTTGGAAGATAATAATTGGTTAGGAAGTTATTAGTTACTTGTTTTACAAGTTTTCTTTTCTTCTTTTCTCTTGTATAAATAAATCATATTGACTCACTTCTTATTCAATCAATTCAATGAATGATTTTTCATTCTTTCTTTCTTGCTTTATCAAGATTCATGCATAACTCTACTATTTTAATATGGTATCTGAGCATAATTATTCGATCGCTTTCGCTTTGAACGTACGGAGTTGTGGAATCTTGCTCTATGGTGTCTCCTCGGTTTACCTTATCTTCAGACACGGTGAAAGTTTTCTTTGTTCATGCAAGAACCGAAGAACCATTCAAACTCCTTCAATTCATTCATCACCACTGCCAACTCCACAAAATCATCAAGAAGACCATCAAGAATACTCATTATGTGCTTCCGCTTATGTCTTCTATCTTCTTTTATTGTTCTTGTTTTCAACATGTAAGAAGGTGCAAGAGAGAAAAATAGATTCTTCTCCATCATATTCCTCCAAATCTCATCCAAACAAATCCTAGAATTCAGTGTTTTATTCTCCAACTTCATCTATTCTTAGTGCAGAATTTGCTCAATGCAGAATTCTTGCCATTTCTTCTCTTTGTGATGCTTGGTCTTGATGTTGCGGTTGATTCTGATTTCATCATTTTCATTAGAAAAGGTTCAAGGTGTTGATGGTTCCATACATAAAGAAAGGTGTTGATGGTTCCATGCATAATTAGGTTGATGTTCTTCATCTCAAGAAGAAAAAAAGGAAATATTTACGACATAACTATACAAGAACCTCATGATGACATGCATTCTCAACTTTACCAAGATCACATTACATCAAGTCAGATTAGAATTCTTTTTCAAGCTCTTCAAGAATGGTATACCATGACCAATCTATCATATACAAGATTACATCATTTTCTTATTATTCTTCAACACTTACCCTTATTTCTTATTCATCGTTGAAGCATCTCATTAGGATCAAGATTCTGATTTGTTCTCTCTCTTTCATCATCAATGGTTGGTTCGCTTCTGTCCATGATAGTTAAGCTCAGATATAACTTCTGTCATGGATGGTTAAACATTGGATGGATAGCTTCTGACCATAGTGGTTAAGTAAAGATATAGCTTCTGCTATAAGTTGGTAAGCGTTTGATGATATAGCTTCTGCCATGAGTGGTTAAGCGTTGTTATTACTTTAAATCAAGCTTCAAATCAATTCCAAGCTAGAGAGTGAAAATTTTCACTCACCAGCTTGAGTGGATATTAAAGATAATATTGGAGGTTATTTTTGGAATATAATAGTTGGTGAGAAAGTTAAGAATTAGCAAGTTAAGTTTATGTAAGTTATTTGTTTTACAAGTTTTATTTTCTTTTTTTCTCTTGTATAAATAAGTTATATTGACTTAATTCTTATTCAATCAATTCAATAATCATTCAATGAATGATTTTTTCATTCTTTCTTTCTTGCTTTATCAAGATTCATGCATGACTCTACCATTTTAACAAAAATCTTGGTTATATATGATGATAGTATTCATCATCTTTAGTATGTATTATATATTTTAAGTATAAAGTCTCTCACACCATTAAAATCTACCTATATTAAAGATATTTCCTACATTCAAAACCGAATAAACTATGCAACAATGTGTTACTCTCAGACGCCAAGAGAGGAGGAATTGTTCTGCCATAACTTGAGGATGTCACAGCAAAAAAAACATTAGAATGAGACAACCTTAGAATACGAAATACTTGGAGAGTGGACATTCTAATTGAGCCACGTCTTTCTTTTGAAACTATAATATTACCGAATCAGTTTCTTTCACTGCAAGTTTAGAACTAAGATTAATCAACTTTTCGTATATAATAAAATATTTACCAAGTGTTAGATATGAAGATTATCATATTAACGTTGATAGGAGTTTAACTGGTTATTTATAATTAGCTTTTAGAAGAAGGCAGGAATCTATGTAAATTAAAATTATTGAGTAATAAAGATACTCCCATTGACTTTAGTAAGGAAGTATTGAACTAAGTTTGAGTTAATAATTTAACATAGATTATTATGTAAAAGAAATACTCAAGAAAGAGTACAACTAAGTTTCAAAGTAATTATTTTATCCTAATCGCCTCAATAAATAGCTAATTTAAGGTGCAACATTACCAATTAAGGGTGTACTTACCTTCATTTATTTTCAAATGCATTACATTCTCAACTAGCTAATAATTCATAGGTTCTCCCAAAGTGTGTTCAAAACATGTGTGGGGTGAATAAAAATATATTATGTGAATTGAAAAATCAAATACTAATTAATATTTTTTTGTTTTTACTTTAATTTCATTGATCTAAAATATAGTTTGTGAAAATATATCCTTATAAAATAATCTTATGCTTACTTGCTAGCCCTTGAATAGCCTAATCCATATTATTACACCGTGAGTTAAAATTTGAAGTGCTCATGAATTTCCATAGTTACCTATCTATAAACCTCATAAATTTAACTAACTATTCAAAGTCTTCAATATCTCAAGGTTCCAGCATTTTTATTGCCAACCTTCCTCATATAGAGACCTCTCCTCATTTGTCTTTAAATTGGAGGAATCATTCACTATCTTCATGATTGATCAAGTCCAAAAATCAAGTTGGAAGTCTAATGGATTCTTTATCCAAAACAATTTATGTTCTCATGACACAAGCCAATCCGATCTCACCAACTAATATAAAAAAAATATTTTTTATTTTTTTAAATTTTCTTTTTAAGTAGGTGCAACCATAGTTATAAAAACCGTACCGTACTGGCCGGTTCAACCGGAAAATCAGTGAACCGGGCTCATAACCGGTACGGTACAAGTGTTAACCGACCCAGTATCAAAACCGGTCAAAACCAGTGAACCGGCCGGTATTTTACTAAACCGGCCGGTTTATACACATATTTTTTTTTATAAAAAAACTTAAAAATCCATTACAAGGTGACCCACTTTCCAACCCCTCTTCAACACTTCAAAGACACATGCTTCCAATGGATACTTAGATTACACATTTTGGTTCGTAACATTCGTGTGTAATCACAGTGACATTTGTGTAATCTTGGAGTACTGTCTAAAGATAAGATTTGGTAGAAAAATATAATATTCATATAAGACAACTTTGACTCGTTGGTGTTAAATGTTAAAACTCCAAATTTATTTGTTTTATAGAGTGAGTTGAACTTATGTCATTTATTTATATTTTGCGGTTGTTAAGTGATATTTTTATATTGATATATGTTTTTTAATTTAGACTTTAAATTTGTTAAAGACTTAAAGTTGTTTTTTTTGTATGAATTTTGAGTAGATTATAAATATGGATTATAAATTTGAATATCTACCTCTTTTAAATTTTTTTGTTATAGGTTTACATATATATAAATATAAGTAAGTATGTCCGGTTTAACCCGGCATGTGGTTTAATTACTGAACCACTGTACCACTATACTAGTACCCTAACCGATTTGATAACCGGTACAGTTTTAACAACACTGGGTGCAACCTTTAATTAGAATGAGACACAATTAAAACATAAAAAGTGTGACAAATGATCTTCATTCACTTTGATGACTCCATCTAAATCTTTTTCATATTTATTTCCTTTTCTCAATGCCAGCCTTTCCTGAAAAAGTCAACTTATTTTGCATCTAGTATACATACACCATAGGCAAGCCAGTTTATACACAAATTTTCAAACAAATTTATAAAGGACATAACTCATAAGCCTAATATACTCGAGCACAATAATGAGTATTCATTATTCAACTAGTCCTCTAGCACTTTTCTCCTTTTATTTACTCATCCCCTTTGTTCTCATTAATGGCTACCAAGCTGAGACCACAAATGCTGACAGTAAAGTTATATCTATTGGTGCAATCATCGATATTAACTCTCGTATTGGAAAAGAACAGCAAGTAGCCATGGACATTGCAGCTCAAAGATACAATAACACTTCAAACACCTACAAAATGGCTCTCTATTTTCAGGACCTACCCAATGATCCTTTCAAAGCTACTGCTCTTGGCTAGTAATATGTAGCATTTTCTAAGAGATGACTTAAGGTTTTCATGCCTTTATGGTTAATTTACTTAAATATGTAACTAATGAACATGAATATATTATTTCTTGTAGCTGAAAATATGATTAAAAAGCAGAAGGTACAAGTAATTGTTGGCATGCATAAATGGACAGAAGCAACTCAAGTGGCTGAACTAGCTAGCCAAGCTCAAATTCCTATCATATCTTTTGCAGCACCTTCCATTACCCCACAAATGATGGGGATTCGTTGGCCCTATTTGGTGACACTAGCTAACAATGGTACTGCATATGTAAAATGTATTGCAGATATAGTGCGTGCTTATGGGTGGCAGCGAGTAGTAGCCGTTTACGAAGATGATGGTTATGGTGGTGATTATGGAATTCTAGCACTCCTATCTCAGGCCCTCCAGGTTGATGGTTCAATTATCGAGTACCATTTAGCTCTCCCATCATCTTCTTATATGTTTGATTCCGGAAAGTTTATTCGTGAAGAACTGCAGAAGTTAATTGAAAATACACAATCTCGAGTGTTCATTGTTATGCAATCATCATTAGATATGGTGATACATTTGTTCAGAGAAGCTTCACAAATGGGACTTGTGGATAGAGAATCAGTTTGGATAATCCCAGAGAGCATAACTAATTCGCTAGAGTATGTCACTAAAGTTGACATTTCCTATATGGAGGGAGCTTTAGGAATCAAGACATACTACTCTGGAAATAGTGGTGAGTATCAATATTTTGAGGCACAGTTTCGAAGAATTTTCCGAGACAAGTATCCTGAGGAAGATAACCGAAACCCAGGATTTTATGCACTGCAAGCATATGATAGCATTAAAATTACTGCACGAGCATTAGACAGAATGGCCAATGGGAATAGTAGTGGCAAAAATATTTTACTAAGTGAAATATTATCTACCAATTACCTTGGTTTAAGTGGAGAAATTCAATTTGAAGGAATGCAGCTCCTACAGAATCATACCTTAAGGATTGTAAATGTAGATGGGAAGCCTTACAGAGAGTTAGACTTTTGGACTCTGGAACAAGGGTTCACCACTAGTCTCTCTATGGTACAACGTGGAAATGATGCTTCTAGGAACACTGAAAGTTTAAGTGGTTTAGTGATTTGGCCTGGGAAGTTGGAGCTGAGAGTTCCAAAGGGATGGAATATGCCTACTAAACAAAATCCAATGAAAATAGCAGTCCCTGGAAGAACCTCTTTTTCCAAGTTTGTCAAGGTTGAATATGGAGAACATGGATATCCAGTTAAATATACTGGATTCTGCATTGAGATTTTTGAAAAGGTATTAAAATTACTGGAGTATGATCTACCATATGAGTACTATCCCATCAATGGAACCTATCCTGACCTCGTTCAATTTGTCTACAACAAGGTAACAACCATTTCAATTTGTCTACCACAAGGTAACTAGGAATGTGAATAGATTATAATGTTTCAATTGGTAACATACTAACAAAACATTAACATATAAAATGTCTAGATATTCAATATCTCCAAGTTCTTGGCTATCTTACTTTTATCATAATTGTTTTTTATTTGTCTTAATAAACTTAAACAAACTGTAATTTCACCGACACAAGATAGTGTGGGGTATCTTACATTTCAACATGGAAAATATTAGAGAATTAATGACGTATCCGTCTTTCATGATTAGGTTTAGTTTGCTTAAAGATCTGATCAACATATTTGTCTATGAATTCTAATCACCCCAAAGAATATTTCGGAATTAGCCCAATGTATATGAGAGTGGATCATTGATTAGCAAGGTATAACCCTATATTTCAACTTGCTTATCATACCGTCCTACTCAAGATTTGGTAGGACGTTTGTATTTGCCTGTGTTACTCTAATTTGGTGTTCTCCATGTGGGGGGAAACAGCCCCTTTGTGAGACTAATCTTTCTTTCTATTGAAAGGAAGGCAAGCCTATATATAACTAAGTTCACTTATCTCATCAGCAATGAAATAAAACCTTCACATGTCAATGCAACATTGAATCTTGTATTTTTGAAATTTAGGTACAACATTTTCACCTTTTTTGCTTCACTAACCTAGATACTTCTATGGTTTTCAATATGTGGATCAATAATGGTTGAAGACTTTTGAGGCTGTAGTTGGTGATATAACGCTACTAGCAGAAAGATTGCAATATGTAGATTTTACTGTTCCATATGCAGAATCAGGATTATCAATGGTAATTACCCAAAAGTCTGAAGATTCAGCATTCATGTTTCTGAAGCCCTTCTCCTGGCAGATGTGGGTGGCAACTGGTGCCATATTGACTTACACAATGTTGGTAGTGTGGTACCTGGAATGTGAACTAAATCCAGATTTCGAGGGTAATTGGAAAAAACAGATGGGGACTGCACTTTCATTTACATTCTTCTCTCTATTCTTTGCACACAGTGAGTATCAATCATTCAATCTCATACTTTAATTAATAATATTTATCAAGCATAGATATGGAAAATAGCCACCTTAGGTATTCAGAATTAAAAACATATCTGTAAATACTGTTATAAAAACCAATGTAATGCAAATGTGAATC
>NC_032014.1:7016347-7016593 GCF_001865875.1 Lupinus angustifolius | reverse complement strand
GCAGGGGAGAAAATCTATAGCAACTTAACTCGTTTGGTGATGGGAGCATGGCTCTTTCTAGTTTTGATTCTTAACTCGAGCTACACAGCCAGTCTTTCTTCGATGCTCACAGTTCAACAACTGAAGCCAAATGTCACAGACATCGATTGGTTGAAGAAGAACAATGCGAAAATTGGTTGTGATGGAGATTCATTTGTTATGACATACCTAGCGAATGTGGAAGGGTTCAAGCCAGAGAACATCATA
>NC_032014.1:7014745-7016247 GCF_001865875.1 Lupinus angustifolius | reverse complement strand
TATATATCATTGTTTCTGATATTTAAAATCATGATCTCTTCAAGACAAGTAACTTTGTTATTTCGACAACTTACCCCCTTTTCAATGCAACACAAAACAACTTACGGGTGCTGCCTTTCTAAACTAATTATCAGCTTTCATCTATTTATAGTGAGCTTTTCTAAATTATACTCCCTTGAAGCTCAATTATAATTGCCCCAATATTTTAGAGGAAAAATATATGTAATGTAAAAGTTTTATATATTATTGTGTATAAATGTTAGCAATATATAGATAATACACTTTTTATATCAAATCAAAGCAATTAAATGACTTTTAACTGATTCGTACATGAAATTGATTAAATTTGTTTATAAAAGAATGATATCATCTATAAAGTTGGACAGAAACGTGAAACGCTGGTATAAGTACAGTTGGCAGTTGTTACTAAGCGTTCAAAACCGAGTGAAGTATGGAACAATGTGTTACTCTCAGACGCGAAGGAGAGGAGGAAATTTTCTGCCATAAGTCCATAACTTGACGATGTCACAGCAAAAAAAAAACATTAGAATGAAACAACCTTAGAATACGAAATACTTGGAGCATGTACATACTAATTGAGCCCCGTCTTCCTTTTGAAACTATAATATTACTGAGTCAGTTTCTTTCACTGCAAGTTTAGAACTAAGATTAATCAACTTTTAGCATATAATAAAATATTTTACCAAGTCTTAGATATGAAGATTCTTATAATTAACGTTGATAGGAGTTGAACTGGTTATTTATAATTAGCTTTTAGAAGACGGCATGAATCTATGTTAATTAAGGTTATTGAGTACAAAAGATTCTCCCATTGACTTTAGTAATAAGGTATTGAACTAGGTTTGAGTTAATAATTTATCATAGATTATATGTAAAAGAAATACTCAAGAAAGAGTACAACTAAGTTCCGAAGTAATTATTTTATCCTAATCACCTCAGTAAATAGCTAATTTAAGGTGCAACATGACCAATTAAGGGTGTACTTACCTTCATTTATATTGAGATATATTATAATCTAGACTAGTTAATAATCTCATATAAGGATAAGTTGTTCTAAATTGTATCCCAAAACATATCCTGGACCGATAAAAATAGGTTATGTTAATTAAAAAAGTGAAATACTCATAATTTTCTGTTTTTACTTCAATTTCATTGATGCGAAGTATAATTTGAGACATAATTTAGGACAATGCATCTTAGTTAAATAATCTTGCTAGCCCTTGAAGAGCCTAATCCATATTATTACATGATCAAATACACAGTGAGTTAAAATTTGAATTGCTCATGAATTTCTAGAGTTACCTATCTATATACCTCATAATTTTAACATACTATTCAAAGTTCAAAGTCTCCGATTTCTCAAGGTACCAGCATTTT
Organism: Lupinus angustifolius; assembly: GCF_001865875.1. Lineage (NCBI taxonomy): Eukaryota > Viridiplantae > Streptophyta > Magnoliopsida > Fabales > Fabaceae > Lupinus > Lupinus angustifolius. The sequence continues at coordinate 7,014,849 of NC_032014.1, read as the reverse complement.
TATTGCCAACCTTACTCATCTAGAGACCTCTCCTCCTAGTCAATTTTAAGTTGGAGGAGCCATTCAACATCTTCATAATTGACCAAGTCCAAAATTCAAGTTTC
>NC_032014.1:6982934-7014645 GCF_001865875.1 Lupinus angustifolius | reverse complement strand
CAATAAAGATCAAAGCCTAAAACCTAAGCAAGAACTCACAAGACGTCCTAGTCTAATATGAATGTTCATGCATGAGGTTTCTGAAAATATGCAATGATAAAGAACTATCTCTTTTTCTTTTCAAGAAACACAAGAATGATGCAAGAAATCTTTTCAAAGAATCATGCAATATGAATATGAAAACTAAAGTCTTAGCATGATCTAATCTTACTCCTAATTTAACACTCTCTAATAGATTTTAACAATGATGATCTATCTCTTTTCTGTGTTTTTTCTCTCTTTGCCGTTTCTGCAATTAGCCAGTATTTATACAAAACAGATTTTGTCTCTAAAAACGGTTTTTCAGTTATGCAGTTGAAACAGCAGAAAACACTCACGTCAATCGATTAAGCCATGGGGTTAATCAATTAACCAGTGTACTTTTAATACATGATTAAATGGTAAACTGCTTATATGTTATATGCTCATGCAATACATAATTTCCAAAATACAATACCTTTAATGTACAAAATCAATGTATTCAAATGCATGAACCTAATTATCATATATTTCTAGATGATGTCTCATTTTAATTGATTGATTACTTTATTAAGTCTTGTGAGACTCACACCTAGGTTTACCTAACCTAGACTCAATATCTATGGCAAACATCTTAGACTTCTAAAAAGATAATAAAGAATTATAACATAAGTCTACTAAGACACTACTTGAGCCATCAGCATGTTGATTGTTGAATCATCTTCAAGCTTTAATTAATTCCTTGTCTTCATCAAAATATAGGCAAAACATTGCTAATGCAATCCTTGACACTTTGCACTTTCAACGACTAGCTTTATACAATGTTAACCTAAAATCCCCTCAAGTTGAAAAATGGATGTTGACAACTTCCAGCTTGGACAAAAATAATTAAATGGAGAATGTTCCAAAATCTTTATTAGAAGAATTGCAACTTTGATCAACATACTATAATCCAAAACTTGTTCTTGGTTCTCTATAGTTTGATATCCATTCTATGCTCTTCTAGACCCCAAACTCCAATTTTTCACTTTGTTTGCAATAGCTTTTACAACCCAAGAACCCCATTTTCCTCCACAAGAATGCCACATTTTAGTGGAAAAGAATGAGAGATAACACAATTTCCAAAATATAGTTGAATAGAAGAAATTTCAAGAGATAGAAGTATACTTCAAAATATAGCACATTAAACTAGTAAGATATTATGCTAAGAGAATTAATAGAAGAATTCTTAGAAGAAAATGAATTGAAATTGAAAGTAATAATATTATTCATCAAGAATTAACACAATAGAAAGAAGCTAAAAATGATCAACTGATACTATTGCTCAAGAATATCATCTTGGTTTCTTAGCTAAAGAATGAGATAAATCTAGAATATGATGAAATGTGAATAATATTTATTCAAAAATAACAATGTTCTAGAATATCATCTCGGTTTTTTGGCCAAAGAATGAGAAGAATTTAGAATATGTTGAAATATGAATAATACTTTTTTAAGAATAACAATGTTCAAGAATATCATCTCGGTTTCTTATCTAAAAGAATATAATGAAATATGAACAATTTTTTGCTTAAAAAATATCAAAAGGAATTGAGAGAAATAGAGAATATAACCAAACACATAATAGAACCTCCCAAGCTAGATAGTAGAAAGGATGAAGAAAAGCTCAACTTCACTTGCAAGCTCCCATGGGGTACATTATTGGTGGTCATGAAGTTGGACATTAAAAGCTTGATAAATAAACATCAGACCATGGAAGGTATAATTATATTGTTTTGATATCATATTAGAAATCAAAGAGCAAGAAAAGAATATGTATTTCATTCATAGAATGAATTGAATAGATTGAATTACAAAGAAACTACTATCCTATTATATAAAAAATACAATATACTTAACCCTACCTAACTCCTAACTAACTACTCTATTTTATAGATATATTAATCATGAAAATTATACTAAGATTAAATATGTTTAAACTAATTACTAACACAATATAATATTAATTCAAAATATCAAAATATTTGAACAAGTGACACACATTTTAATTTTTTTTGCCTTCGGTACACAAGGTTCCACATCTACACCTTTACTTGCATTAATTCTTTAAGCATTCCAGTGTACTGTTTCCTCTTTTGATATTTCAGGCTCATCCATGCTGTAAGTGCTTGAATACCCCTTCAATTTGAATATATTGATTTTGCTTTTAAAAGAAAGAATTATAGTATAATACATATTAAATAACGTGTTAGTATTAGCTTAATTTCATTTTATCTCTTAGTTGATCAAGAGACTTATTAGACCCTGATCTAGACATATAATATAATATAATATATATATATATATATATAAACGGTACGGGTATATATGTTATTCCTTCAACGTGAACAATCATGCATGATTGATTTTGATGCCTTGGGTACGACATAGTAATAGGTGTCAACTCTAGATTCTGGACCTTTTATCATAGTTACCAAACGTGTTCAAGAGTGAATGGTTATGAATAACTCAACATGACAAGATAATCTATGGAGATACTGTCATCAATTACAAGTGCCAGCTGTCTAGGGAAAGCACTTTTTATAATGTAAGGTGAGTCACAACACATCTTTTATTCTAAGATATATACATTTAATATTATTTCATTTTTATTTGTTAAAAAGTATAAAATTAATATTATTAAATTTATATTTTAATTTTTTCAATAAAAAATAGGAGATATATAGAATACAATCTTTGGGATAACTAATATGATTCCTCCAATCATGACCCAACACTAGTGTTCCATGAATGCACGTACTCACGTGGCTATTATGACAAGTGCTTGATATAGTATGTTTTCTTGTCAAATATGGTACTTTCAAAAGAAGGAAAAAGTTTTTGCATGAATATACTTTCGCTAATAACGAAAATATTTCCTACGTGGGACCAATCACTTATGTATTGCCGCATACGCAATATTTGTGTCATCATTTTTCTTATCACTGATATATTTACGTGACACCTAAATAATGATGGTGTAAGTCTTGTCCTAAATTTGATGTTTGTTGAAGTCTCATACTTTAGTATTTTTTAATGAGCAAAAAACAATTTTATTAAAATTTAATAAAGGTATAAGATATTATAATAGTAAAGTAAGGATATGAAATTAGGAAGAAAAAGGGAGATTTGGAAGAAAAAGGAAGGAAGTGTCATTTAGAAAGATATAGTTGTGTTAGATTTAGAAGATATTCAAATAGGTTTATAATTCATGATTGAGTTGAATATAATATTATTTTTAGCAAGCTAGATAGACTAGATTGTTGTTAACTAAAGAATGCTCCAAAACTTTTGGTACTTTCTATTAATTTGTATACCCATGTGAATGATGAAATTGTTTACAAGTTCACGATTTAGTACGATGCAAAAGTCCAACCAATTATACAGCAATTTCCAAACTAAGTAGGTAAATTTGTACAGAGAGAAGAGGTATTGAGAGGATTGAGTGATCAATGCAAAATCTATAAAGGATATCTCCTCTATATGATGGTATGATTCCTCTATTAATTAAGACTTCTATAGTTTAAAGTTTGTCATGAAAGAGTCTTTTATGTAAATGCAATAATCTTCAATTGTGTCTTTGAACTCCAAAAGAGGTTGGTAGTGCTATTAGAGTGTTCAATTTGGCAAGAAATTTGTAAGGTTATTCTTAAGTAACACATGATACATACCTTCTTTATTAAGAAAAGTAACAATGACCCAATAAAATAGAGAAGATAGGATCATTCTTCTTTTCTCAACTGGAAAGGTATCCCTCCTGAATATTAGCCATTTGATATATAAGTAACATTATTGTTTTCCTGTATGTGGCCTTTATATTTCCATTTCTTTTGGCAAAACAATTTACCACATCTACCAATTGGTCCCCATTTTTATGATATTTTATCTTCCTTTAATTTGTTTTCTACCTGTTCGAGTCATTACGTTGATTTAGATTTTTATGTTATTTTCTTTTATTTTATCATATGAAATAGAGAGGTTAATATAAATATTGTAAATAAAATTTCTAAAACCTTGGCCGACTCCGCTAATTAACTTTCTTAATGTCTATTTTTCTTCTCTACAATTTCTTTTTTTATTTTTAATCAGGCAATAGATTTTATTAAGAGTAGAAGATAACCCTCACACACAAGAATGAAATAACGCATGGCCACGTAAGAAAATGGGTGAATCCAATCCTTAATACGTATAAGTTAGTTAGTTAATTAATTAGTAGTACCATGCATAGGGTTGTCATTGCTTTTACATATTCTTGAGGGTGGACATCCCTGTAGGCATAAATTGCTGGCAAATATATAGTGGTGTTGTACATTAGAAGTTTAGCTGGTGAAATATAGAGAAGGTTTGCATCATGTCTGTTCTGGTATAAAATATCCGGTCCACAACAATGTCCATATTCACTACCTTTAATAGAAAATGGAATAAGTTTTTCCTCAAAAGTTTGATGGAACAGATTTCTGATTATTGTTAAGGATCTCACTCAGGAACTATATGCTTAATCCATGGGAGGAGTAACCTCTGACCACAATAGGAAGATTTATTAATACAATTACAAGCATTGAAAAACCCAATTATCAATCGGATATATTTCAACCTGAGTTTCCCTATATAAAAATAGATTTTATTTTTGGTATGAAACAGTTCATAAGAAACTAAGGATGCAATTATTGCACAATTTATAAAATGCCCAACCAAGCATAGACCTCAAAGATGGCGGAACTTGAATGTTATTAGGTCATGCATTAAGTTTTAAAATGGGAGAAATCGTTATAAGAGATAAAATATCAATCGTATTAAATTATAATTATTTTTTCCTTAAGTGAATTGAGTATAAAGCTAATAATATCTATTTTTCATTAGTCAAAGTGAATATTGAATTAATTTGGATTAGGATCTGAATGAAATGATAAAAAGTAATTCACCAATGATACATTAAATTATACTTAAAAATATTTATTTCAAGAAAAAATCACTTTTTAAAATCATTGTCAAAAAATCATTACTACAATTAATCATTGGATTGTATCAAATTACATTTACTAACATAAATAAATGGATTAGATGAGTTCAGTTGTGGAATATGAATAATTTCAAATAACAAACATATATTGGACTAATTCTTAACAAGTAGACATCATAATAGAAAATAAAATAGATTAAGTATATGTATTGTTAATTTAAATTTTTATATGATTGATCAAGCATTATTATTATATTAAAATATATATTATTTTTATTTAAAAGTTAATTATAATAAATATAAATATATGATGAATGAGATACATACTAATCTTAGTTTGACTGTGATAGGCTATTCCTCTCTTTGGACAAATTTATGAAATAATGAATAAATAAATAAAAATATTAAAAGAAAAGGAAGAGTAATGCAATTTAATAATTTGCAATGAAAGTTAATAATTTGCGGCAAAGACTATTCTAGCAACTTTGTAGTTGTTAGGTGATCTACTTCAGAAGAAATATGAGGAGAGCTTTAAATTGAAGAAGCATCATCATATCATTTGGACCAATGAGTAAAACGAGAAAGATATATTTCATAATGTAAACATTGTGTTTGAGATATCATGAATAAATGTTAATATCTCCTAAACCACCAAAGATGATAATTTTAGGGACCCAACCACTTACAAAAAAAGGTGCTATGAATGCTTGGCACCACACCTCACTTCTAAATTTGTGTATATCACTTATCAAACTTCACACATCACCATTTTTTACAGCTGGAGGGAGGATATGATCTTGTAAAGTTTATGAATTATTGGTCGAATCCCATAATAATACAAAAAAAAAAGAAGAACACGACATTACCAATGGCTGCCATCAATTGTTGAGATGAATTGAGGGACATTATATATTTTACATCACACAATGTGTTAATTGAATGTGTAGTGGTGCCAGTCAAACTGGGCCTTTATCACTTTCCTGCCTCCATCTTTTATATTTGCCTTTTAAGATTTTTAAAAATATTTATTATCACATTAAAAATAAGTGAAAAAAATTATTTAATAGTATTAGTTTTTACTTTTTACTACTTTTATCAATTTAATTTGTATTGGAGTTTGGAGGCAGATGTTCCAACAAAGTTTGGACACTATGTGAGAGGTAAATGGAGTTCCTAAATTTGATGTCTGATTATGTTAGCAAAATGTATTTAGTGAGAGAACTTTGTCATGCACTCATGCTTATTAATCTTAACTGTGTGTCTTGAGAGAATAGGGTTATAGGTAGCATACATGATATGTTAAATGATAGAAATCTTCAATACCCATTATTTTTGTTATTAATAAGAAATAAATTATCATAATCATATGTTTATTGAGATGTTGATTCCTTATTAGTAACAAAGATAACAACGTAGAATAATAAATATGGAAGATTTTTGTTTAATTGTGTTAATAGTGTATTTAACGATAGTAGCGGGTGTTAAGTAGGGTAGCCCCATAGTAATAGTGAATTAGTGATCTCCTGATTTTAGCTCATACGGGATTAATTGCAGTTATATAGTACAAGAATTGAGTTGAAGAAGTAAATGCAAGTTTAAAGCAAATTAATATCATAAAAAATTATTAAATTGACCACGAATGAGGATAGATAGATCTAGAAGCAAAGTGGGCCTAGATCAATCCATCACCCATGATTTGATCTAATACAAATGTATTATCTGTTCTAACCTTAAAATAACAGCATTAAAATATTAAATACATAATTGTTATTTCTACATCTTGAGTTGATACTTAGATTTAACACCTTTCGTTTTAGCAATTTTTTCTCAAAGTGAAGAGTGTCCACTCTAGACGTCAACAGTGCACAAATAAAATTGTTTTAATAAAAAGGATTTAATATATATACTGACAGTATAAGTATTTTTTACACTATTAATAAATCATTCATCATTCATATGTTAATCACCATTGATTCTACACAGGTAACACATCAATAATGGATAATATGCTAATATTATCAAAAACTTTACAATAGATTTTAAACTTTTGATAAACAAGAGTTTAAAGTTATATAGATTTTATTAATATTTTTAAACAATATTGACTAATATTTTTAAATAATGAATAATTCAGGGAAAAAAATTAAGAAACATAATATTTCCTGATTGAGATGGATTCTTAAACAGCTTTTTCCTTATCTGAGGCAGGTTTTTCCAAATTTCGTCACTATGTTAGCTTGGTGAGGAAGATAGGATGCACCTATGATGGTGAGGGCCATTTCTCTGTTCCGCATGGGTAGACACAGATTGAACTAAATCAATTAGACATTTGTTCCAAGCTTAACTTATTATTTAATTTAATAAACTTAGTTAATAAGTCAAACAAATTGAATTTGGACTAAAAATTAAGTTCGTTAATAAACGAGATTAATTTTAGCCAATACACTTCGATTTATTAGGTTCGTGAAATCACTCAATTATATGCATATATATACACTAGAGTGACTCAAGCGAAAATAATTTTTTATGAGAACAGAAAATCACTATCATATAATTATACATATGATTAAAATTAAAAATAGGTTAATAATTAAATGATCACTTAATAAAAATATGTGCATTTATCTATTAATTGTTCTCATATCTAAATGTTATTACTTTAAGTCACCAAATATGTGTAGATAATGTAGACAATTTTTACTACATGAACTTTAATTGATAGCTATATTTATTATTAATTTTTACAAACTTTTTCTATGTGTATATATGTATATATAACTCACGAACATAAATTTGAACTAATTAGCCCGTGTGAAAATTCGTGAACTATAATTAAGGTGAACATAAGTAGAAAAATAGTTTGATATTAAATTCGGTCCAAACTCTGCTCAAAACAAACCTTAATAAATCAAGTGAACTGAATACATATCATCTCAACTCTTTTTTACCTCTACCCATATATATTAGTAAGGTAATACATGTATGGATGATTTAGCTAATGTAGGTCACTCCAAGAATATAATTTTACTTATATTTATTTTCGTTTCTGTCGTTTTTGTCCGCTCACTTATGAGTTATGACTTATGAGGATGCTTATGCAGTTGCTTTCATTAGAATAATTGTGTAGTTTTGGCGTTTACTCCATTTAATTAAAAAACATAAATATCAAAAGATGGAAGTCATGAGTGATTGAGAATAAAAAAACAAATTCTTATTAAATCTCTTTTCAGTATATTATATTCTTTATTCTTTAATAGAGTTAGATTCATTGAAACCTGTATACAAAAAAATCACTGAAACCTATTAAATTATTTAATTTGGTCCAATATAAATAAATAAACAATATATTAAAAAACATTTTGGTAACTATGATTATTGAATATTGGCTAAAAGAAAAAGATGATGAAAAGATTTTTTTGAGCCAAGCAAAAAAGAAGTGGCTAAAGATAATCTTGAAGAAAGAGAATTTCTAGCCAAGTAAAAAAGAAGTGGTTATGGTAAAACCAACATTAATGTTTTTTTCCTTTGGCCATATAATTTTCAAGAGTTTTGACTATAAATAGGAGTGTTTCATGTCATTGTAAGATACATCAAATACTTAGTTTAATGTATATTCTCTCTTCTTGTTCTCTTATTCTAATTGTGTGAGAAATACTTGAGTGAGAGTGAAATTTGGTATACTTGAATTTTGGGAAGTGAGTGAAACACTTGTAGTTCTCTTTTATCATAGTAAAATAATCCTTGTTGCTTTTCAGCTGTGGACGTATGCAAATTATTGACTACATTAAATTCTTGGTATCATTTTCTCTATTATATTTTGTTCACGAGTCTTCCGCTCCAACACTTATTTTATTAAATACATTCTTTTGAAACAATAATTATACATTTTGAGACCCTTAACTATATATATTGTGCTCACTAAGTGCAATGTTTAGCAAAATGAGAGCGATGTACATAGTATTTACTCAATTAGTAATCATCACTCACTTGATCATTATTATTGTGTAATTATCATGTAATAAATAAAAGGGAAACAACATATATGAAAATTTGAATGAATAACATACCTTGTTCCCATAGAGGCAAAGCTAAGGTGCATGACCCAACAGGCAAAGAAACCTTCTGTTCCAACCTCATAATACCACCAATCACCATCATGCTTAACCAAATCATTGCATCTAAAAAGCTCCATCATTAGTCTACACTTACTCCACAAAACCACTTTGGTCCTCCATTTCCAATCCTTCTTCCCTTTCTTCACAACCAAGTTTGCTGCAATAAGATGAACTTGTAACCTAAACACATTCCTCCCCCACCCTTATAAGAAAAATTGCCCATAGCGCAAAGGCAAGGAAAAGATTTATGAATATGGAGATGCAACTGTAGCAAATGACTATGATAGTGCAGATGCACTAATAGTCTCAGAGCACGACTCAAAAGATGAATTGATACTTGATTATGGATGCTCATATCACATGTGTCCCATTAAGGATTGGTTTTCAACTTACCAACCCTTAGATGGGGGCAAGGTCCTTTTGGGAAATAATGCTCCCTGCAAGGTCATTGGCATCGGCTCAATTAGAATCAAGATGTTCGATGGAATCGTAAGGACGTTGACAGATGTAAGGCATGTTCCAGAATTGAAAAAAAATATGATTTCCTTGGGAATAATAGATTCAAAAGGTTATAGCTACAAAGGCGAAGGTGAAGCTATAAGAATATCTAAATGCACTATGGTTGTAATGAAAGGAAAGAAAGCGAATAGTCTCTATATGTTACAAGGAAACACAATCACGGGTGTTGCTGCTGTCTCCTCAACATCTGATTCTGATGTCACCAAACTATGACATCTAAGAATGGGTCATGTCAGTGAAAGAGGTCTAGCCGAGTTGGCCAAACAATGATTAGTATGCGATCAACAAGTCGGGAAGGTAGACTTTTGTGAACACTGTGTTTTTGGAAAGCAATATCGGATAAAATTCAATGTTGCAGTTCATCAAACAAGAGGCACGTTGGATTATGTACATTCTAACTTGTGGAGTCTTTTCCAAGTACATTCTCATGGTGGTAGCAGATACATGTTAACATTCATTGATGACTATTCAAGGAAGGTATGGATCTTCATTTTGAAACACAAAAGTGAAGCATTTGTCAAGTTCAAATAGTGGAAAACCTTGATCAAAAAGCAAACCGGGAGAAAGAACAAGAGACTGAGAATTGACAATGGTCTAGAGTTCTGCAACAGAGAATTTGGAAAGAAGTGGCTATAGTGAAACCAACATTAATACTCTTTTCATTTGGCCATATAATCTTCAAGAGCTTTGGCTATAAATAGGAGTGCTCCATGTCATTGTAAGACATACCAAATACTTAGCTTAGTGTATATTTTTTCTTCTTGTTCTCTTGTTTTAATTGTGTGAGAAATACTTGAGTGAGAGTGAAATTAGGTGTACTTGAGTTTTGGGAAGTAAGTGAAACACTTGTAATTCTCTTTTATCATAGTGGAATAATCATTGTTTCTCTTCAACTGTGGACGTAGGCAAATTGCTGAACCACATTAAATTCTCGATGTCATTTTCTCTATTATATTTTCTCCATGGGTCTTCCACTCCAACAATGATAGTTATAATTATCATGGGTGAGTATCCTCTCAAATGCATCGAGAGAGAAGTGCATAAAAAACAAACTGAACTACAAACTGAACAAGATTCTTTTCCAATTATGATCGTGTAAGACTGAGATTGCAACTAAGAGGATGGTGAATTAGTTGACTTAAAAATTATGGCCACTTTTTCTGCAATATCAAGAGTTAAGAGCAGCGAAAATAATTTGCATAAATTAACAAGTAAATAATTAAAGAGATAAAGGGAGAAGAGAGTACACCGAAATTTTATAATGGTTCACCTTCTTGTCCACCGAAGGCTACGTCCAGTACTCTTGCAGCACAATAGATTTTCCACTAAATGTTATGAGTTGTAATTACAATATCTCACCCCGAGACTTATATGTACCTTACACACTCACTAATACTTATCACCTTGGAAAATACATTTCCAAGTAACTCTATCCCCTTTCTTATCACACCTCGTGAAAGATAGTATTTTCAATGAATGAAGAATTACAACAGTAGCTTGGATTGTCTTTACAAGTATGAAATGTAATATCACTTGCAATCCAATAACTCTCTTGTATACTAAGTAATATTGTTCAATAAGTTTGTAAAACTATAAAAACAATTACTTCAAGTAACTCAGAAAAATTCTCTTTTGAAAGTTTAAGATTTGAGTGCAAAAGTGTAAAAAAATAGTGAGAGAATTTTTCAGAATCGTATGAGAGTTGTATGAAAGTTGTGTGTTGTGATTGTGAGTTTTAATGCCTTTATATAGGCTTTCTAATCAGCCAAAATGTCTCTTTGAAAGGGTAGGAATTGATTGGAATAAAAACATGTCTTTTGGGTTGAAACTCATTCACTTTGAATTTGAAAATCTGATGCAACAACTCTCAGTAATCGATTACAGCATTAAGTAATCGATTAGCCAAATGTTCTATCCAACGGTGAATTTAAAATTCACCTAGAGTAATCGATTACATCAAGTTGAGTAATCTGTTACTCAACTTCATTAACACTAGTAATATGTTACTCAACTTCATTAACACTAGTAATCTGTTACTTAAAGACAGTAATGGATTACTCTGATCAGTTTTAAGTTGGATAACTCTTTTCTCACACTCGTAACCTGTTACTTAGATGAAGTAACCCGTTACACACTATTTTTGAAAATTGTTTTAAGTGGTTTAAAGTGTTTCAATTTTCTTTTAAAAATAGTTTGAGCATTACTACTATTGTATAATCAAAAGTATAGGATAAAAATACATATTTTAGACTTAGACTAAAAGTCTTGAATATCTTGTAACTTGAATCTTCATTTTCTTCTTTTTTGTGATGTTGGTGTCTTCATCAAAATCGTATCAATGTCAGGAGCAAAGATCTTCTCCGCAATCTCCCCCTTTTGATGATGACAAACCAATATCTCTATAACAGTGTAGTTTTCTGAGAGCAACATATTTTATGATATTCTTGACTTGTCTTGAGTATACTCCCTCTATCTTGAATGCTCCCAACTTTTCTCCCATTTTTGACTTCATCAAAAAGTAGAAAATCCAAGAGTTTTCCAGCACAATATATATATATATATATATATATAGAATACATGCAATAGGATATATATATATATATATAGATATATATAACATATAATAATATGGATATCAAGATATAACGAAATTTGAGCAATAGCATAAAAGTAAAAAAATGTTCAAGCATTAACAATACAAACAACAATACAAACAACATAATAGAAATTTGTCCGAAACTAGGAGAAATTAACATTACAATCAAAAAATTCTAACAACGGATAAGGTCTAAGACTCAGGCTCAGAACTGTCGTCATCAACGTCCATGCTACTCATCTTATATGAGAGACGATGAAGTTCTAACTGGATTTTTTGATTCTGTGAATCGAAGGCATCCATCTGGTTAGTGATGTAGCCTCGAAGAGAAATCAACTCATCCATAATCATCTGATTTGAAGGCATGACAACAGATGAGGAAGATTGAGCATGAAACTCAGAAGGTTGAGGTTCAGAAGGATTAGCAGGGGTAGGTTCTGGTTCAGGAGAAGGAGGTCTATCTTTCTTATGCTTGTAGGTCCGGTCACGAAGATCAAATGTCAAACCCATTTTGTGGATTACATCCACATCAATATGGTTTTTGCGATGGTTAAGCGAGACCTTAGTTTATCCAACAGTAAAAACACTGAAATGCTCAAGGATTTTTGTTATGAAGATTGCATATGGCAAAGGGCTTTGGGTTCCTCTTACAGGCCACCTTTGTCTCATTATCATCATATTCCAATTGATTTTCAAATTAAATTTCATAGCACACATCAATTGGAGTTCTATGTCACTTATTTGAGAGTGGTTTGAAAATTTTGGTAAGATAACATAGCTCAGAAAATAATGTAGCAAACGGTCTTCTAGTTTGAGATGTCCAGCAGAAAGGATATCTCTATTTTTAACAGTTTTACCATAACCATGTTGCTTAAGCGCTTCAATTTCCTCTTTAGTAATTATACACAGAGAATGATAAAAATCTTTTAGATCATAGTTTTCCCATTCGCATACAAGGCCGAAGCCTGCAATGCTCCCCTGATAGGGTATGTTACAGCACAAGGAACTCATGGTTTTCAAATCCAAAGTAATTTCTTTTTCTTTTACATAGGATGTAAAACGGTTTTACCTAAAGTTCATGTTACAGTAAAATACTCTAATCAATTCAGGATAAAGTTCATTTGATTCACAACAGGAATCGAAAAGGTTTTGTTGTCTCAAGAGATAAGGAAATAGAAAATCTTCAAACTCAAAGTTCCCGAGATTACCATATTTGGGAGTGAAGATAACGCGACCATGGAAATGCTCCTCAAAATTTTGCGTTGCTCATCGTTTGCTAGAAGTTGTGTTAAGTCAAGAGGTTTGGACTCCAAAGATGAAGTTCATTGGTTCCCTTGAGTCACATTTATGCGTTGCTTCTTTGATCTAGAAGAGGAAGCCATGGATTGAGGTTTTTGAGTTCTTAGGTTTTTGGGTTTTTGAGATTTGAGGTTTTTTGATTTCGGCCACTAAACATGAAAATTATGGAGTAAAAGTGTTTATAATTGAAAATATGATATGAATAGACACAAAAATCACCCAAAACGGATCAAAAACGAAAATTTTATAGAGAGAGAATGGTGGCCACGAAGAGGGTTTGAAATGAGGAAGAAGAAGTGACAAAAAATGGAAATTTCATATAAATACCTGCACAAAGTAATCAGTTACTCAATTTTAAAAAAATTAAGAATTTCAAACAGCAACATTGAGTAACCGGTTACTCATTTTGAGTAATTGGTTACTGAAACACGTTGCTCAACCCTATAATCGGTTACTCTCGAGTGTAATCGATTACTGACCCCATAAAAATTAAGCTATCAAAAAGTTTTTTAACCCAAAATTTGAAATATTAAACATAATTAAACACATTTAAGTTCAAGTAGGCATGAAATAGATATAATGAAGCACACATATAATCATATATCAACATTTTAAGATAAGTATGCTTCATCAAGAATGCTTAATTCTCGTCTAATTTTATAGAAATGTTCTTTTGCCAATGGTTTAGTGATGTTATCGGCTAGTTGGTTGTGAGTATCAAGAAATTCTACAGACACATCATTCTTTTGGACATGGTCCCTAAGGAAGTGATGCCTTATATCAATGTGTTTGGTTCTAGAATGCATAATAGGATTCTTTGTAAGATTTATAGCACTTGTATTGTCACATTTTAAAGGAATGCACCCCAAGTCTAAGCCATAATCTCGTAATTGTTGTTTGAGCCAGAACACTTGGGGACAACAACTACATGCTGCTATATATTTAGCTTCAGCAGTGCTTAAGGCAACACATGCTTGTTTCTTGCAAGACCAAAAGATTAAAGCATTTCCCAAAATATGGCAAGTACCACTTGTACTTTTCCTCTCAGATTTGCACCCAACAAAATCTGAATCCGAATATTCAACCAAATCACATATACTTCCTTTTGGATACCACAGCCCAACGTTAGATGTACCCATAAGATATTTCATGATTCTCTTAACTACAACTAAGTGTGATTCCTTTAGTTTAGATTGATAGCACGCATACAGACATACATTAAACATGATATCAGGTCTACTGGCAGTTAAATATAAAAGAGATCCAATCATACCTCGATACTTTGATATTTCAATGTGTTTTCTTGTTTCATCCGTATCAATGTAAGTAGTGGATCCCATAGGAGTAGCTATTGGCTTGCAGCCATCCATGTGAAATCTTTTTAGTAAGTATCTGCAATATTTGGATTGACTTATGAAAATGTCATTATCAAGTTGTTTGATTTGAAGTCCAAGGAAGTAATTTAACTTCCCCATCATGGACATTTCAAACTCTCCTTGCATCATTTTGCCAAATTCACTACACAAAACCTCATTAGTAGAACAAAAAATAATATCATCTACATAAATTTGAACAAGTAGAGTATGATGATTTATTCTTTTTATAAAGAGTGTAGTGTCAACCTTTCCTTTGTTGAAACCTTTTTCAAGTAAAAATTTAATTAGACGATCATACCGTGCACTTAGATAAATATAATAACAATGTTACCTATACCAAAGATTTTTCTTTTGATGTTCTACGCATAGGTAACAAGGCCTTTATTGTTTGAATAAATGATAATTTTGAATCTCCTCGTGCTATGTGCTTTGAACAGTCGTTGTCATGATAATACATTTATGCTTATGGCTTTCAAGCACTCCTGCAAAACAAATTAAAAATATTTTCTAGTTACCCAATGTGATTTGAGTCATGCGGGCTTAACATCTTTCTCAACCCAAACATATTGGCCAGTTAGAATACCAACTTTTCTAATATGACATGAATTAGGAGTATGACCAACATTTTTATAATAAAAGCATGTGGGTTGATGTTGATGCATCTTTTGTTTAGACTTGTAGAAAGAATGGTGATCAAGATTTTTTTTAGAAATATTATGCATCCAATCATTCTTAGTTTTCACAAAAGTACTCTTTGTCATACTATTAGTTTTTCGACTATTTGTGTAGCCTAGACCTCTTCGATCATTGGTATGTTTTTGAGTATTTAAAATATTGTCTAACTTATGTGTACTATTCTTGAATATATTCATTTCTTGATTTAATGAAACAATTTTAGTTTCAAGAGTATCACATTTTGGACAATCAATGCACTTGTCATTTGATTTGGATTTTAAAGCATCCAAATCTTTTTGTAGAATTTTATTTGACTCTCAAGAAGTTCTATAGTGTTTTCTGATTTATGCACACTTTAGAGAGTCTAATAAATTCTTCATGTAATTCACAAAAAGTGTTATGTAACTCATTATATGAAAATGTATCATTTGGTTCAGAGTTACTAACCACATAATCGTCATTTGAATTGTGTGAAGTCATCAATGAAATATGTGTTTGCTCCTTAATTCTGCGTTCTGCATTTGAACCATCATCTTTATCTTCTGATATAACATTTGTTCTTCTACACTTCTTGTCCTTTTTTCTTTTGAAAGTATGATGCTTTTGCTGGATTGGACAAGCACATTCAAGATGATCTGGTTTTCTACATATAGAGCATGTAGATTTTTGCTTTGATGTTGATGCTTCACCATTCGTTGTAGACCTTTGTACTTCTTTGACTTCATATATCCTTTCTAAAGTGTCCCAATTTTCTTTCGATATTTTGAAACTTGACACTCCAAGGAATTCTTTTTCTTCTAGAGCCGACACAAGAATGTTTTTGGCTTTAAGGTCGTATTGGACTTTATTTTTATCTTCAACGGTCCATGAACATTTTGGTTTTGGTTGTTTAACCCCATTAACAACCATTTATAGTATGAATGGAACTTCTTCTATTGAGTCTCATATATCTAAGTCTTGAGATTCTATGAAGATTCTCATTCTGATTTTCTAGAAATCATAGCACTCTCCAACAAAGTTTGGAGGGCGGTTGATGTTGGAACCTTCTCCTAGGAATGATCTTGAGGTCATCTTTGATATAGGATCAAATTTGAGTATATCTTACTCAAAAATAGCTCTAGTGCCAATTATAAGACTGAGATTGCAACTAAGAGGGGGGTGAATTAGTTGACTTAAAAATTATGGCCACATTTTTGGCAATATCAAGAGTTAAGAGCAGCGGAAATAATTTGCATAAAATAACAAGTAAATAATTGAAGATATAAAGGGAGAAGAGAGTACACCGGAATTTTATAATGGTTCACCTTCTTATCCACCTAATGCTACGTCCAGTACTCTTGCAGCACAAAAGATTTTCCACTAAATATTATGAGTTGTAATTACAATATCTCACTCTGAGACTTCTATGTACCTTACACACTCACTAATATTTATCACCTTGGAAAACACATTTCCAAGTAACTTTATCCCCTTTCTTATCACACCTCGTGAAAGAAAGTATTTTCAATGAATGAAGAATTACAACAGTGGCTTGGATTGTCTTTACAAGTATGAAATGTAATATCACTTGCAATTCAATAACTCTCTTGTATACTAAATAATATTACTCAATAGGTTTGTAAAACTTTGAAACAATTACTTCAAGTAACTGAGAAAAATTCTCTTTTGAATGCTTAAGAACTGAGTGCAAAATTGCAGAAAAATAGTGAGAGAATTTTTCAGAATCGTGTGAGAGTTGTATGAAAGTTGTGTGTTGTGAATATTAGTTTTAATGTATTTATATAGGCTTTCCAATCAGCCAAAATGTCTCTTTGAAAAGGTAGGAATTGGTTGGAATGAAAACATGTCTTTTGGGTTGAAACTCATTCACTTTGAATTTAAAAATCTGATATAACAACTCTCAGTAATCGATTACAATATTGAGTAATCGATTACCCAAATGTTTTGTCCAACAATGAATTTAAAATTCACTTAGAGTAATTGATTACAGCAAGTTGAGTAATATGTTACTCAACTTCATTAACACTGGTAATTTGTTACTCAAAGATAGTAATGGATTACTCTGATCAGTTTTAAGTTGGATAACTCTTTTCTCACACTCGTAACTTGTTACTTAGATGAAGTAACTCGTTACTACTATTGTATAATGAAGAGTATATGATAGAAGTACTTATTTTAGACTTAGACTAAAAGTCTTGAATATCTTCAAGCTTGAATCTTCATTGTCTTCATAGGTATTCTTCATTTTCTTCTTTTTGGTGATGTTAGTATCTTCATCAAAACCGTGTCAAGATCAGGAGTAAAGATCATCTTCACAGATCGCTCATGCATGTTCATCACAAGGTTGCAACTTGTTAATGTCATCACCAAATCACTCAATTCTTATTCTCCATTCTTAAAGAGTGTAGTGGATGGCGATGTTGAAATTTTGACGCTCACAATTTGAGTATTTGTGTTAAAATATGGTAAGAGCCATGGATAAGAGATATCTTCTTGATGAAACAAGAAAGATGAGAAATTAATGAAAAGAGAAAGAAAAACATGAAGAAGCAAGAAAGAGAAAAAAGGAGAATCAAAGTCTACATTGAAATGTAATCTCTCTCATTATTGTCATTGAATTAACAAGAAGTGAGCCAATATGGCTTATTTATACAAGAGAAAAGATGAAATGAAAGCTTGTAAAGCAAGTAACTAACATAAACCTACCTTACTAATTCCTAACTTCCTAACAAATAACCATCTTCCAAAAATAACGTCTAATATATTTTTAATATCCTCCCTCAAGCTGGTGAGTGATAATTTTCACTCTCCAGCTTGGAAATGATTTGAAGCAATAACAATGCTTAACTATCCATGACAGAAGCTATATCATCAAACGCTTAACCATTCATAGCATAAGCTATATCTTTGCTTAACCAATATAGACAGAAGCTACACATTCAATGCTTAACCATCCATGACAGAAGTTATATCTGAGCTTAACCATCATGGACAGAAGGGAACCAACCATTGATGATGAAAAAGAGAGAATGGATTAGAATCTTGATCCTAATAAGATGTTTCAATGATGAATAAGAAAGATGGGTAAATGATGAAGAATAAGAAAAGGATTTAATATTGTATATGATAAATTGATGATGAATGATGATAAATGTTGAATCTTGGAATGATGGAGTCATAATCGGAAGCATTTCTTTGTAAAAGACCTCCTTGAACATAAGCAACAAGGTCTCGGGTGAATATTAGTAATGGATATGTGCATTTGAAAGAAGAAGAATGGAACATTAAGGGTGCAATTTGAGAGAATAATAAGTATTCTTGATGGTCTTCTTGATGATTTTGAGGAGTCAACAACAGTGATTAAAGAGGATGAAAAAGAAGTTGCACCATTTCAACAAGGTAGTCCACCTACACCCCATTGATTTATGCTATGATTATCACCATTGTTAGCCAAAGTGCAAGATTCCTCACTTTGATGATTGATGCATGATGATTCTTTCTTGAATCTTGGAACAATAAAAGTATAAGCGGAAACGATCGAATAATTACACTCTGATACAATGTTAAAATATGGTAAGAGCCATGGATAAGAGATATATTCTTGATGAAACAAGAAAGATGAGAAATTAATGAAAAGAGAAAGAAAAACATGAAGAAGCAAGAAAGAGAAAAAAGGAGAATCAAAGTCTACATTGAAATGTAATCTCTTTCATTATTGTCATTGAATTGAATTAACAAGAAGTGAGCCAATATGGCTTATTTATACAAGAGAAAAGATGAAATGAAAGCTTGTAAAGCAAGTAACTAACATAAACCTAACTTACTAATTCCTAACTTCCTAATAAATAACCATCTTCCAAAAATAACGTCTAATATATTTTTAATATCCTCCCTCAAGCTGGTGAGTGATAATTTTCACTCTCCAGCTTGGAAATGATTTGAATTGATTTGAAGCAATAACAACACTTAACTACCCATGACAGAAGCTATATCATCAAACGCTTAACCATTCATAGCAGAAGCTATATCTTTGCTTAACCACTATAGACAGAAGCTACACATTCAATGCTTAGCCATCCATGACAGAAGTTATATCTGAGCTTAACCATCATGGACAGAAGCGAACCAACCATTGATGATGAAAGAGAGAGAATGGATTAGAATCTTGATCCTAATAAGATGCTTCAATGTTGAATAAGAAAGATTGGTAAATGATGAAGAATAAGAAAAAGATTTAATATTGTATATGATAAATTGATGATGAATGGTGATAAATGTTAAATCTTGGAATGATGGAGCCATAATCGGAAGCATTTCTTTGTAAAAGACCTCCTTGAACATAAGCAACAAGGTCTCGGGTGAAGATTAGTAATGGATATGTTCATTTGAAAGAAGAAGAAGAAGAACGGAACATTAGTGGTGCAGTTTGAGAGAATAATAAGTATTCTTGATGGTCTTCTTGATGATTTTGAGGAGTCAACAACGGTGATTAAAGATGGTGAAAAAGAAGTTGCACCACTTCAACAAGGTAGTCCACCTACACCACCTTGATTTATGCTATGATTAACACCATTGTTAGCCACAGTGCAAGATTCCTCACTTTGATGATTGATGCATGATTATTCTTTCTTGAATCTTGGAACAATAAAAGCATAAGCGGAAGCGGTCGAACAATTACGCTCTGATACAATGTTAAAATATGGTAAGAGTCATGGATAAGAGATATCTTCTGGATGAAACAAGAAAGATGAGAAATTAATGAAAAGAGAAAGAAAAACATGAAGAAGCAAGAAAGAGAAAAAAAGGAGAATCAAAGTCTCCATTGAAATGTAATCTCTCTCATTATTGTCATTGAATTGAATTAACAAGAAGTGAGTCAATATGACTTATTTATACAATAGAAAAGATGAAAAGAAAGTTTGTAAAGCAAGTAACTAACATAAACCTAACTTGTTAATTCCTAACTTCCTAACCAATATCCATCTTCCAAAAATAACGTCTAATATATTTTTAATAATTTGTGACATGAAATGAAAGAGGAAGATGATGGCTCCCTTATTAATTAGGACCCTGATCTTTTATTTTCATCCACTCTCATAAACTTTCTTATCTTCTTAAAGCGTGTTTGCGGCTGCTTTTTTTTCAAGCATACAAAATAAAGGGGATGGTTTATGTGATTACAACTTCATCCAAAAAGACAGCTAAAGTCCAATCCAAACTGCTAAGGAAAGCATCATTCGTACATTTAATTTAGATGTTGGATAATGTTCTTTCAATATGAGTTTATTTTAAAGTAGTTAGGTAAGGTCTTCATTTTTTTATTTAACCACGATATCCCATATTCAACATGTTATTAATAAAACATTTTAGACCCTACGTGATACTTACGTCAAATTGTTATTTATAACTCGTGTTGGTCATGTTTGGTTAAGATGTTCATTTGATAGAATATATTAATACCTAAATTTTCTAATCACTAAACTGGTACATATATAGATAAATATCACTACTTTCTCAATAAGGGTATTTTCATGGCGCTAAAACTTGACCCATAATCCTCCCTCCCTTCTTAAATATGTGACAATTTAAAAGAAATATATTTTTTTTTGTTTGTCCATCTCTTTAAAAGAATATAAAAGGATGATTATTCTTACGATTATACATTTACTTAGTTAATGGAAGATACAGTGACTAAATTCAATATAGAGAGGCAAGTGAAAATATAGAAAAATATTTATTATTATCCTTACTATAAAACATTTTTAATCAAATCATACACATCAATAAGCATAGTTAAGTATCTTTGTAAATCTTAAAAAATTATTAATTTTAAAATAAAATGGTAAATATTGCAAAGAAAATGTAAACCTCTAAATGATTTGTGATAATATAACCAGCACCAAGTAGCGTATTATATAAATTTAAAAGGGTAAAATTGTAATTTTAAAACATCTTTTAATGTAAAATACCATATTAAAGTACTATCAAAATTTTATAAGTGATACCTTATAATATAATAAGTAGTAAAAAGAGTATTACATAAATTTAATATAGATACACATTAATTACATATCTTAATCTATCATAACCTTTAAAAAACACAAAAATAGAGGGGTAATAGAGGTTGGTAAAATTTTGAAAAACAAAAATAATAAAAGAATATTCGTTTAATGTTTTGACTACAAAATCATATTTTCATATTTTCATGGCCCAAGCCTAATGGTAGGGCTTTACTGAGTCCAAGCCCAAGATATCCGATGTTCTTTTTGTCCCAACAAGTTTGGATAATCACACCAGTAATATTCAAAGGAATTGGTATTTATATTACTTTTGTTGGCATCTTGGGTTAGATATATACTGTATGTACATTTTTTATTAATGGCCTATAATATTCCCATATGTATTATATCTTGCTTGACTGTGAACACTGCCTCTGAAAGGTGATACTGCAAACGTAATTTTAAGAGAGTAGATGTACTTTACAACTTTACCATTATGTCGAGGATCAGATTTTTTTCATGTCTCATGCCAACCATTCTACAAAACCCAAAGCAAGCATAAACGTAGCAAATATTTTATCTTAAAATGCTAGTTACAAGTCAAATTCTATAATCAACATGTGCAATTTTCGCCAATGCGCTTGTTGCTTTGTTACCTAAGACTGTTACAAATGCTAAGCAGCAGAAAGATAATTGATGGTAACACCTCCAATGTTGGAAGATTTAATTATAGGAAATTTCGGGAAATGGTATTTACTCAGCATTGCCTTTTGCATCAATTGTCAAAGGTTTCTTTCAGTCGTTTCACGTTGCTTCTAATGTTTTCCTCTTTGTCTTCCACATCTTCATCAGCAAAGTTCTGATCAGACATTTCTGCAATAATCACTTTGTTCAAATTGAAGTACTTGGTAGTATAAAACTATAAATCATATAAATACAATAGTGAGCTGAAGTATAGTGTTATTAGTAACATTGTTATTACAAAAAGGATAGATAAAAGAAAAGTAGAAGAAATATATATTTTTGGATAGGCATTTTATATTAGTATTTATTGTGGGTGAGACTTAAACTTTCAACATTTTTCACTTCATTCATTAAACTCTTCACCCTAACCATAAAAAATATGATAAACGAGATATTCATGTCGGTAAATGTATTCAATCTTCCATGATATGAGTCAAATATTTACTAACTAGACCTGGTTAGATATAAAATGCTAGATGTTTTGTTAATGAACATGATTTATAATATAATTACATCATTCGATCATGAGCTGACACAACCTAGTAAGATAAAGACTTAATTGTTGTTATATCAGTTAAATGAAAGCCAATGTTAAAAGGTGACATTATTAAAAGGAGGGGTCGAGGGGAAGTGGAAGAAGATTTTAGGCCTCACCTGTATCACTATATAGCATGTCATCATGAGAAACATGAGTTTCACATAAATGAAGTTGCCCTGATGATGAGGATGGAAATCCATTCCTTTGATGTTCTAAATCAACAAAAACAGCACTTGTGGAAGTGATACTTTCTAGAAGGGATGGAGCTGCTACATTTGGTTGTTTGCTTGAAGATCTGTAGTGCTGAATCCATGGATTTGCAGTTAAGTTTTTATGGCGTGGGTTTGTTCTACTCAATTGTGGATTCTCTCTTTCAAAATTGATTGTTTTCCAGCATCCACCACGAAGGACCTTAAACTGTTGTTGCACCAAAATAAAATTAATATTGTGAAGGGGAAGAACATACACAAATATAAGGAAATTGTTAACTGCTCATAAATTTGTGTAATATGCACCATTAATTTTGATAAAGAAGTAAAAAAGAACAGGAATTTTGATGACTAATATTATGAGTTTGGGTACATATTATTGTGTATAAAAACAACGAGTTACTCATTATTGTTTAGTTAGCATAACTCCATATATAAACAATTTGCCATAATTTGCATAACTCCACTTATCACCCAATTCGTTAGAAAATATTTTATAAATTTAAGGGGTGGGGGAAACTCTAATTGGTTTGTGTTCAATTTTTCACTATGTCCTAAGTAAATGAAGTGTAGGCTCTTCAGTAATTGATGCGTATAATAAAATATTGAATTAAACATTGATTACAAATTAGGCAACCAATGAAATGGACAAGAAATTGAGAAAAGATATGGAGAGTAACTCTTCCATGCTTACAAAAATGGTGAGTACTCTTTTCTTCTATCCTCTTAATCCGTTGGGCACACATATAGTTAGTTTTGGACTAACTAACAAAAGGCCCAATTTGGCCAGCCCATTTAACCGCACGGCAAATTGAGAAACAGGAATAATCATATTTTAATAGTTTTTGGTACTACTATGCTTCTCTCCTCATATCTCATCTTTCTTGTATTAATGACTAATCACTTTTAGGATATGTGACTACTGTTTACAAGAATCAAAATCCTTGATATTTTGGTGATTATATAGATCTAGTAGTGATTTACGACCAAATAATATCTAGTTCCTTGATATTTTTTTTTTTTAAATAAGTCATTTAAGTTTAAAATGACCATTTAATATTCTCCATCAATCAAGTAGCTGTGTCATACAGAAAACATTGTTTAACCTAGAAAACATTGACACAGTGGAATGCAAAGCACGCATAAGAGCATTTTATGTGAAGAACAACAACCATAGAGATAGTTGAGCAGAATGATGACAATAGTGAAGGAGATGAATAGTACATGTGTTGGGGTAAAACTCACGCCACCTTAAATAATATAGTTGACGGAGATAATCTAATTGTTTAACATCAAAAACTTACGAAAGTTATTTGAAGAAAAAACATAAAACACTAAATACTAATCTTAAAATAATTTAACAAGTAGAAGTAGTGAACTAGAGTAGGGATTGTGGTAATAAATTAAAAGCAAACCTGGGCAGAAGTGTTAGCAGGGTTGTTGGAAGCGAGGGTGTGCTTTGAATCATACATTTGATTAACAAAAGATGCTTCTATAGATTTCAGATACATGCTGTGTTTTTCGTCTGTCCACTCAGGTGTTGCTGTCATTTTGGATTCCCTCTCCATAATTCTCTGATATTTAAATATGAATCCTCATAAATAATATCAATACAATAGATATTATATATCACTATGTCGATGCTTAAAGAAAAAAAATTAAAATTAATAAAGAAAGGAAACTTTTAAAACAAGGTTTTAAATATGTCTTTGTTTGACGAAATACAACAAATATATCATATTACATATTATATAATATATACTATATAATGTAAATGAACAAATATCTGTGTCCAAAAACATTATATCTTGTTTCTGCATTTCCCTTATCACCATTCAGTGATTCAAAGATCCAAGCCCTCAACAAAATGTAAAATGTTCATGCATGTCAATGTTTTTCAAAGGGAATTTTCTTTTGCTAGGAAGCTGTAATCACTACGAACAATATATTTCATTTTTTTATACCGCTAATTAAGATCTGCCATTAGAATTTTAATTTCCAATTTCTAAGTCATTGAAAATGAAAGAAGCCCGTTGAAAATTTAAGTAGCTAAAAAATGTATAAGAATCAATTACACATACAATGTAAAAAGTCAGTAATAGGTAAAAAAAAAATATTCTTAATTACATTTCTATATAAAAGCCATATACTAAAAATAAAATATTACTTTTTTTAAAAGTGCACACAATAAAGATATTAAGTATTAACATACCAACCTTGAGCACTGAAACAGATATTTAATTATTTTTTATACTTCCGGACCAAAATGTAAAAGCTATGGCATTTTTTTACCAACACTTGTGTAGCAGTTTAAGGCCCACTGACCCATAAAATAATTAAAATATCAAAGTTTTGATTACTGAGTGTAACACTTATGTTGACCAATAAATGACATATTTTTTCATAGTAGATCAAACAAAAGCATGAATGAATTAACCATGATTTCAAATAGACCATTTGTTTCTCCATCCAAAAGTTATTACATAAAATCATAATAAGATATACAAATAATGGAATTAAATGGTGAAAGAGCTTATGAGAAAGAAAATCTACCTGCATCTCAATCTTCTCTTGCATTGTGGATAGAGTTAGGTTGCTTGAGTGGTTAGGGAAAGTGGGTGACTCTTTTTTTACAGAGAAATTATTATTCATATGCAATGAATAATGAATTGATGGAACATGAATAAGAAGAAGGAAGATGTATGTGTTGGGAACATAAAAAAGTAGAGAGTTTAAGCGCTTTTACACCCATCATGGGACCTCTCATCTCCACGTCATTTTTGGTGTTGATTAGCAATAGTATGATGACATTGCTGATAGATATTTTCATTGGGCATCTAAAATATCTGCTACCGCTACCCTTATTCCTATGATCCTATCATAGTTTTATTACTTTATCTTTTTATTATTTTATTATTTTTATTTATATATTTAAGTGGCATTGATAGTACAACGTTTACAAATCTAGCAGTCCCTCATGGCCTCATTATTCTTGTATTCCCGCTCTAGATATTTTATGTGCACTTTCTCATTTGTATATACTGGTTGAGGGAAACATTTTGCGAAGGGGAAAATAAGCTTTTCAAAAAGTGGCTTACGTATTTTATGTAAAAGTTACTTCATTGGTTGTGTGGAAAGTTTTCCCCTAAGTTTTATAAGAGTATGGTATATATTTAAGATGAAAAAATATATGTATTAGTATATGGATTTTATATATTATTATTGCATCATTTGTTATAATATTTGGTACATATTAACCGAAAAATTATAATATTGGACTCTTGCTGTATCCTTTAAATTAATTACTACTAGTCGAGTTTCATACTTATTTAACATTTTTTCTTCACTCCAAAATTGGCAAGAGACATGGTAGATTTTCAATTTTATAATTTTTAAGCAAACTAAAGTAGATTTTCATGTTTTTTTATTTTTGTGTCCCAAAATTCATGCATCTTTCAGGGCAATCACATTTTGCCAAATAATATAAAAAGTTATTTTTTGTTTTTATATTTTTTCTTTTTAATTATATGTTATTTTTAATTGGATGAAACGTAAAAAATAAGGCATATAATCTCCATTATTTATTTATTTTTTATATAATTGGCAATGTGATTGCCCAGTTTGGTGAGAATTTGTTATGATAACTTGTATTACATATTGAAAAACTATACTGCATACACTTAGAGAAAGGTACTAAAAAGTTTTGTCCATTGGAGCTGTATATTTTAATTATGCACGTTAGATATTGTAAAATACAATCTATAGTTATAACAAGTAAACGGTATACTACGTATTACATTCTGGATGTTCAAATATAAAAGCTTACATTTCAGTGTTAAAATTCATCATTAACATTTATTTTTGGGTGTTTACAGAAGAATGCACATTCTAAAAATCAAAGTGATAAGCTGCTGCTTGATGCAGTTTGTGCATGGAAGAATGTCCAAAGGGTGTGACTGCGTATACACGTAAAAAAAATTAGTTTACGAAAACTCGACCAAAAGTTATATGTCAAAAAACATGAAAGCCAAAAAAAATTCGCCACTTCACAGCATAAGTGACTGGATTTTCATGAGGCAAATGGAACCGTGTAAGGACAGCACAGGTTTAACTTCGTCGCAAGATCGTTTAAACGTGCAG
Source organism: Lupinus angustifolius (assembly GCF_001865875.1). NCBI lineage: Eukaryota > Viridiplantae > Streptophyta > Magnoliopsida > Fabales > Fabaceae > Lupinus > Lupinus angustifolius. Next base: position 6,987,418 of record NC_032014.1, on the reverse strand, counting down.
AAAGCAGAACTTAGAGCCAGGGTATTAACTCCGCCATGATTCATTGTCTCTGATAATCTTCAAATTCCAAGCATAAAGCATAACAGAATACATGTAAAAGCAAAACAAGGAAGTTTTGATTCAAATTTGTAGATTCTGCTCACTTTCTGGAATGACATTATCTTGCAAATCAATCCTACCTGCATAATCAGAGTGTGTTAAAATAGCATAATGGCAGCTACACAATAAGTGCTCTTCCAGCAATTTTTATTCATCAAAGAATTGTTTCTTCTCTCTGTGGCAGATTAAGAAATTTTTATTTACTGCATCCTTTGGAGCATCAGAAGAAAGATTGTGCACGCCTCAATTTATTTGTGTGCATCAATGGAAGAAGTAGAGTCATTTTACCTAACAAGGAAATCAAGGAAGGAGTGCTTGATGACCCATTTAGTCTGACATCTGCATCTGCAGAAGACTGTTAGTTTATTTGACAAGTGTAAACGAAAGCCATGAAAAGAGAGCATCTCAGACCCAACCACACTCATGTATGACATTGGGATAAATGGAGGATCATTATTTCATTTCATTTGAGACTCCAACTAGATTCAGGTAGTATTTGACTATTTTCACTGTAAAATTTACATGCCAGAAAGGAAAAGAGATTTCTTTGCCTAAATCATTTTCCTTGCTGAAATATTTCCAGAAATTTTATTTCGAGGGTCAATTAGATGTCATATATTTTTGTATAGTTTATGTTGTCCTCTGGTCTATACAGATGCAGCAACAGTGCAATTGTCAATTCCCAAAAAAAAACATGCAATTGGCCAGAGCCACCCCTTTTTCCAATCTTAATTTGTGTATACTTGGCAAAATAGTTTTCTCCTAGGATCTGCTGTCACTCTAATATATCCAAAATCACAAGCACCAGAAGTTGGAGAAGTATCAAGCACCAGAAGTTACATACCTGAACTTTCAAGTGATTTTAAGATGTCTGACTTCTTATAAGTATATCCTATAAAGTTGGTGTCTTTGGATGTCAACATCTGCAAGCATTTCAAAAATGAAAGTAAAATATCATAACATTGTAATTTTGAAGAAATAGTAAATTATCAAAGAAGTTGGAAAAGTTCCAAAGAGAAATAGCAGGAGTGCTAATTAAAAGACCTACTGAACTACATTTTCAAGAACTTGAACACTAAACTACAAAATTTCATTGACATGGTGATAGAGGAAAAACTGGCTTAACCAGACTTTATTAATCCTTTTCCAGCAGAATATACTGTAATGTTTGCCAAAATAACGTTGAAATGTAAATAAGCCTCTAACCAGAAACTTTAATGAACTAACATCTAAATATCATTAAATATATATAGAAAAAATTCAGGGGAGATGAACATAATTAAAAACTTAATAATTCAGTCCAACGAATAGTTGAAGATATATATGTTTGTCCATGCACCTACACATATATGTATGGCATGAACAAAATCAGCATGCAATCTCTGACTGAGGAAGTTGATAATTTACAAGCTAACAACAATTCATTACCTTCCGCCAAGGTCCTACAGTCGCCGTTGTTGTGCATGGTGGGCCATCTAACTGCCAATGGACGAAATCACAAGTTCAGATGTGATTAGAAAGTACGAAAACAGAGTACACAAATCACCTTCAGTGCACAAAATCATCAAGAAACTACAGTTATGTCATGTGACCTCCCAATTAAAATGCAAGGTCCAAATTGTAACACCTCACTTATGTCATGTGACCTCCCAGGCCCATACATATACTGAGCGTGTCACCGGTAACACCCCAGTCCTCGAACTCATGACCTCAGGGATAAATAGTCATTATTCACATGAGTCGCTACCATTAAGTAGCTTAATGGTAGCGACTCATGTGAATAATGACTATTTATCCCTGAGGTCATGGGTTCGAGTCGCGCGAGGCTCCCCTTTGTGGGGAATAAAATACTGCAGGGGGTATTTAAGCTGGTGGATGGCACGCTCAGTGTATTCATGGACCGGGGAGGTTGCATGTCATGACTGGGGTGTTACACAAATAACATTCCAAAACAAACCAAAAATCAACAGCCATAAGATTGGGGAAACAGCTTCTGATAAAAATGAATGAATAATCATTTATAGCAAGCATTTACTTTGCCAATTTGAAAACTTACAAATATCAAGACAATATTTTAAAGAATTGTTGACAACTGTTGTTAGCACCCATTTATATCATCATTGAATTATCCTTAGATATAAAACCATTCATGAACATCCACTTAATAGCTTAAGCATTTAGAAAGGTTGGTCTTAGCATAATATCAGAGCTTCTATGACCATGTCAAGAGTTCAATCCTTGTGGTCTTATGAGTTGAATTTCATCATAAGGCAAACCGTGTTGGAAAGACTCTTAGACCTAATGCTTTAAGGTTTTAGGTCAAGATGTGGTGTCAAACTCACTAATATTATTGTTCCCTTAGCCCACTAATGAAGAAGACTAAACTCACTCTCACCGTTCAAGACTTGGACTGGGCCCACTACTAAATTCATAATAAAGCGAACTGGTCTATTGTCTATCGAGAATTGCCTTCGGCTAGCCATAAATGAAAAGTAGCTGGAACAGTGATTTGCGTTGTGATAAAGATAGGGGGAGAAATCCAACAAGCAGATATAACTAAACTATTTACGATACTATCTAGCACATGATATCAACATTTTAATTCGTTATCGAAACTTACTTTTAGAATTACATGATTTTAGAGCTTGTGAGAAATTATTGCATACAATAAATTTCACTCATTTCCGACACAAACTTTTTTTACTTACATCAGGGAACTTCTCAAAGTTTTGTGTGTCCAAGTCTCCAATGACTGTAGGTTTATAGGCTGCTTCCAATTCATAAAGCATGTCCCACTGAACAGACTTGAACCAAGGATGGTCCTGAAAAATCAAGTACTATGTCAACATTGGACATATGCAGATAAAAAATATCTTGAACCTTCTGAGGTATAGCAGACAACTTCCAAAATTGGTTGACTTTTTGAGGGATTATTGATTTATTAACACAAACCTAGAAATAATGGCTTGAGACTAGGAAACCAAACAAAAAAAGTTTATCCTAATATTTTAATAAAAAAATTTAAAAATGGGGATATATGTACGAGATTTGTTACCTTAATTTCTTCTACTCCCCTAGTTCCTAGTCTTGTGTCAACGTCACACAGTAAGTGACAGATCAGATCCTTTGCTTCAGGTGATATCTTGGGTTCTTCAGGAAATTTCAAGCATGTTTTCCAGTTAACAATCTGACACAACACAGAAACATCAGGTTGTTAGTAATAAATAAAAAGTATGAAGAAAATATAAAATTCAGTCAGCAGATAGTACCTTACGGCAGGCCATCCTTGGATCGTCAGAACAAAAGGGAGGATACCCAATAAGCATCTCGTACATGATTGCCCCAAGAGACCACCAATCACATTCTATTCCATATCCCTTCTTGAGCAAAACTTCAGGTGCCATATAATCAAGAGTTCCAACAGTTGAATATGCCTATCGAAATATAAGTTGTTAACTGTTAAATTTGGAATATAATTTAGTCATTATTCATATACTTCAATTATTTGGTTGTTATACAAACATTACCCACTAAGGAACTTGAAATGGGGGAGAAAGGCATACCAGTGCGCGGCGATTACGTTTCCACTGTTGTAATTGCTCCTTTGGCATCGACCAAGGGGAGACAGAATATCCTTCAGGTTCGCTGGTTGATTCATGACTAGTTAAATCTTCACTTTCCAATAAGATCGATGAATATTTATCATCAAGAGGCTTACATAAGCCAAAGTCTGAAAGCTTCAAATGACCATTTTTATCCAGTATCAGGTTATCCGGTTTTATATCCCTACAAGAAGTAAACATTGGAATGAGCATAACCTGTTTCACTTGAGACTTATTTACTCACGAGAAGTTTTGTAATCTTTCTCTAGAAAGATATTACCCTACAATATTAGGTACCTTGGGCAATCCTTTGGCTTCAGTTAACTTATTATGGTCCTCTGAATAGTCTTCAACATTATTAATGAATAATTCATTGTACCATAATTTTATGCAATCATTTCACAGCAGCATAAAAGTGGTCAACAAGCGACGAGATTCAGCTTATATATATATATATATAGAGAGAGAGAGAGTAAAACATCATTTGGGTCCTTGAAAGATTCACAGCCAACCAACTTAGTCTCTCAAAGTTTTGGCCCACCAACTAAGTCCCTGAGTGATCAAGAAGAACACCAAGTTCGTCCCTGAGATTAACATGGCGTTTCATACGCATCTCTCATGACATCCCAAATGCGTGTCACGCTAGTCTTGGCGGGACTAACTTGGTGCCCATTTTGATCTTTCATGAACTTGTTTGGTGGACCTAAACTTTGAGGGACTATGTTGATTGACCACAAATCATTCAGGGTCCCAAATGACATATATATATATATATATATATAT
>NC_032014.1:6968649-6982834 GCF_001865875.1 Lupinus angustifolius | reverse complement strand
ATATATATATATATGTATATATATATATTTTTCTACAATCTGACTAGCTAGATATAAATTGCATAAACTCTACTGATCACCAGCATTTCTTGTTCAAAGTATGGTAAGCCACATTAATGTAAGAATACTGCTTTTTGATTATTTAAGCCAGTGCAGACAATGCTTTATTTTTGTTAGAATATGCCGTAAGCTCTCAGCCTCTTATACATAAAGTACCTATGCCAAGTTGCCAACCACTAGAAGTCTAGAACAAAAATTGAACTGTTTGACGATAGTCATACCTATGCACATAGTTGTGTTGATGTATTGAGTGAATAGCAAGAATGCTTTCAGCTATGTAGAAGCGAGCAACATCTTCAGAAAGAATATCTTCCCTCATTAACAATGTCATAATGTCACCACCAGGTAAGTACTCCATGATGAGATATAGGGAATCTGAATCTTGGAATGAGTAATGGAGTTTTACTATACATCTACTATCAACCTCTGCCAGTAAGTTCCTCTCAGACCGAACATGTTCCACCTAAATTAAAACGACATCATGATGTAAAAAGTATACAAATTGTACCAGAGAGTAGATAAGCTTCTAGAAAAAAATCTAAAGTGTAACCTTTATTTGAACCCTAAGCTCCTAATTAATGAATGATTTTATTCCATTTTTATCTAATGTCGAAGTACAAATTTCCCAAGCTTGTCAACAGCTAGGTGAGACAGCTGCAGGAGAGAAGTGGAAGATGCATGGAAGACAAAAAGTTGTACTCATTGTGCAATGCCTTCATTTCTCAACAACGAAAAACAGGTTCTTTTGGATAAAAGGAAAGCAAGATTGTTAAAAAAACAAGTTAACCAACTTCAATTGGATACAATGTATGCACTAACTAGAACTTTGTTTTCTACAGGACTGAATGTCAGACATAAAATTGGATTTCTCCACCAAGCGTTACTAGTAACAAATGCTTCCCCAGAGCACTGTGACTGCATAATCAGCTAGATTACCAATCACAAGTATGGCAGGAAGTTTACATATTTGTTTGGAAATTAAAATAACTCAGGAACTGCACACAACTAAGCAAACTGCACAAAATAAATGCATTCATATTATATTAGCTAAATTATAATTAAATGTTAATAAGATGCACATTAGAAGATTGTCAACCAAAAAATGCAAATCAGAAGAGACATCCCAGTTAGATATTAAATTCAAGTTATGCCATATATAAAACAGGAACCAAACCATTATAAAACTGGTCAGTGTAATTGCGGAAGTACCAACCAAATCATCTAAGTGGAGGAAATCAGGTAAAATGCCAATGAGCTATAAATTTCGCAAAACCTGGTTGGTATGACCACAAACTATGAAGATTGATAAATTGAATTACTGAGCTAAGTATAACAGCTGGTACCTGTCCACGGCTAAGCATCTCTGACTTCTTCAATTTCTTCATGGCAAAAATCTCTCCGGTATTTTTAGCACGGCATAACCTCACCTACATTTTCTAAAATTTGTAATAATCTGTATTCTATAGAAATGCACGAGTAAAAGCATTATGTTTATAACACAAGGCACCACACACATAAAGGAATTCATTAACTGTGTACCTCACCAAAAGCACCTTTACCAATTACTGTTAATTGCTCAAAGTCATCAATTCCAATTTTACGTCTCTGAAACCTCATGTACTCAGTTTCTCGGCGCTCCAAACTCCTCATCATTTCCTCCTGCTCCTCAACCGGTATTTGCGCTTCTTGCACTTTCCTTTGAAGCGCTCTACGTCTGAAGCAAAGCCATATCAAAATTAAAACCAATATATACTGAGTTTAATTTTAATACACTGTTAGTGTAAAACTTTTTACACCAACTAATTATACACAAATCTATGTCACTTTTAAGATGATTATTTCAAAAGTTCAACATTTTTGTGATATAGCCATGTATAAATGGTTGATGGTGTAAAAAATCTCTACCTCGTGTAGCACAGTTGAAAATCCGTATATATTTATCAATATTCTTTTAGTATGCACCAACCATGTCTCTCGACCTAAAGTCGCAGAATAATTCGTAAGACGTAGATATCACTGAAATGAATTATGCATCTCCTAACAAAGCATTTTTCCATATACACGACAGGAATCAAACTCGTGACATTATGCGAAGTCAACTATCTACCTTCCCTTGTTAGTATATTTATCTATATATATCATCTACGTATGTCATGGTTTTAAATTGCAATTATATTTACAAATTAGCAAAGTCGCAACCAAAAAATACATCTAATGCTATTGCGGTCACCACCAAACTATGGAAATCACCAAAGCTACACTATTAGTTGAATTACGATTGAGGACTACAATTTAAAGCTTAGCTATATATTTAGTATAAACACAAGATAAGTATAACCAAGTTATTAGAGGAATCGTCACAGTCTATAAAATGTTAACAATAGAAGTGTATGAATTGAAATTAAAAATTAAATGGAACAAAAAAATGAGAAATAAGAATTAAGTAGTTGTTATTAACCTGTCTTTGCGATCTTGCAATCCTTGGAGATAATTTTTGTAATGATTCTCTATGAACTGTTTAGCGGCGGCAGCTTTCTGCCGAGTAACCGGCGACGAAACCGACACGTCGGAGGCGGAGTCAAAATCGGAGGCGCGATCATGCTTCAAGTTAATGGCTCCGAGCCTCACCGTGCCATCGTAACCGTCCATTTTCACAGATCGGCGATGAAACTATCTCAAGAGATCTGAGAATTTGTGTGTGATTTATGAAAACTGAAAAAAATGAAAGTGATGTAAGGGAAATGTTGAATTTAAAGCAAGCGAAGTGTGGTTACTGACTTGTGAGTGGGGCAAATGGTGCATAATAAAATTGAAGCGATTGCAAGGCTGTCTTATCTGTAACTCTGAGTTGTACAGTACTGAGGTAGAATATGAGAAGGAAATTTCTAATTTTGTCTTTTGATCTAATAGTCAAAATTTCGTTTGTGGTAGCTACTAAATTTCGTATTTTTTTTTTCCGTTTTTCTTACGTCATCATGGGTTAGTGAATTTGGCTTTGGGTATATACAGCATTGTAATTTGCGATGTCCTACCTCTTATAGTGCAATGTCCCTTAAATTTGGGCCAATATATGTATTTATGAAAAGGCATGAAATATCATGTTTGTCCTTAAATATTGATATATTGGGCTTGTGAGCCGAGTATAAAATTAAGAAGAAATTAAAATTACATGAAATCTAAAATAATATTCTTATGTTGAGTACAACAATTTTACCTTCCACGTTTTTTGTTAGAAAAATCTGTAGGCTAAATGGACATTCTAGACTAACAACAAATTTTTCATGTCATACTTGCCTAAACTATGGGCTGACTTCGTGGAGAGGTCCAAATTACCGATGTTTCATGATTCTCAAGTTTTTTATTTTTCTTCATTCTCCTTCAAAATTCAACTCACAAATAAACTTTTATGGTATCGATTTTTAATTTATTAGAACATGAAGTAAATCTCTCTCTAGCATAAAATGTTGTTACATAGTATTGCTTATCCCTTTTCAGAAAGGAAAAAATAAATGTTTTCATTCACCAGCGCATCTCTAAGATTAAAAAATAATAGCTAATATCTTAATTATAGTTGTAGAGATAATACCAATTTTATTCACTAGCCCTTCTTTGCAAATTTGGTTTAACCAGTAATTTTTTCTTGGACCTTTTATAATCTTCTATCAAATATGAGAGTAGTATCACATTCTCAAATCAATTTTAGAGAATGTAAAAATATTTATTCTACTAGCTTTGTCGTGGGAGATGCTAATGCAAACAAAAATGATATGTTGACAAATTAACTTTTTTTGTATTAATAATGCTATCATTTGACTCTTACCTTTTGATCATCTTAAAGATCTAATTAGCTTTTAAGTTTTCTCTATCATAAGTCGACTCTATCAAAATGATGCTTGAATATATTTTGCTGGTGGGAATGGAGTGGAATCGTGGGCATCTTTTTACTGACAAGAAGTGGTGGAATCTTTGGAAGCATTCCTCATCCATCATTATGTGTGAGTCTGACTTGTACAGATAGAAGAAGAGAGATTCAACGAAGCCATTGTCGGCGGAGATCCATATAGAATGGTAGTGGGGTACTTAACCACGTTCCCACAATTGTGCGTGCTAATCACGCTTTCATTTCACCACGTCAAAGTCTAAAAGGGGGACCTAAGCTGGGATCCCAGTCACGTTTTAGGTGCATGATCTTCATGTGCCATTTTCATGTGACCTTTGTTTTATATGATTAATAATGGTACACGAGAATTTATAAATGGATACTCTAGAGAAATATATAATTTCCCTATATATTTATCTATCTGTGACATATAATATACCAGTAATATATTGTTTTTACTATCCACTATTAGAACAATAGTTAAGATACTTAAGAAGATAATTTATTAAAATAACTATCTTAAAAATTATAAAGACTTAATTATTATTTTTATTCATGATATAAAAATATGAAAAATAACTATTTAATGAGGATTAAATTGATTATTTACTATATGTTAAAAATGTATAATTACAAAAACATTGAAAGAAGACCTAAGAAGTAAGAATGGAAAGGATATCGCATAGTTTTGAACATGCAGATATCTGCCCAGTTCAATGCATAGTCTGAAGTGCATTTTGACTATAACTTTGACTATAAAGTAAGCAAATAAAAATGGATTCATTCTTAATTACTCTAAAGTACATTTTGTAATAATGAGATTGCAAATAAGAGAGGATTGAATTAGTTGACTTAAAAATTATAATAACTTCTTTTTTTGCAATATCAAGAGTTAAGAGCAGCAAAAATAATTTGCAGAAAATAACAAGTAAATAATTGAAGAGATAAAGGGAGAAGAGAATACACCAGAATTTTATACTGGTTCACTTTTTTGTCTACCGAGACTACGTCTAGTACTCTTGCAGCACAAAAGATTTTCCACTAAATATTATGAATTGTAATTACAATATCTCCCCCGAGACTTCTATGTACCTTACACACTCACTAATACTTATCACCTTAGAAAACACTTTTCCAAGTAACTCTATCTCATTTTTTGTAACACCCTGTGAAAGAAAGTATTTTCAATGAATGAAGAATTACAACAGTGGTTTGGATTGTCTTTACAAGTATGAAATGTAATATCACTTGCAATGCAATAACTCTCTTGCATACTAAGTAATATTGCTCAATAGGTTTGTAAAACTTTGAAACAATTACTTCAAAGTAACTCAGAAAATTCTCTTTTGAAAGTTTAAGAACTGAGTGCAAAATTGCAAAAAAATAGTGAGAATTTTTAGAATTTGTGTGAGAGCTGTATGAAAGTTGTGTGTTGTGGTTATGAGTTTCAATGCCTTTATATAGGCTTTTCAACCAGCCAAAATGCCTCTTTGAAATGATAGAAATTGATTGGAATGAAACCATGAATTTTGGGTTGAAACTCATTCACTTTGAATTTGAAAATCTGATGCAACAACTCTTAGTAATCAATTACAGCATTGAGTAATCGATTACCCAAATGTTCTGTCCAATAATAAATTTAAAATTCACTTAGAGTAATCGATTACAGCAAGTTGAGTAATCTGTTACTCAACTTCATTATCACTGGTAATCTGTTACTCAAAGACAATAATGGATTAATCTGATCAGTTTTAAGTTGGATAACTCTTTTCTTACTCATATACCCTGTTACTCAGATTTCACTAACTTGTTACATAGTATTTTGAAAATTGTTTTATTTAAACTTTGAAAAGTGTTTCAATTTTCTTTAAAAATATTTTGAGCAATACTACTATTATATATTCAAGAGTATATGATAGAAGTACTTATTTAGACTTAGACTAAAGAGTCTTGAATATCTTGAAGCTTGAATCTTCATTGTCTTCATAAGTATTCTTCCTTTTCTTCTTTTTGGTGATGTTGGTGTCTTCATCAAAACCGTGTCAAGGTCACTAAGGTGAGGAGTAGAGATCTTCTTCACAATCTCCCCTTTTTTGATGATGACAAACCAATATCTTCTTAACAATTTAGTTTTCTGAGAGCAGCATATTTTGTGATATTCTTGACTTGTCTTGAGTATGCTCCCCCTATTTTGTATGCTCCCCCTTTCATTTGGAGTTATGTGCCTGAAATATTTTAAACAGAAAATACACTCTCTCAACTTTTCTCCCTCTTTTGACTTCATCAAAAGTGGAAAAGCCAAGAGTTTCCAACACAATATATATATAGCATATAATATGTATATGACAAGCATAACGGTACTCATAAGACATAACATAAACATCGCAATGTATATCATAAAAGCAAAAAGATGTTCAAGCATTAACAATGCAAACAACAATACAAACAACATAATAGAAATTTGTTCGAAACCAGGAGAAATTAACATTACAACCAGAAAATCCTAACAACATATAAGGTCTAAGACTCAGGCTCGGAACTGTCTTCATCAACGTCCATGCTACTCAGCTTAGAAGAGAGACGATGAAGTTCAAACTGGATTTGTTGATTCTGTGAATCAAAGGCATCCATCTGATTAGTGATGTAGCCTCGAAGAGAAACCAACTCATCTTTAATCATCTGATTTGAAGGCATGACAACATATGAGGAAGATTGAGCATAAAACTCAGAAGGTTGAGGTTCAGAAGGATTAGCAGGGGTAGGTTCTGGTTCAGGAGTAAGAGGTCTATCTTTCCTATGCTTGTAGATTCGGTCACGAAGATCAAATGTGAAGCCCATTTTGTGAATTACGTCCACATCAATATGGCTTTCACAAGAGTTAAGCGGGATCTTAGTTTCTCCAGTAGTAGAAACACCGAAATGCTCAAGGATATTTGTTATGAAGATTGCATATGACAAAGGGCTTTGGGTTCCTCTTACAGACCACACATCTGTCTCATTATCATCAGATTCCAATTGATTTTCAGATTAAATTTTATGGCATACATCAATTGGAGTTCTATGTCACTTATTTGAGAGTGATTTGAAAATTTTGGTAAGATGACATAGCTGAGAAAATAATGAAGCAAACGGTCTTCTAGTTTGAGATGTCCAGCAGAAAGGATATCTCTATTTTTAACAGTTTCACCCTAACCCTGTTGCTTAAGCGTTTCTATTTCCTCTTTAGTAATTCTACACAGAGAATAATAAAAATCTTTTCGATCATAGTTTTCCCATTCGCATTCAAGATCGAAGCCTGCAATGCTCCAATTATAGGGTATGTTACAGCACAATGAACTTATAGTTTTCAAATCCAAAGTAATGTCTTTTCCTTTTACATAGGAAGTAAGACTGTTTTTTTCTAAAGTTCATGTTATAGTAAAATACTCTAATCAGTTCAGGATATATTTCATTTGACTCACAACAGAAATTGAAAAGGTTTTGTTGTCTCAAGAGATAAGGAAATAGAAAATCTTCAAACTCAAAGTTCCTAATATTACCGTATTTGGGAGTGAAGATATTGCAATCAAGGAAGTGTTCCTCAAAGATTTTATGTTGATCATCATTAGCAAGAAGTCTTGTCAAATCCAAAGGGTTAGACTATAAAGATGAAGTTCCTTGGTTCCTTTGAGTCACATTTGTGCGTTGCTTCTTTGATCTAGAAGAGGAAGTCATGAATTGAGGTTTTTGAGTTCTTAGGTTTTTGGGTTTTGGAGATTTTGGGTTTTTTTATTTAGGCCACTAAACATGAAAATGATGGTGTATAAGTGTTTAAAATTAAAAATATGATATGAATAGACACAAAAATCACCCAAAGTGGATCAAAAATGAAGATTTGAGGGGTTGAGAGGGTTGAGCAAGAGAGAACACGAGTTGATGAGGAAGATGAGTTTGAAAAAGTTTAAAAATGCAGAAAAAATACATATATAACGGTGCAGAGTAATCGGTTACTCAAATTAAAAAAGTTTAAATTTTTCAAACAGCAACATAGAGTAATCGGTTACTCTTTTTGAGTAATTGGTTACTGAAACATGTTGTTCAACCCTGTAATCGGTTACTCTCTAGTATAATCGATTACCGACCCCAGAAAAACTTATTTTTAGGCAAAGTTAAGCTATGAAAATGATTTTTAACCCGAAAATTGAAATTTTAAACATAATTAAACACATTTAAGTTCAAGTAGGCATAAAATAGATATAATGAAGCACAAATATAAATATATAAGCATTTAAGATAAGTATGTTTCATCAAGAATGCCTAATTCTCGTCTAATTTTATAAAAAAAGTTCTTTTATCAATGGTTTAGTGAATATATCTACTAGTTGGTTGTGAGTATCAACAAATTCTACAGACACATCCTTCTTTTGGACATGGTCCCTAAGGAAGTGATGTCTTATATCAATGTGTTTGGTTCTAGAATGCATAACATGATTCTTTCTAAGGTTTATAGCACTAGTATTGTCACAATTTAAAGGAGTACACCCAAAGTCTAAGCCATAATATTGTAATGGTTGTTTAAGCCACATCACTTGGGCACAACAACTACCTATGCTATATATTCAGCTTCAGCAATGCTTATGACAACACATGATTGTTTCTTGCAAGACCAAGACACTAAAACATTTCCCAAAATATGACAAGTACCACTTTTACTTTTCCTCTCAGATTTGCACCCAGCAAAATCTGAATCTAAATAACCAACCAAATCATATATACTTCCTTTTGGTACCACAACCCAACGTTAAATATACCCTTAAGATATTTCATGATTCTCTTAATGACAACTAAGTGTGATTTATTTGGTTTAGATTGATAGTGTGCATACAGACATACACTAAACATGATATCAGGTCTACTGACAGTTAAATAAAAAAGAGATCCAATCATATATCGATATTTTGAGATTTCAATGTTTTTTTCTGCTTCATCTGTATCAATGTAAGTATTGGATCACATAGGAGTAGCTATTGGCTAGCATCCATCCATGTCAAATCTTTTTAGAAAATCTCTACAATACTTGGATTGACTTATGAAAATGTCATTATCAAGTTGTTTGATTTGAAGTCCAAATAAGTAATTTAATTTTCCCATCACAGACATTTCAAACCCTCCTTGCATCATTTTGCCAAATTCACTACACAAAACCTCATTAGTGGAACAAAAAATAATATCATCTACATAAATTTGAATATGATGATTTATTCTTTTTATAAAGAGTGTAGTGTCGACCTTTCCTTTGTTGAAACCTTTTTCAAGTAGAAATTTAGTTAGACGATCATACCATGCACTTAGATAAATATAATAACAATGTTACTTGTACCAATGATTTTTCTTTTGATGTTCTATGCATAGGTAACAAGGCCTTAATTTCTTGAAGAAATGATAATTTTGAATCTCCTCGTGATATGTGCTTTGAACAGTCGTTGTCATGATAATACATTTACGCTTATGGCTTTCAAGCACTCCTGCAAAACAAATTAAAAAATATTTTCTAGGTACCCAATGTGATTTGGGCCCTGCGAGGTTAACACCTTTCTCAACCCAAACATATTAGTCAGTTGGAATACCAACTTTTCTAATATGTCATGAATTAGGAGTATGACCAACATTTTTACAATAAAAGCATGTGGTTGATGTTAATGTATCTTTTGTTTAGACTTATAGAAAGAATGTTGATCAAGATTTTCTTTAGAAATATTATGCATGCAGTCATTCTTAGTTTTCACAAAAGTACTATGTCATACCATTAGTTTTTCGGCTATTTGTGTAGCCTAGACCTCTTCGGTCATTGATATATTTTTTAGTATTTAAAATATTGTCCAACTTATGAGTACTCTTCTTGAACATATTCATTTCTTGATTTAATGAAACAATTTTAGTTTTAATAGTATCACATTTTGGACAATCAATGTACTTGTCATTTGATTTGGATTTTAAAGCATCCAAATCTTTTTGTAGAATTTTATTTTGACTCTCAAGAAGTTCTATAGTGTTTTTTCTGATTTATACACACTTTAGAGAGTCTAATAAATTCTTCATGTAATTTACAAAAAGCGTTATGTAACTCATTATATGAAAAATTATCATTTGGTTCAGAGTTACTAACCTCATAATCGTCAGCATGTATCATTTGGGCTGGACAAACACATTTTAGATGATCTGGTTTTCTCCATATTGAGCATGTAGATCTTTGCTTTGATGTTGATGCTTCACTATTTGTTGTAGACCTTTGTACTTCTTTGCCTCCATGTATCATTTCTAGATTGTCCCAAATTTCTTTTGACGTTTTGCAACTGGACACTCTAAGGAATTCTTTTTCTTCTAAAGCCGACACAAGAATGTTTTTGGCTTTAAGGTCGTATTGCACTTTCTTCTTGTCTTCATCATTCCATGAAGATTTTGGCTTTACTTCTCTTACATTGTTCACAACGGTGAAGGGTTCATATGGTCATTCTTCAATTGCATTCCATATATCTAAGTCTTGAGATTCTATGAAGATTCTCATTCTGATTTTTCAGAAATCATAGCACTCTCCAACAAAGCTTGGTGAGCAGTTGATGTTGGAACCTTCTCCTATGAATAATCTTGAGGCCATCTTTGATATAGGATCAGATTTGAGAATATCTTACTCAAAAATAACTCTGGTGCCAATTGTAAGAATGAGATTGCAACTAAGAGGGGTGAATTAGTTGACTTAAAAAATTATGGTTATTTTTTCTGCAATATCAAGAGTTAAGAGCAGCGAAAATAATTTGTAGAAAATAACTAGTAAATAATTGAAGAGATAAAGGGAGAAGAGAGTACACCGGAATTTTATACTAGTTCATCTTCTTGTCCACCGAAGGCTACGTCCAGCACTCTTGCAGCACAAGAGATTTTCCATTAAATATTATGAGTTGTAATTACAATATCTCTCCCCGAGACTTCTATATACATTACACACTCACTAATACTTATTACCTTAGAAAATACTTTTCCAAGTAACTCTATCTCATTTCTTGTCACACCCCGTGAAAGAAAATATTTTCAATGAATGAAGAATTATAATAGTGGCTTGGATTGCCTTTACAAGTATGAAATGTGATATCACTTGCAATGCAATAACTCTCTTGTATACTAAGTAATATTGATCAATAGGTTTATAAAACTTTGAAACAATTACTTCAAGTAACTCAGAAAATTCTCTTTTGAAAGTTTAAGAATTAGGTGCAAAAGTGCATAAAAATAGTGAGAGAATTTTCAGAATTTGTGTGAGAGTTGTATGTTATGATTATGAGTTTCAATGCCTTTATATAGGCTTTCCAACCAGCCAAAATGACTCTTTGAATGGGTAGGAATTGATTGGAATGAAACTATGTCTTTTGGATTGAAACTCATTCACTTTGAATTTGAAAATCTGATACAACAACTCTCAGTAATGGATTACAGCATTGAGTAATCAATTACCCAAATGTTCTGTCCAACAATGAATTTAAAATTCACTTAGAGTAATCGACTACAACAAGTTAACTAATTTGTTACTCAACTTCATTATCATTACTAATCTGTTACTCAAAGACAATAATGGATTAATTTGATCAGTTTTAAGTTAGATAACTCTTTTCTTACTCATGTACCTTGTTAATCAGATTTCAGTAACTTGTTACACAATATTTTGAAAATTGTTTTATTTAAACTTTGAAGTGTTTCAATTTTCTTTAAAAATATTTTGAGCAACACTACTATTATATATTCAAGAATATAGGATAGAAGTACTTATTTAGACTTAGACTAAAAAGTCTTGAATATCTTGAAGCTTGAATCTTCATTGTCTTCATAAGTATTCTTCCTTTTATTCTTTTTGGTGATGTTGGTATCTTCATCAAAACCGTGCCAATGTCGGGAGCAAAGATCTTCTTCACACATTTTCCATACTCATTTCCCTCTTCCCATGTCAAAGATTTCACCTATAAAAATAATTGTACATTGAAATTCTAACCGATTTTGATAAATCAATAATATATAGATATTCCATTATTTGTTTACTTTCTACTCATTTTCACTTAGATTAACTTTGATCACGAGGAGAGTTTAATTGATATGTAGTGCAAGTAAATAGAAATTATATAGTATTATTCATTCAGATTTTAACAAATTAACTTTCATTATTATTTCTCTCCCGTGTTAAAATGAAAGTGCACAATCACCAAAATATTAGTCAATATCAATTAAAATACGGCATGACAATAAACATACTACTTAATTCTATATTTGATATATGGTTATAATTATGATAAATAAATAAATGTTAGTTCAATTTTTAAGAATTTGATGCAGTTGATGTGAGAATCTCAAATCAATTGGCATAAGTTCAAATCTTATTCTTGATTTGAGAATCTCAATGTAAGATAACTAATAAAAAATTATAAATATTTTATGAAAATTGAGGTGTTGTTCTCACTTTCATAAGTTAATGAAACTTAACTTTCAAGACAATTACTTCTAATAACATGTCTGAAATCTACAATTAGTATTTAATCACTTATGTGAGAGTTAAATGTGAGTTGGTATTCTACAAAAATATGAAGCAGATTTAGGTTTTGGGCATCATTGTTAGTACTTCAAAATATTTTTACACTTCTTATTAAACCAATCATATGTAATTTTGTGTAAGTTAGTTAAAACTAAGAAGTATAGAAGTTTGAGAGTGTTCTTACTGTGAGTTATTTTTTTGTTATCATTAAGGATATCTCCTCACCTTTTGAGTAAGGAATCAATTATTTTCGGAGTTTGTGGTTGTCTTTCTAACAAGTGTCACTTTCACAAATTGAATTATTGACTTTTTGATCATATTATGCATCAAACTCTTAATATTTTAATATTTCTAATAATCTAGTGAGAATTATTCCCTTTACTTATCGTTGTTTTGTTATATGCAAATGTTTATTTGGTTTATGTAGACTATTGGACTATTTCTCTCTTTTTTTGTGTCATATAGATGGACAATTTGCATGAACACAATTACAACAAGCTTGAATAATAGAAAAATATAAACCTAGTTCACCGGACAAGGTTTGATAATCTAAGCCCGATAGCACAAGATGATGCCGAATGTTTGACAAGCTAGATTATTATTATTTATGGGCCTGCAGTGGTTCACTTTTACTATTTACATTTTACATAGTGTGGCAAAGGGTAAGTGATTTGTACTCTAAATATATATTTTTGGTACTGCTTGATCTATATCTTTTGAGGTGTCTGACTTCATCTTCCAACAAGTGTCACTCTTATGAATAGAACATTTGACTATTGATTATCTTAAAATATAGTAGAACTTTACATTATTAGACTAACATTTTGTATGAGAATGACTAAAAAACTAAAATTTATTTAGTATTTCATTTCTTTCAAAATCTAAAAGTCTTTATAATGATTTTTTAAGAAGTATTAAGATTTTTATTGGGATAAGAAAGAATATCCTCTATTCTATGAATAAGAAATTAATCTTCGGTACGTACTTATCTCTTACAATAAGTTTATATATCATTAATCAACATTTAAAATTTCAGTCTATTTGATAATGTAGTGTACTCTTATATTATTATACAAATACTGATAAAAAACAGTAAAATATTTATATGACAAAAAAAAATATATCAACAATATAAAAGTTTTTATATTGTTAAATATTATCACCATTTATTTTTAATCATGATTGAGTATTGTCTATTGTATAAAACTAATACAAATAAATGATGTACCTTCAAGATATTCCCTCTATTTATACAGTAATTGCCACTTTTCTAAACAATGCACCAAATGCTAGGGGTGGCAATGTGGACCGGCCCGGCCCAGCCCGCATTTGGCCTGCCAAAAAAAGGTTGGCCCGGCCTAGCCCGTATTGTTAAAAGGGCTCAAAATGTTAGCCCGGCTCATATTTTGCAGGGCTGGCAGGCTGACGGGCTGGCCCGTTTTCCCCCTCCAAAATGTACATAATTAAAGCTTTTAGACAAAAAATAATCAACAAACTTGATAAATGTCTTTTAAAACAAAAAATCACAAACGTAAGTCTACAATATTACAATAACAACATAACATCTTAGCTTAAAACTTGTAAATTCTAAAGAAGAAACCAACATAGTCTTAAAGTTTTAGACTATTAGTTCACAATAAAACTTATAAGTCATAAATTTCAATTTTTAAATATTAGATGCTCTATTGGAAGAA
>NC_032014.1:6957746-6968549 GCF_001865875.1 Lupinus angustifolius | reverse complement strand
GCATTATGTATATGATTAAATTAATATATGCTTATAAGAATAAATAATTAATTAACTAACAAATATATGATAACTGTACTTAAAAAATAAATTACCTTCACAAACAAAACCATTCAACCAATTCCGAGTACAATTCAAAGCTTCCACATTTTTTGATAAAAGTCGACTTCTATACTTGTTAAGAACATGTAAACCAATGCTAAATGAAGATATGCAGATTCAGATGCAACAATTGTAATAGGAATACAAAGCAAGTCACGAGCCATAATTGATAACTCTGGAAATCGACTTTTATTTTCTTTCCACCACTGTAACACTTCCAAATCATTGTTATCTTTAAATTTTAAAGATACCTCATCCAAATAAAGATCAAGTTGTGACTTTCCCGTTTTTGTGGCAAGTTGCGTCTTGTGCATATCGAGTTCCTATTAAATATTTCAGAAATAAAACATATTAATAAGAAATATAATTAAACCATTAATTCATAAAAGTATAAAATACTTATATCAAACATATAGTCTAAGTCTTGAACTTTAGCCTTCTTTTGAGGAGCATCAGAAGTAAGAGTTTGCATAGAAGTAGGAGCACTTGTATTACAATATTGGGTCAAGAATTGCTCCCATTGCAAGTACAACATTGTATTCATCCAAATATTTCTCAAACTTCTTAACCATCCTATTAGCCATGCTCCTCAAAACTTCATCTTCATCTCTTAAAGTATCAAGGAGTACACATTGAATTTTCCAAACTTGCATAAAATACAAGTTGGAAGTAGGATAAGGTATACCCGAAATCAAGTTTGTGGTACGATAGAAAGGCAACAAAAACACATGGATTTTTTCTGCTCTTTTCCACTCTTTTACCGAAGGGGAAAATCTGTAATTATCATCAGACATGTGGAGTTTTTCAAATACATGCTTATATTTAATAGCAGATTCAAGCATCAAATAAGTAGAGTTCCACCTTGTAGGAACATCTAAACACAAGTCAACAGAAGCATCAACACCACCTATCTTCTCAATGCATACCTTAAATTTGAGCATTATACAAGGTATCACTAGCTACCTTCAACTCCTTTTAAACAATTAGATTCAATATGTGTCAGAACAACATACATGAAAGAATTGTCCATCACATAACAATGGGTTTTCCACAATAAGCTTATTTTTCAATTGCTCTTGCATGACATCATTGGAGGAATCATTATCTAAAGTTAGAGAAAAAATCTTTTTTGTCTATACCCCATTCATTCAAAAATTCAAGTATCTTATTAGAAAATTTAGATCCAATATGAGGGGAAGGCATGTGACAAAAGTTGATAATTTTACTTCTTAGCTTCCAATTTGAATCAACATAATGAGCAGTCAAACAAATATACCCCTCAGTTGTACAAGTTGTCCATAAATCAGAAGTTATAGATATCCTAGTAGGAATGCTAGACATCTCTTTTTGAAGCTTGTCTTTTTCTATCATATAGATTCTCATGACATCAGCCTTAACCGTATTTCTCGAAACAGGAATAGAATCTGGATTCAAGTAGTTAATTAAGCATCTAATCTTCTTAAACTCGGCAAATTTAAAAGGTAAATCATATTCAATAATTGCATAAGCTAACATATCACGTACCACCATTTGATCAATCTTTCGAGACATCAATTTTCCTTCCTTATCCATAACTATTTGACCAATATCATCATGTCTTATTTTGGTACATCTTCCTCTATGACGACGTAAATGTGATGTACCATAGTCTTTACCATCACTAATCCCACATCTATATATGGTTTTGCAACCATTGCATTTAGCCCTCTCAATCCCGTCATCTCCAACTCCTATCTTGGTGAAAGATTTCCATACATCAGAAGTTAGAGATTTAGACCGTTTGTTACTCTTACCCAATTCAACCGATTGAGATTCTTGAATATCATCTTCAACGTCTTCCATCTCATTATCAATATTAATAGGATTTGAATTATGACCTTCCATATTAATTGTTGTCCAAAATAACTACAAAACATACAAAATAAAGTTAGCATTATGTGAATATTAATAGGCTACAAAACATACAATTTAGATTCATAATTCATATATATTTTGATTCACACAATGGAGAGTGATATTAAATATAATATTGTTTGTTCTTTTTTTTGACACTTGACACTATGATTTTTCGTAGGATGAAAGCAACATGATGGTACCCAGAATCTGCTCTTTCTCTATTCAACTGGCTAAAAGACATTGGGTGCATAACATACTTTACTAGACAATTGATCTAAATCTGCATGGTAGATTCTTTGAGCATGGATTTCAGTACGACACATGCCCTTAACTATTTCCAAATTCGTTTTATTGAAGTAGTTATATTCCCTTCAAAATCTCCATATGTCACTGTATATGTTGCAAAAAATCAGTATCATTGTACTAATGGATCATTACATCCTCTCTAAAACCAAACTCATTCTCACATATGCTCTTAGGAATTTTAACAAACAGTTAGTGTGCAAGTTTTAGTAAAACAAAAGTATATTATATAAAGAAGTAGATGTCAAACAAAATAGCTTTAACACAGAAACATCGTGAGATAATGGAATTAGGGTGTTAATGGAATAAGAAATGGAGATCAAAAGAACAATTTTAACATAAAATAGAACTTGAACAGTGAGCTGAAAAATGATGCTAAGAGATCTTGAGATCAGTATGCTAAGAGAGCTGGAAAGTAGAAAATGGATTTGTAGTTTACTGGTTTATGGCTTTTTGCACAATGCAAGTGTGTAATGTGAAGTGGTTTGTGGTTTATGCTAAGAGAGAAGTAGTTTAATTGTTTGTGGTTTTTGCACAATGCCAGTTGCCACGCTCACGCAAAGCACAGTGTCACACACTTTAGTTTTTTTTTATTTTTTAACAATGGCCCGCCGGGCCAGCCCGGCCAGCCGGCCCTACTTGGTCTGTCTAAAAAACGGGCTGAATATGAGTTTTTGGGCTAAAATCCTCAGCCCAACCTGCTAAAAATAACTATCCGAACGAGCTGGCCTGTCGGGCCAAGCCCATATTGCCACCCCTACCAAATGCATAAAATAACGAGTAATTAATACATTCTTAACAAATATATAAAATAACGGGTAATTAATACATTCTTAACAAATGCATAAAATAACCGGTAATTAATACATTTTTAACAAATATAACTCTTAAAAAAAGTAATTAATTCTTCTGATAAAATACAATAACGTACCAAAAAATAATCGCGTAATCGGATATATTAACCCAAAAAAAATGTCTACAACATAACCCAAAAAAAATGTCTACAACTTATTCTAGAAGGATTTAACTAAATGCTTTTATTTATCCACATAGTACTAGGTTTATCATAAATAAAAAAACATGTATCTAAAAAAATACAAAAGGGGTAAAAGTAAAACATAAGAAGAAATCACAGTTGAGTTGAGCATTCTGACCGTATTCAACTTGTCTGTACCAAAAAATGGTAATCGCCGATACTGACTATGAAGGCGCTGCAATCGAATCCCTCGGTTCCGGGTTCAAGGTCACCCAAGTCTTTCTCTGGTCAGTCACTCACCCCTCACTCTATCTTAATACAAAACTAGGTTTTATTTATTTACAACAACAAAATAATTCAGGAAAGGGTACGCTTGCGACTTGTGAGTTTGGTTTTGGAGGGAAAAGGATTATAAGAGAAGGGCTCAGAACTCATAAAATATAGTTGTGAGATGACTCTGGACTCAACTCTCAAAGAGACCTAAGTATCTAACACCATTGTTCCAATTATTTACATTTCGAGGCCAAATCAATCTACCAATATAGACTCTGGTTAATTTGAGAGTTCACCAATTTTATTACAGCTTAGTGTACTGAAAAGAGCTTAAGTACAAGTTAACTTGTTTTTGTGACCTAGGATTGTAAACTAGTGCAGGTTTAGATGTTAACTAGAGAGTGTAACAAGCGTGTTGTCTATGTCCCCAAACACTGCCTTACATTCACTGATATCATCTCTTTTGTTACTTTGTTTTGGCAGGGATGATGGCCCCCTTGTTTCAATATCAGCAGAACACTCTGTAAGATTTTTATCCGAAGTTTTATTATCTTCACTTGTGCTTGTGACTGAATATTTATAATTATTGTATTTGATATCCGATATATTTTAGAAATTGGCTGCGGCTGATGACAATGAAAATGAAAACGATAATGCCAATTCAAACGAGGTTATTCCTGGCAAGTGCTTTTTCATTCCCCGTGTTTGTTCTGTTTCTTATTAATTTGAATGCTATGTGTTTTTTTCATTCCAAATAATAGCACCTGATGATAATTTATTTAATCATTATTCTTTTTTTTGTTTTATATTTCCCCCGTGTATCTTGCAGATTTTCATGACCTTATTCTGCCAGTGGACTTGGAGCTTACCAGACAGATGAACGAATTGGGGCTCCCCCTTTCTTTTCAAACAACTAAGGAGGTAGGCTTACAAGTTGCAACTACTTTCTATTTTCCAAAGGAATTGATTTTCTAGTTCGAGCTCATTAAATTAGCTCAATGAACGAAGCTCAAATTCTGTAAAATCTAACCTTTTAGGCTAAACATGTTTGGCTATGTTCCATGCTTGAATTTTTAGTTCATCATTTTTTACTTTTTTTATTGAAAAGAGACTTTAGCCATACTAAAAATGAAACCAAATACACATACATGTTGTAAACACCCACGAAAGTGAGGTAGCGACACATGTTAAGCCAGCTCATGAGCTAAAAAGTCGGACTTGTGAAAGTTAAAGCTTAGCTCATTAGCCTGTGAACCTTATAGAGTTGTTAGTGAACTGAACCGTGGCTAGCTTGCAAATTGGTTTGGCTCATTACTAGCCCCAGTTCCGAATAAGAAACAGTGATGTCCAGAATTTAATTTATAAAAGATAATAAAGGTACAGTTTTGAGTTTGGAAAGACATATAGTTGGTCATTTGCCTATGCTTTCAATTCAATAATAGGTGCTATTGATACAGTGGCAATCCGAACTGTTCTTATACAATACCTATAATTTCATTATAACAAATTTTGTCTATATTTTTTCAATGAGAAAATCATCACTTATTCTCATTTATCATTCTTGTTCTGCCCTATATGTACCATTATATTATTGCTTTCAAAAGTTTTCTTAATTATATTTTTGGTCTATCTTGTCATAGAAAAGTGGACCAGTAAAGGGAAAAAGGAGGGGTACACGTTCAAAGATTCCACGTACATGTCACAATCACGTGGATGAAGCTCTGTACAAAATGAGTGTGGAGGAGATTGTATCTGCTGAATTTCATGATAAAACAAACAGTTCTTTATCTTGTATATCAACGTTGGGCCAAAGCGAATTATCTAACTGTGATGGTGCAATGGAGGTTGATATGACCCAATGTGTCTTTGGCGAAGGAGATAATTTAGCATGCTTTAGTGGGGTTGCTAATGGTGTCTCCATGGAGAAAAATAATGATGATATAAATGATGCAACAACTAACAATGTCCAGCGCGATGATGTTTTAGTCAGCAATGTTTGCGTTGATTTGAGCATTTCACCAACTTCAGAGACTGTAATTTCTGCGGGAAGCCATTTGGCAGGTGCTGGTGTCGACTATAGCAGAGTTGAATATGGTGAAAGCTTGGAATTTTTGGAAGTTGCTAGCAAAGATACAGGATGTGAGACTATTTGCAATGATGATAGTGCTGCTACTTGGCAGCCACAGGCTAATGAGTCAGAGTCTATTCCCATGAGTTCAGAAGGGATCAGATGTGACAGAATTGATGCGTCAAATAATTGTGGTGAACTCAGAGATTGGACGGTGTTCTGGGATACATTCTATATGAGAAGTTACTTCTATAATGTTAAAACAAACACTTCTACATGGAACCCACCCCCAGGGATGGAACATCTCGCAGTTGGTGGATGTATTGAATCAGATGATAGTGAACATCTAAAGGCAGCAGAGGATTGTGAAACAGAAAATAACACTAAACTACCTGAGGAAACCTTGATTGAAGAGAACTTAGAAGGAATGCAATATGATGAGGCTTCAGCTGGGATTGGAGTTGCTGTTGGCAATATGGTCTCTGATATAACTAGACATAGCAAAGACCAATCACTTGACCATTCAGAAGAGTATCTTGATAGAAGTAGTTGCAATGATGGAATTTCATGCTGTTCAATATCAAATACCACCGAGCATACCATTAGGTATTTTATCTTCATAGTTTAATTCAAGCAGAAATGAATAAATGCTTTTCCGTAAATCATTTAGTAAAACTTTTATGTGTATAAAAAAAACTTACTCACGGGAACATTAAACTAAAGTTGATTAGTCTTGACAAGGTGTATAGTTTGCCAATAACAATGCGCTGATCCATATACTCTCTGTCTTCTAAATATACCTAACCATACTAGCTTTTCCTAAACAACTATATAAATGGCAAAGCTGATAAAACCTTTCACTGTTACAAACAATATATAAGCTTGAACAAAGTAGCACAGGCTCACTCAAAGTGGCTTATAATTGTTTTTCTTATTCTTTATATTTTGTTGGAAGATTAGGATGGCAGCAAGAATTAAACCACTATTCCTGGGTTAAAGAGGCTCCAAATCTTCCAAATGCTTAAGCTGCTAACTAGGGGCCCGCTATTAGAGTATGATAGTATTATCTTAGCTGTAAGCATTATGACATGCCATTAAATCTGTCACAAGCAGTAAGCCAGTTCGTTAGATGGGACTCTACAGTGTTACTGAAGCTGTAGAGACAATTCCATGTACCGAAACCTTAACCGGTTAAGTTGAGGATGACCATTACAGTTTTCTAATCTCCTCTATCCCCTCTTCATTTTCTTGCTGCTTACTCTCCTTCTCATATATTAAGAATTCTAAAACCCACTAATGGCTGATATGTCTAGTGTGAAAAATAATCTCAAAATTTGTGTTTCAACTTGACTTTTGAATTTTATATTGTACTTGCTCTTGTAACATTGATAGCATTTGCAGCTATAAGGAAAGATGCATCCAAGCAACATCTGATGATAATAATGCACACTCGGAAAACATGAATATTGATGTGTCTGGATTGGAAACAGAGTCCAACCCTGTCATGTCAAAGCAAGAAAAGAAAGTGAAAAGAAGGCAAAGGCAGAAAAAACTCTACGATGAAACTAAAGGTCAGTGTCAAACATTTTGTTGTTAACAACTGCTTCTATCATTTATCTGGCTTCTTTGATGTGGTTGTTATTCTACTACATCTTCTCTTGGCTAACTGCTACAAATTCATAGCAATGCTGTTCTACTATGAGCCAAATACATTTAATACTTGATAGATTCTTAGATGATTGCTTTGTTGTTCTAGGAGTCAAATATCTAGAATAATGCATAGATGGTTGCATGATTGATAAGTACTAACTTCCCAATGTCTCATGTGATATTAATGCCGGATATGCATTTTCATCTGTAGTGGCAATGCGCTGTTGAAAGCTGACAGCTACTACCAATTTATCCTTGTAATAAACCATTTTTTTTTTGCATTTTGCATGTCTCCTACTTTAAGAAATGCCTGAAGAGTATCCTGCTACAATTGAAAAATATTGGTGGCAGAGGTATATTTTGTTCTCTAGATTTGATGATGGTGTAAAAATGGATGAGGAAGGATGGTTTTCTGTCACTCCAGAGACTATTGCTCGGTATCAAGCAGAACGTTGTGCTAGTGGCACTATAATTGACTGTTTCACTGGCGTTGGTGGGAATGCTATTCAATTTGCACAATGGTGAGTAGTGGGTGCTAATTGGTCACTTGTTGGTAGCCAAGAAGTTCATTTTACTTTTCTGTGAATTTGATGGACCGTGCTTCCTTGATGTATTGCATTCATCAAACTCATGGAAGGACAAATTTTTAGTAAGGGTTAATATACTTTTTAGTAACTTGAATAGCATTAATATTCAGAGTAAGGGAGAAACTTAAAATACATGTACAGAAAGTGTGATTATAAATGCTGTTGGAGTGAGCAAAGGCCTTCAATGAACAATACTATTATATATTCCTATCCTTCTCCCTGCCTTTAATTTATAAAGAGACAATTAAGCTACTTTGTATATACTCTAGCAATTACCAATATTCATTTCATACGATGGGAAACTACAATAGGATAAAGAGATAACAAAGCATCTTGCTTTATCGATTCAAATGATTCACGCTGTATCCTTAGTGTAGTTCCACTATAAGAGTATCCAGATTATATTTTCCACTATATAGGTATAATGTTTTACTATGTCTTCCTCTGAGAATTTTCTTCTTCGAAAATGAACACTGATCCTCGTACTTGGAAATGAATTATTTGACATTACAGGTGCAAACATGTAATTGCAATTGATATTGATCCACTGAAGATTGATTACGCTAGACATAATGCTGCTATATATGAGGTGGATGATCAAATTGACTTCATAATGAGTGACTTCTTCCTCTTGGCACCAAAGTTAAAGGTGCTGAAGATTCTATATTACATGTTATGTTATTATTTTTCTTTTTTGCATGGGAGTGATCAATGTTAATTGATAAGTCGTTGTTAGGCTGCTTCTTTAAAAGAATGGATTGCTTAGTTTTTTTTACTTCTTGCCTTTGCCGTACTTTAGCAGTACCAAGGTGATGCTTTTGCTGTGCTCTGTTGCCTCCTGAACATATTTTATCCTCACTTGTTACCCTGCCCACTCCTTCAAACTTTGTTTTCCTCTTCTTGCACCTCTTCCTGAAAATATGTTGACTAACTTCTCCAAGATTAGGTTAAAATTCCTTGAAAAATAAATGGGTGCCATATAGTGACACTGGATACAATGTTATATGCAAATCTTAATAAAAAGAACCTGAAAGTGAATCTTATGTAAAAAAAGAGGGTAGAGTGAGGAGGAGGAACACTATTGGTTACCCGTGAACCTCTCTCGGCCTACCGAAATGACTTTGTAAGAAAGTTGTGCTTCAGCTATTTTCTGGATGGGCTCTTAGCTTTTGGTAATACATTCATGTCAAGGAATGGTTGTCTACTGTTTACACATTACATCTAGCATCATTTTTAATGTGCCAATTCCCTGTGATTTCGTAGTTTAGAACCAGCTATGCATAGCACCAAACATGCATAGGCAAGTTTATATATATATAAATTCCTTAATAAGCTATATATATAAACATTCCTATATATATTCTTCTCCTTCCTTCCGCCCCTCCAAAAAAACATTTTATGTACTAGTAATTGTGGCATTTTGGGAAATGTTCTGGAAATATAATTAATCACTTCTGTACAAAAGATTTTTACAGTATCTATTCCTAAATAAGTGTTAGAACTGGTATTATTTCAGAATTTGTAAGTAGATAAACAGTATAGAAATTCCCAACAAGGAATCAGATTGATTCTAGGTTGGCAATATTTTATTGAATGCAGAAAGTATTACAAGAAATACAGAAAAGTACTACACTGATTTCCCTCCCAAACCAGTTGAAACCAAAACTGAACTCCCCATGAGTCAGTTATTCCTATTCTTATTATTTTCCCCCTTAACAAGAGGTGTGTAAACCTCTATTTATTCATTCTAAACTGCTGTCCTAATAACTCCTAATTAGTTATTTTTCTTTCTCCTAGAATACACATGCTTAATAATAGGCTTAGGCACATTAAGGAGTGTACTCCTATCAATACTCCCCCCCTAAGAGAACCACCTTGTCCTCAAGGGGAAAAGTGGGAAAACTCTCTTGTATCTTGGCTGCCAATTCCCATGAGTTTTCACAAGATGGTAGAGAATCCCATTGAACTAAAACCTCAATATAGTTATTCTTATTCTTATTATTTCCCCCCTCAACAAGAGGTGTGTAAACCTCTATTTATTCATTCTACACTGTTGTCCTAATAACTCCTAAATAGTTATTTTTCTTTCTCCTACAATACACATGCTTAATAATAGGCTTAGGCACATTAAGGAGTGTACTCCTATCAATACTCCCCCCCTAAGAGAACCACCTTGTCCTCAAGGGGAAAAGTGGGAAAACTCTATTGTATCTTGGCTGCCAATTCCCATGAGTTTTCACAAGATGGTAGAGAATCCCATTGAACTAAAACCTCAATAACACCCAGCTGATTTTCTTCCACTGCAACACCTCCAGCGGTTGGACTTGCAACTCTAATTCCTCCGTCAATAGAGGTGGTAGGGGCTGAGGCTGTTGATTTGGCTTCAAAGCCTTCTTCAATAATGATACATGGAACACTGGATGAATTTTGGAGTGAGGCGGTAGAACTAATTTGTAAGCCACCAAACCCACTCGACTGTCTATTTGATAGGGACCATAAAATCTGGGTGAAAGCTTTGCACAAGACCTGGAAGCCAAAGATTTGAGTTTGTACGGTTGAATCTTCAAGTAAACCCAATCCCCCTCCTCAAACTGGACCTCCCTTCGATGTTTATTAGCTTGCACTGTCATCCGATTCTGAGCCTTCATAAGGTTCTGGTGCAATTTGATTCTGAGCCTTCATAAGGTTTTGGTACAATTCGGTCAGTATAGCATCTCTTTGAATCAAAAGCTGATTCACTTCCTCAATCTTAGAAGTGTACGAGCATCCTTTTATCAATGTAGGGGGGTCTCGACCATAAAGAGCTTTGAATGGGCTCATGCTAAGCCAATAGAGGCATTATAATTGGTATTAAACCAATATTCTACCCAAGATAACCACTGCAACCATTGTTTTGGTTTGGGACCCACAAAACATCTAAGATAAGTTTCTAGGCATCTGTTGACGAC
>NC_032014.1:6957003-6957646 GCF_001865875.1 Lupinus angustifolius | reverse complement strand
AAACAATAGTTGAAGGAAACCCATGTAGTTTAACTACTCATGCGACAAACACAGCCGCTACTTCCTTTGCAGAAAAAGGATGGCCAAGGGAAAAGAAATGTGCATATTTGGTTAGCCGATCCACAACCACAAATATAGTATCTTTCCCTTGCACTCTTGGAAGACCCCCAATGAAATCCATTGAAATATCAGTCCACACTTGGGTCGGAATAGGAAGAGCTTGGAGCAATCCCCCTGGTGCTAGAGACGAGTACTTGTTCCTTTGACAAATGTCACATTCTTCTACAAATCTTTTTGATATCATTCTTCATTCCTTCCCAGTAGAAAAAACTAGCTATTCTTTTATAGGTCCTGTAAAAACCTGAATGCCCCCCCAACGGTGTTGTATGACACTCCATCAATAGAAGTGGAATTCGATTAGAGTTTCTAGACAACACTAATCTGCCCTTATTCAATAGCTTACCATCCTTAAATTCAAAGCCATCATGTGAGTTAGAATCTAATATGAGGTCTTGAATTATTACCTTCCATTTGGCATCATCGTGAACTTCCTGGGACCAATCTCCTTTATCAAGAACAGCCGAAATGGACATTGTTGAATACATATCCCTCCTGGACAGCGCATCAGCAACTGAATTCTCTT
>NC_032014.1:6931091-6956903 GCF_001865875.1 Lupinus angustifolius | reverse complement strand
GATTTATCTGCTGCCACCCCCTGACCTGAAATCACATGACCCAAATATTCCAAACTTTCCTGACCGAAACTGCATTTCTTTTTATTAGCCTTCAATGAGTTGGTCTGCAACACTTGTAGCACCTGTTGCAAGTGAGCCACATGACTAAGCATGTCTTTACTATATATAAGGATGTCGTCAAAGAATACGAGCACAAATTTTCTCAGGAACGACCTTAAAACTTCATTCATAAGAGATTGGAATGTGGAAGGTGCATTAGTAAGGCCGAAAGGCATTACGACAAACTCATAATGTCCCTCATGTGTTCTGAAAGCCGTCTTCTCAATATCTCCCTCATGCATCCTGATTTGATGATAACCAGACTTTAAATCCAGCTTAGTAAAAATGGTTGCTCCTCCTATCTCATCCAAAAGTTCCTCTATGATAGGAATAGGAAATTTATTTGGAATAGTGATCTTATTTAAAGCTCTGTAGTCCACACAAAATCGCCATCCTCCATCTTTCTTTCTGACCAATATGATTGGACTAGAGTAAGGGCTGATACTATGCCTGATGACTCCTGCAACCAACATCTCTTGCACCAATCTTTCTATCTCGGTCTTTTGATAATGAGGGTACTTATAAGGTCTCAAATTAGGAATTTCAGCCCCCTCCTTGAGGTGTATTGCATGGTCTTGTTTTCTCTGAGGGGGTAGGCCTTGAAGATCTACAAATACTTCTGAGAATTCCCAGAGGAGGTTGTCAACTGCTTCTGGAACTTGAAGTGGTTGTTGTGATGAACTGGTTTGCCCTATACATTGCAAAATTAGTCCTTCGCCTTCCTTTTTGAACACTTGCATGAAAGCCCCAAATGTTAATTCTGATTTGGAAA
Organism: Lupinus angustifolius; assembly: GCF_001865875.1. Taxonomy (NCBI): domain Eukaryota; kingdom Viridiplantae; phylum Streptophyta; class Magnoliopsida; order Fabales; family Fabaceae; genus Lupinus; species Lupinus angustifolius. Next base: position 6,956,032 of record NC_032014.1, on the reverse strand, counting down.
GAGCTGGATCTCCAATGAGTCTATGCACATTCGGTCCTTGCTTTATAGTCAGTTCCAACTTGCCAAAATCAGCCTTAACTTCTCCTAAACTTGCCAACCAATCCTTGCCTAACACCATGTCTACCCCCCACAATTCAAACAAATAATAATCTTGGATGACTTCCATTTGTTGTAGCTTGATCAACAAATTAGGGCATTTACCCATACACCTTACCTTATGTCCATCACCCACCTCCACTGCATATGAAGGTGTGTCCAACACCTCCAACTTCATATTGTTTACTAAATCCGGGGCAATAAAATTGTGAGAAGCTCCACAATCGATCAATATGATTACTGTTCTATCTTTCAACAACCCCTTTATCTTCCAAGACTTAGTTGAGGTTAGTCCAGCCATGGAACAAAGGGATAATTGCAAAGAATGAAAATTTCCCACCAACGGTTCATCATTATTCTCTTCTTCCTCCTCTTCATCTTCCTCCAATATGATCATTCGAAATTGCTTATTTTTACACCTATGCTCTCTAGAATAAGGCTCGTCACAACGGAAACACAGCCCTTTCTCCCTCTTTTCCCTCATTTCAGCCCCGGTTAAGTGTTTGAACTCACCTCCCCTGCTTCGGTTACTGTCGGCAGCCTGCATATGACCTGAATTTGTGGGTCCACTTCCAACCGAAGAAGATTCAACCCTCTTGTCCCAACCAGTTTTAGTTTCTACAGTCACCGATTTACTAGGAAAATTGTTTCTAACAAAATTTGAGGGTCTAGAATAATTGTTAGGAATAATTTTCTTTTGTAAAATTAGGTTCTTTTCCTCAATCATGATAGATTTTTGGATTATCTCCGAGAGTGTATGATGCTCATGCAACTTAACTTCCGCTTTGATCTCTTCCTTAAGGCCATTCAAGAAAATTCCCCTTACGAATTCTTGATCAATTTCCCTCAAGGCTCCCACAAATTTCTCGAATTCTTCCACATACTCTTCCACCGTGCCTAACTATTTCAAAGCCAAGAGTTGCTCGAAGGGATTCTGCACCATAGAAGGTTGAAATCTTCTAACCACCGCCAATTTGAACCCTTCCCATGTAGGATTTGGAGTGCATCGGCTCCACCATTGGTACCAACTAAGAGCCTTTCCCTCGAGTGCCACCAATGTTGCTTGCATCCTTTCTGTCTCCGTCACCTCTTTTAGTAAAAAATACCTGTCAAGCCTTTGAGTCCATCCAAAAGCATCATCTCCCGAGAAAATTGGAATTTCCAACTTTCGCCACTTTTCTCTGTCTCTCGGTTAGTGCAACCAATGCTTCCTCCAAACGCTTTGTCCTGGCCTCATACAGTTCCAGACAAGTCCTCTGTTCTTCCCTTTCCCGTCGCAACTCCTCTCGTTCTTGAATCCAGTCATCCAAATTTATGGCCATGCTTCTCGTCAATACCATGCGCATAAAACGGAATTGCAGCGTGTTCTTAGGGCACCAGATCGGTGCTCTGATACCAATGTTAGAATTGGTATTATTTCAGAATTTGTAAGTAGATAAACAGTATAGAAATTCCCAACAAGGAATCAGATTGATTCTAGGTTGGCAATATTTTATTGAATGCAGAAAGTATTACAAGAAATACAGAAAAGTACTACACTGATTTCCCTCCCAAACCAGTTGAAACCAAAACTGAACTCCCCATGAGTCAGTTATTCCTATTCTTAATGTTTTCCCCCTCAACAAGAGGTGTGTAAACCTCTATTTATTCATTCTAAACTGCTGTCCTAATAACTCCTAATTAGTTATTTTTCTTTCTCCTAGAATACACATGCTTAATAATAGGCTTAGGCACATTAAGGAGTGTACTCCTATCAATAAGCTTCCGACTTTCTAAATAAGCCTGTGATAGAATCTGCAGCAGTATGAAAATATTCCTAAATAAGCTTTAGATAGTATCTTCCCTAACAGCTGTTAAGTGCATCCATATTCCTTATAATTTAAGCTTTTATGATGCTTTGTCAATAATATTGTATCAACTATTAAAACCTCTCTAACTAGTAATCGAGGGCTTACGGATTAAATCCTTGCCCTGCCTGATTAAATGAAAAAGTCCTGCATAAATGTTTGTTGGCCTATGTGTTTTCCATTTGCAAGGGACTTGCTCAATATATTAACCAAAATCTATTTTGGGCTTAATACTTAAAGCTTAAACTTTTGGGATGCTTGATGGCAAAATATTTGTCTTGCAGGCTGATACTGTGTTCTTATCTCCACCTTGGGGGGGACCTGATTATACTAAGGTCAAGACTTACGACATGAAGACAATGCTTAGACCACATGATGGGTGTGTAAATGCTTCTCTTTTTGCTTTGTTTCTCCTCTGAGTTTTAACTTCTAGTTCGATACATAAGTTTTTACTGAATGCGGCTTCTGTGCAGATATACTCTGTTCAATGCTGCAAAGGAGATTGCCTCCAAAGTTGTTATGTTCCTTCCAAGAAATGTCGATTTCAACCAATTGGCAGAGTTAGCTCTGTCTTCCTGTCCACCATGGTCACTAGAGGTAGTTTCATTTTTTACGCTATTTAGTATGCTTTATTTTGGAAGCCTATTCTATAAAGATCCCCTACCGATAAAAGAAACAAAAGGGGGAATAAAGTATGTTCGATTCTTAGAAACAATACTTCTTGGGAGGGACAACCACATATCTCGAAAGAAATTAGTTCTTTACTCATAGGGTGATGGAATACCCTTGGTTATAGCAAAAAAAGAATATTGAGGCAACTTGTGGTTTAATTAATCATTAAAAGTATTGTTTACTCTCATGAATCATTGTTTGGGTGTTTAGGTGGGTAATGTGGTAACCCAGTCTTTGTCTACCATTAACTAAAGTTTAATTAATCATTATTATGTTTTTATGCCACCATTGTATTGTATTCATTAGTTGCTTATAAATATTTGCCCCTAGTAAATTAAACCCCTTTGTTTACAATCATGGTTTCAGGTGGAGAAAGTTTATTTAAATGGAAAATTGAAGGCAATCACTGCATATTTCAGTGATGCAGCAATTGGAGGGCCCTTGCCCTCAGCTAATAAACATATCCGCTTCTGCTATGATGATGAATGAGTTAATGATAATCAAAGAAAGAAGAAACAATTTACCAGAGCTAGCTGAGGCGATTTTGAAGTCAAGCTCAGGAAGCTTTATACTTGGTTTTAATAGTGTTTTTGAGTCACATAGTTACATTGTAAAGCTCAGCATAGTAAAGTTTTTAAAATGTGATCATAGATAATGTGCATGTATCTTAATCTCAACCGTTGATCATCCAATCAATTGTTACTTTAGCATTTATTAACTTATAAAGCGTATACCTGTGCACTTCAGAGGAGTCAGTTCTTTGTCCTTCCCTTCCATAACTAAATTTTCCTTAATTTTCTAAAGTTTTCTTATACTAAATGAATAGTTGAATGTGTCATATATATTAACAGATAGATAGTATATTAAGAAAATGGTAACAAAAATTAATTGGGCAGGTTTGCCATAATAAATGCCTAAACTGTTAGTTTTGAAATCAGAAAAGGAAAACCTGAAAAGGGAAGAAAGGAAATGGGTAGTAATGATTGATATTATTTTCATTATGAAGGAAAAATACATTCAAAAATAACTTAACTCATAAAAATGTGGCTGGTGAGAAAACACAATCTTTCTGGGTCCGTCAAATAGATTTTGTTCATGATGCAATATCTATCAATGAGAAGTGTTTAGATATGAGGACAAACAACGAGGTATTAGTACACCTTTTGGGGTCTATCATAAATGAGGGTCAATTTCCATCTCATTAATCTTTGCAATTTTATATTGTACAATTTTTACTCAACATTTAATAATTCTTGAAATTAATCATCTAATTACCTTTCTCTTGTCTTAATAATTGTCTTGTAGCTTTTTCCTGCCGAGCAAAATAGATGTGATTATTAGTAATTGGTTAGTGGTGGAGCATGTTAAAATAAATAAAAGCCCTCTGTTAGTTAGGTAATGCTTCCAAACTTCTAATTACCTAAAGCTACTTTTATAAAGATTGATGCACAATTTGCGCTCAAAGTCCATTTTATGTATTCATCAACTCACTTTTTACCTATTTAATTAAGATAAAATGTACTATTTTAATACAAAAAGTCTTGAACGAAGTTTGTGAGTGAAGCTTTGCCAGAATAGCATTTAGCAGTCCAAGCCTAGGTGTCTCTTTCAATAGAATCAATATGGCATATATGAACTGCTGAACAAGTCCACGTTGGGAAGTCATGAAAATTGGACTCCATAGAATATGAACATCTTTATATGATTTTGGGGTATGTGACTATCTATCATAATAAGTGTCATTTCTATTAATTGAACGCTTGACCTTTTGGTTGATCCAAGAATTCAGTTGAGTCTTACACTATTAAATCAACACTTTATTGATATATGAGAAATAGTTAATTAAGTCATGGGCTTAATAAATAACAATTTCTAATTACGGCATTTGAATATCACGGAATGGATGCATTAGTTTAGACTTTAGTTGCGCCTTATATTTCCGGCAAAAGAGATTATAAATATTTTAAAAAATGCATGACATTATAAATATGGCAAGCTACATATTATTTGCAGGTAAAATTAAAAATGTCAGAGTCAAGCATCACATGAGTGTTCCTTCCTGCATACAAATATGAAGCACATATTTTATTTATTTAACATGATATGGTCACCACTCGTTCTATGTTGTTTAAATGGAGACAACAACTCTGAAACAAAACTTTTTATTATTATTTTATTTACATTTCTTTGTCCTTTATTACTAGCATGTCAAAAATACCATTTTGGGTGCACGAAATTATGCTCCCAGCCCTGGTCCAGCATTATTATTTTTTATGATCACATTACCAATCATACTTGTTTTATTAGAAAGAAAAATATATGTTTTTTTTTTAATTTAAGCATATGATGAATAATATAATGACTATGTATAAATCTTTTAAATAATAATACATTTATATATATATCACTTCACTTTCTTTTCATTCAATCTTAGATTCAATCCATGCAAACATAACATAGGTGATGATAATTTACTGAGAGGCTTAAACATTTTGCATAATTAATTCACATTACTAACAAGTTATAAAAATATTATAATTAAAGATTTAACAAATAGAAGTTTTGTATTGAAAATTAGCAACTTTAACATTTTTAACATGCTTTTAGTTTATTGAAATTTTGTATTCATTTATTGAATTTTAAACAATATTCTTAAAGCTCTTGCTAGTGTTGTCCAAAAATAAGTTAGTCCAAACTCCCTAAAAGCATAAAAAGAGGAGAGAGAAATTGACTAGCAAGATATTTATATATTATCATTATATTATATATGATTCATGATTAAGAGTGGAAACAGGTTAAGTCAGATTTTGACTTAAACATGCTCAACCTATATAGCATATAGGAGTCTGGCCTGACCTATTAGCTAGTTTTAAAAAAATCAAAGTCTACGTCTGACCTGCTTTAAAGTATAGTTTGACATGTTAGTCTGTTTAAAGTCTACTATACTATATGTTCATGAAATAGGCTACCATGTCTACATTTTAATGGACTTATATGCTTATTTTTAGTTAGGCTCATATAATTCTAATAATTAAATTATATTTTTATATATATTTTTATATTAATATTAAATGTACAATAATATTACTTATATTAAAATAGTATAATTTCACTATTCTTATATAATATAACTAAATATGTTGGTCTGTTAGGCTTAATTGGTCTTTTAGGTAACCTAAAGTCTGACCTTTTAAGTTAAATAAGTTTTTTAGAAAGCATGAGTTTGACCTGTTCGTGAAAAAAATCTGGTCTGACTTAGCCTGTTATAGGTTAGGTGATAGGCACCTGATAGACAGTCTGACCTGTTTCCGCTCTTATTCATAACTAATTATCATTGGTTTTTCATAAAAGGTAATGCAAAATAATAATTGTAAACGATGTATTGACGGTATATAAATCTTTACATTGCATAAATATTAAATTTACTGGATGTTTCTTTATGTAATTAAAATAATGTTTCAAGTGATTATTTGGTCACACTATAATTTGCATTCATAATGTTCAGTAACGCGGTAACCCAAAAAAAGGTACTAGTAATCTTAACCCAAATGGTGGAGTAATAGCGGCTATCAAGTAGGACCTATAGTCTTGTAACTGTAAACTGCACGCCTGACATAATCACCATTATCATGCTATTGCTCCTCTAATGGTGCAATTAAATTAACAAATACTACATTGAAAGTAAAAGACAACCATAACCTTATAATTCATGTTGTTACGAATATAAATAGAGTGTAAAATATATACACTGACAATGTATTAAAATAGTAAAACCATTAAAGAAATCTTATTGATTAATCAAGAAGTATGAAAGAATGATAAATGAGAAAATGGAAAACTTGATGAAAGAAAAAGAAAGAATATAAACTTTATTTCTCATTGATTGAATTAGAAAAAGATACAATGATTTATATATTGAAAATTAGTAAAACTAACAACCAATTATCTAACAACTAACTATCTCATCAACAATGTTTTAACGCAGTGTAAAGATTTATACACATGCACTTCATCATCCATCATTCATTTGCATTACCTTTTTTCAAAAGTCAACACTAATTAAATATCAATGATATATGATACAATGATAGTATATAAAACTTATATACTGTCAGTGCATACATCTTTTTCTCTTATAAATATTGTATCGGTTTCAACTTTTAAACTGATATACATACAAATACAATACATAATAATTATACCATTTATGATAGTTGTTTGTACCATGATTGACCATTAAACCTTTTCAATAATTGAGTTATATATATATATATATCACATATATTTATATTATATTTATTAACTTATTTTAGTATGCATATAACTTAACTAATATGTATTTTAATCAGTACATTACTGACTCAAAAATCGGTATGATATACACTACAATACTAATCACACTCAATACTGTGAGGAGGCTGTTAGATGCACCTTATGGTTATTTCAAAAGTAGTGAAATTCCACGGTCAAAGGTAATTAGGATTATTATCATATTTAGCCTAAAAAAGTAAACAAGCTAAAACCCCACAGCTCGCACTTGATTAACAAAAACAAATAAATCTGATCAAAGTCTGGCTTCAAAGAGCACAGTAAATGTCACTTTGACAATAAATATTGGTCTTTTTGTATAGCGTACGACTATCTCGAGAGACTATACGCCTCAATCTCTATCATGTTCAGTTGTTCACATAAGAAACATAATCTATTCTATTAAGGTCATTAATTTTGAAAGTAGTTGTTTACCTTATACATACCATAGGCATAGCATTTATTATCTGAGTCAAGTGACAGCGACTTTTAAAAAATAATATTAAATCCACATTCCCTAATATTAAATTCACGAACATAATGCCTACATATTCCTATTCGAATGGACACTAAAAGTCTTTATCAATTAAATTAATATTTGTTGATATATTCTTGTTATATATAACCATATTTTCAACATTATATATTTATTGAGAAAAATATATATATTAATAATGTTTGTGTCTAATTCTTGAAGAATGGGGAATGATTGATAGAAAAAGATTTATCCTTCTTATTATAAGATCATAATTGAATCCGCATATGTTTGATAAAAAAAAATAGTAGTCTCATTTGATTTGAAAATAATCAAAAAATAAGAAAGTGTTCGATTGGAACATGAAAACATGACTAAATTGATTTTAGTTACTTTCGGGACGAAGTGAAAAAAGGATGGAGATTCTCGGCAAAGAAAATGACCAATGACTTTGAAAAAATTGTTTAAGGAGATATAAATCTTACACTAACAATACATTTTGATTTAATATGATATAAATCTAACATCATAATTTCGTATAAATTCATGCAAGTAGCCCATTAGATGAGCTTTGCTCTTTTCAATATGTTACTTAGTTATCTTTATAATATACACATTATTGTAAAAATATGTGAAAATAATATATATATTATTGTGACATCCATCTCCTTCCTCATATTAATAGCAACACCCGCCATATGACCCAACTCTTACATATACATATACGACTCTATCCACTCTCATTCTGTCTCTCAATTCAAAATTCAATGATAGCAGCTACTAATAACTTGTTCCGTTAACAATGCCGAAGCTAGAGTTTCAGCAACAACAACAACAACAACGTAGCCACAGTTCTTGGAGACCAACATCTTCAGGTAGAGCTCGCGACCGTGAATCCAGCCCTGACTCCGTTATTCTCACTCTCGAATCCAACCTCAGCCTCTTCTCTTCCGCTTCCGCCAGCGTCGACCGTTGTTCCTTCGCTTCCGATGCTCACGACGACCACGACTCTCTCTCCTCCGAAATCTCCTTGGTAATAATAATGATAATCGTTTTAATTGTTATTACTCAATGTTGGAAATTAAATTATACCAAGTTATGTTTCTGATGTAATGAGAAGATTTAGTGGTTTCTCTACAACGACGCATGTTTAAATGGTTTGAATCGGATCTGTTATTATTTCAGCATTTGGCAGCACCGAACGAGAGGTGGAGCGGTTCAGATCCAGATCCAGGTCAAGAAAAACGACATGCACAACATAACAACAACGATAAGCACCAATCTCGTTTCTGCAGAAAAGGAGAAAAGGAGAACGGTATGTTATAACAACATGCACAGTTCATTCTTTTTTTTTTTGTTGAAAACTAAAAGAAAGTAATATAAATAAATAGAAGAGTTCGCTGTTATTTCGAAATTCACACTATAGTACTAACTGCATTTCAGTTCAAAAGGAAGACAGTGACTGTGACACTGAAGAAGATGGAAATAAAATCTTAGATTCCGATTCCGCCAGAAACTCTTTCTCTCTAGCTCCCAAAGGTACTTTAATTTGAAATTCACATTCCCAAGTTTTAGCTGCAGTCCTTCTTTTTCACAGAAAAATAAAAAGTTAAAACAATAATACTTAGTTACTCGTTTTAGAGAAATATCTTTTTAGTGTCTAAAATTATTATGTTGTATTAACTATTTATTATGTTATTTCATTATATCTTAAGGATAAAAATGTCAAGTCATATTACTTTTTTATTGTTTTTGGTGTACTTGTCTCTCCAATGGACCAATGGAGAGGATCCTAACTCATGTTTTCAAGGACTAGCATGACTAGCCATTACAAATTTAAGTACTAAAATGATAAATAAAGGCTGGCCCAGTCGAGGCTCCCATTTAATGGGTCTGGGGATGATAGATGTATCCAACTTTACCTTCAAAGCGGAGGGGTTGTTTCCTAAAATCAGAAAGTGATATGGTTGTTACTACAAATTCAGTGGGCTGAAATGGTAGTTTAGTATTTAATTTATTTTTAATTTGAGTTTCTTTGGCACTAAAGAATGTCAGGATAGGAGATCAATATCTGAAGCTTTGTTCAGTAAGCACGACCGGCGAAGGCCTGCTTCATTAGATCTGAACAATGCAATTGCCACAGAGTCTTCGCCGCGATTGGGAACTATGAAGAAGAGCTCAGTTTTGCCTCGGATATCTGGTAGTGGCAATTTCCCGAGTCCTGGAATGCCAAATTATCGTCAAGCTGGTTTTGCGATGCATAAAGGTTGGAGCTCGGAGCGAGTTCCTTCACATACCAATGCTGCTCGCAAACAAGCTGGCACGGCATTGTTGCCTCTAAGCAATGGAAGAACATTGCCATCTAAATGGGAAGATGCTGAGAGATGGATTCTCAGTCCTGTTTCAGGAGATGGCACTGGAAGGACCTCGCTTCCGCAACCACAGAGGAAGCCAAAGGCGAAGAGTGGTCCACTTGGCCCCCCAGGTGTTGCTTATTATTCATTGTTTTCACCGGCAGGGGCAATGTTTGAAGGTGGGAATGCAGGGAATTTTATGGCAACTTCTCCGTTTTCTGCTGGTGCTATCACAGCTGATGGATTGACAATCGGTTCTGGTGGCCAAGGTGGAGTGGTTCCCATGAGAATAGATCCTTTCATGGCCCGCTCAGTTAGTGTCCATGGGTGTTCTGTGATCCAGAGTCAGTTATCGATGCCTGCCCAAGGTTTCTATATAAAGCCTTGTCCTAACTACTAAACTTATTTCCTTCTGATTTTGATGAAATTACAAATATGAATTTGACATATACATCAATGAACTTTTTATATAAAATGTACCCCTGTATGCATATACTTGAGCTTGGGAGATCACATGTTTTAAAGTGGAATCAAAAGGATTAAATGAATTTTACTTTCTCTACTTTCAATCTTCTCAAGCATGTCATTCTGTATTGATTGTTGTTGCAAGGTGGTTTGGATGGAATAATTGGATTTTACTTTCTCTACTTTCAATCTTCTCAAGCATGTCATTCTGTATTGATTGTTGTTGCAAGGTGGTTTGGATGGAATAATTGGTTTCTTTATATGCTAATGACATGTTTATACTTTGTAGTTGACAATTTTATGCTTAATTATTTTGTTACAAGTACACATTAGGATCGTATGTGTTTGATATAGCAATCTTGATGTTGGCTCTAACTTACAGAGGAGAAGTTCGATTGTTTCAAAGATGCGGGCACCAATGTATCTCCTGCTGTTTCAATGAGAGACATGGCAACCCAGATGAGCCCAGAGGGCATCTCATGCTCCTTTCCCAATAGGAGGCCCTCTTTTGCTGCCTCCACTCCACCTCCCCTGCCTGTCACAGAATTTCAGAGTGCCCCTTTCTCAAAACTGGATATCAGAGACATGCAGGTAGATGAACGCGTAACCATGACAAGGTGGTCCAAGAAACACAGGGCTCTTTTCTCTGGCAGACACTCAGAAAATGTTGACAGCTTGAAAAGGAAAGAAACAAGCACTCAGTCTTCATCTTGGGACAACTCTGAAAGGTCAAAGACTATTTCAAAGTATGTATCCTATTGTATACTATCAATTTTATTCAAATTATCTGGCAAAGATCGGAATATGATTCAGGATAACTGTAAACTAAAACTAATGGGTCATAGAATGAATTTTCTATTAAGTGAAGTTTTCCCTTTGAAGTGGACCTTTTTCTAGTTTGCCCTTATCCCAACGCTGAATTCATGGTGATGGATTTTCTGATGTTGCTATGTTACTGCCCTTAAAATGATTCAACTAAAATGCAAATGTGCAGGTGTTGTGAACAATCTCCCTTTATCACCTTCTAAATATTACAAATCCCATCCTTATCCAATTCAAACTAGAAAGCTGAAACACTTCTAACTTCTAAGCATTGAGATCTGAAAATTTTATATTCGATAAAAATCTAATCATTGACTAACAAATCTCTACTCCAACTGTACATTGTTTCTAAAATGCCTGCAATTTTATTTGTCTAGGGCTAACAGGGAGGAAGCCAAAATCACTGCATGGGAGAACTTGCAAAAGGCAAAAGCTGAGGCAGGAATACGGAAACTAGAGGTTAATTCCTGGTGTTTTCTTTCTTAGGAGAATTCCAATATGAAATTCCTCTTAAAATTTACTGTAAGAGAAAAATAACTACTTCAAGTGACTTTATGTATAATAAATATATTGGCTTAGATAATCATCCAAATTGTCATTGCTCCTTCATGGAAAATGTTTATATTACCAAGGGTCAGTTTGGTATGGGTGTAAAAAGAGGTGAAAGATTCATGAAAGAAGGAGAAGAATTTAAGAGGAAGGACAGAAACAATTGGATCATGATGTCTGCATTTTTTCTTTCTATTTCAGATGAAGTTGGAAAAGAAACGAGCATCCTCTATGGATAAGATTATGAAAAGGTTGAGATCAACTCAGAAAAAAGCTCATTACATGCGAAGTTCAGTTTTAGCCAACCAGGCCCATCAAGTTTCCAGAACAGACCGCAAGTCAATATCATTCCGTAAAACCAGCCGGATGAGTTCTTCGAGTGGTTGTTTCACCTGTCATGTCTTTTAAGCTTCTCCATCATTCTTCTCTGTTCAAGTAAAGGTGTGTAATTTTCTACGAAAGACTTTTCCTAGTTCAAAAATTACTTGTTTGCAAGTCTATGATTAATTTGGTTTTGAAAATCTTTTAGGCAAATACGCTGTTCAATACCGATTGTGTACATAATTTGAATTCTGAAAAGAGGTATTTGTGGAATATATCATATAACCTAAGTTTTCTGATAAATGAAAAGGTGTCATATGCTAGTTATGCAGAAAACATTTCTGGGTGTATTAATTTGACTGATTTTAAAGTAGATGCATACTTGCTTTGCTTCCTTCTCCTGTCTGCAAGACCTAGCTCCCTTTGACTTTAGATAGCCTCAAATTTTTATTTATTAATTTATTTACCTACTTTGGAAATTTGCACTTGTTGCATCCTTGTTCATTCTTGTGCATTTTGATGAAAGACAGATTTATTTCATCCCTAGCGAGGTTTCAGAATTCAAAAGGATTTAAAGTGCAACATGTTAATGAATGAAAGATGTACAAAAGAGAATGACTTAATATATGGTCACTAAATCGGTGTCATAGTGGTCTTGAAATGCATAAAATATCAGCACCTCCTCTGAAGGTGTGCGACAAAATCTAAAAAGTAAAAACCCAATTGTGCCTCACCCTCAGGAGTTTTGGTTCAATACTTCAATGATAAATAATATATACATCTACGTATTCCAAACTTAGAAATAAGCTTCCTTTTGTATTTTACTTCTTTCAGGACAGTTTGCTGTTCAATGTAATTTATCATCTATATCAATCAAATATCAATGGTTTATGTAATTTAGTCTCCTAAATTTCATGCATGCCTCAAGTTCGAATTTTCATCTATCAATGGTCACTATCTCTTGCTAACTTAGCCTCACCTATGCAAATTTCAGTTTTGATAAATGCAACTTAATATTTTATTTGCACTGACTTGCTGTCTTACTCGTACACGAGAAGGATCAATTGTCCCAGGGAAATGAGTGTATGTCTTTGCCCATTAGTGTGTCTTGGGATAACTTTGGAATAGATTCTCTCATAATATTTATTTTGATCAAGTGATGAAGTAAACGGAGTTAGATAAGCCACAAGGATTTTATAATAGATTCATTAAAAAAAACGAAATTTTATTTGTGTCTCTTTCCTTGACTAACTTGATTACTTGCGAGAGAGAAAAAAGACAAGATAAATTATTCTCATGCATTGCTATCTAAATTATTCTCAGGCAAAACAATTTTAGTTTATGCGAGCACTGGCATTAGTCAGCTTTGGAATCTTGTGGACTTTGAAGCTCTAGAAATTTGGTTAGGGATCCCAGTCGAGTAACATTTATGTAATCTGTAGGAAGATGAGCTGGTAGTCCAGGAATTATCAATCCAAAAACCCTAAACATAACCATGAACCAAGTCTCTTTATAATCTTTACCTATAACTAGTGGGATAAGGAAACCTCTAATAATCTCCCAAATCGCGTTTAAGATCTTGGGTATGACCCAGAACAAAGAGAAGTAATTCTTATTTGGCTCCTCCTCTAGAACCTGGATTTCAATACATAAACAGCAATTTAGTTGGAGAACATATCTGCTATAGAATTAGAGCAAAACATTAAATATTAACATTTCATACCTGCCCTTGGTACAAGCTGTTAAAGTAGATGGAATCACCGAAGTGCTTAAAGAAGAGGGTTTTGTCATCATAGGGCACTCTAGGAACCATGTCATTACAATAAACATACCTCATGTACCTCACATCATATTTTCTCAACTTGTCCTTCATGTATTCCCCAAACTTTTCGTCCCCTACCCTTGGCTGCCCAAAAGTATAAACCCCTTCTAACTTCTCCAAAAGCCATGTCTCTTCATGCAGTATTAACACAGATGCAAATAGAATAGCCAAAGCTCCTCCTAAGCTATGCCCTGTCACTATGAATTTTGCACCCTTATTTGCATTTAACATTGCTTTAAGCTTCTCCCTGATTGTATAGTAAGCATAACGATTCTGGGTACCATTTTGCTCTATCTCTTTGGGCCACCCTTTGTTCTTCTGAAGGCCCAAAGCACACATGAACCCATGATGGATCTTTCCTACGTTGGGTTGCTCATACCAGGAGATGTCAATATTTGTTCTCCATTGGTCCGCATCAAAGGGCTGTGTACCTCTAAATGCAACCACAATCAAGTTTGGTTTTGAATTCTTATCTTGCACTATGATAGCTTTTGTGGACGGTAACTTCTGGTTATCTGCCAAATCCATTGAAGGAAAGGATAAGAACTCTTGTAACCAGTGCATTTATACCACCAGATGGGACAAATCAAATCAAAGCATCTATGTTTTGAGCTTAATATACTAAAATGTGAAATCTGTACCCAACAAAATGTGACATGCGTATTGACATTATATATGTATATGCATATATAATAAAGTAAGACACGTGTGAGGCTATTTGTAATCAAGCAATGTGATAATTTAACTATTATTTCATTTAAGAAGTGTTTTAATACTTCCCGGGTATCTTAAGTAATTGGTGTTAGTCAAAATAAGAAAAACACAGTACCATGAATTACGGGTTGCTTTACTACATGGAGAATCATCTAAAGCTGTTACGATTACTTTTGTAACATAAACATAATTTTAAGGACGAAAAAAATATTAATTTATCCATCTTGATTGTTATTTTATCATATATCGCCAAATATATTGCAATGAGATAAATCTCTTGATGTCGAGCAACTTGCAACTTGTTGCTACCATAAAAAGGTTCTACCAAATACAAATAGTTATTTTGCTCAAGTTTGAATTTTGATTCTCCTTCGGGATGGTGACTCGTTTGTTAGTGCATCTAATACTTATTGATCCATCTTTCTAACCCTTTATAATGATTAAGTTCAAAGATGAATAATTATAGTAAACTTAAATTAATATTATCACCATTCTTCCTTCAAGTCAAAGGTTAGGTACGAACCATGATGTGAATAATTGACGGTGGGCGAATTCCTTGAGACAATGTTGTATGGCCGAACTTTCCTATTTGATTAATTATGTGCCAAAATCATTCTGAATAATTGTTAAGAGTTTTTATCTTATCATTAATATGCGTTGTCTCAGTTTAATGATGAATACATATAATATTAGCCTTAGTATCACTATAATAATCAGCTGACCAAAAACAAATCTAATTAATTATTTCTTTATATCTCATGTGATTACCCTATATAATAGAGGAATCCACTTATCAAGTTGTAGTAATTTAATTATGCGATGCATGTGCTGCCTGTTTCATATGTTTCATGCTAATCTGGTAATCTTCCTTAAATTTCTCAGAAACCAACTTAGCGAACAATATTTTAGTGACGGTACTAGATATATAGATAGATAGATCTTGTATTATAGCCAATATGGATGACACACATGATTAAGAATAATATATAAGTCGCACTTTCTAAGCAAATTTTAAAATCGATACTTCCTACCACTTACCGTTCCAGAAGCTGTATAGTCCCAAGAAATCCATCTGAAATCACAACAAAATGGATGATAAAAATTACCGATATAATTTACTAAATTGAAAAGATATGGGCATACACAAAATTAAAGGACACATATTGAAACATATTCAGACTTATACGACTTACATGCCAATGGTTTTTGACTGAGTTACTAACGAATGTTTCATTCTCGTACGAAAATTTGGAAGCCATCATAGAAAGCAATGCTTTGTACTTTGCGTCACCCTTTCTAATGCTTTTGTCTAAATCTAATCGTGTATCAAGATTCCCCACCACCGATATGAATGTCCCTGATGATTTCTCTGGTGTTATCATCTTTCCTGAACCAAATCATAGTTTACACTTCACATTTTGTATACATAGAAAGATGGGTTTGGGTTAATCTACATAAATCTAAAATTCTAAATCGTTACTAATTTATGGAAAAATGATATATGGTGTAACAAATTGGTCAGAAAAATTATCGTATTAAGAAAGTACGATGTATTTCTTTTTATTCACATAAAAAGTGACATATATCCATTTTAGAAGAATTTTTATCCTAATTTACTAGAAGGGTTTACAATTTGTCTTAATTTATTAAAGCTCATTTTTATGATTTATATCATAGTTTAATTATTTTAAGTGCAAGCCACATGAGTCTAGTCTATAATAATACTTTGAAAAGGTCGTGAAAATATAAAATCCAAAATTAAGCTAGCTTTGTAAATCTAATGTGTTTAATAGTTTACTTCTTGGTTAATATTCTTCCTGATTTTATTTAAATATTGTAAATAAAAGTAAGCAACATTATCCTTACACCAAGCTAACCATCTAATTATTTAAATATTGTATTTTGACAAAAATATATTTAAAAAATGATCTTATTTTTATTTCTTACCAACTTTTTATCTTTCATATAAAGAACATTATCAACAAGTTGTCCAATGTAAACAAAACATAATTCATCTTAGAAATGGAAAATGGCCAACAATGATAATAGTATGAAGAAAATTAAGAAGAAAAAGAAAATGATAATGATTGTGACAAAAGAAATGATCCAATATATGAACCTTTTAGATTGTTGATGAATAGCCTTATTAACCCTCCATTGCTTGAAAGACGATTAAGCCACAACTCCAACATGTCCCCCATTTGTTTCATGAACTTTCTTGATCTAAATAGGATATTCTGCACTACAACAGAGATGAAGAGGAGCCATCTTTCTCTAAATTCATTTGCTTCCTTTTTTTGTGGGCACTCAATGAATTTTCTGTTGTTTAAGACAGGAGAAAAAAGAAGGTGCCATAGATCCATAAAACTAGCCTCTTCTGGCTTGAGCAATAGGTAATCACCACCACATGGTTCTTCGGAAGCCATGGCTTGAAGGAATGGCTTCTCAAATGGAATTATAAGTAAGATGATGTATAGGTTTGAGTTATTGTGTCAATGTCTGAGATGATAGCTTTCAAGTATAGGAAATGGAATCCACATTTATAATATCCATAAGGTTGACAGTGTTTACTTTGATTATCATCTATCAACTATTGCCAGGTCATATTCTAGGAAAGAAACATAAATCGGTAGGTGATAGATTCAAGGAAAAAGTGTTATCAGTGAAAAATGTATCATTTTTTTTTGTTGAGTTAATGATAATTAAATATAAATGATATAATAAGATTATATAAAGTTCATGTATTGAATTTTTTCTTAATAAATAAGCTTTATATGTTATTGATGATTTCATTCATAGATAATTTTTAAGTAACTTTTGTAAGCATTATTGAGCCTTTCAATTGATGCTCTCCTTCAATACTTTGATTGGAGGGTGACACTTGCATTTTAAAAAAAAGTAATGATTTTAATTTTAATTTTTTAAAAATAATTTTTTAAATTATCAAACTTATTATGAAATTCAAATTTTAGTAATGGACTCTCCCGGTATATATAACTCTCCTAAACTCTACTAATAATGATAAAAAAATAAGTCTGCTCAATGCAGTTACAAAATACTGAAATAGGTATTTGAAAAAGAAAAGTGACATGAGTAAAATTAGTATGAGAATATCAATAGGCAATTAGGCATCCTTCTTATAGAGTAACACTCTGAAACAAGTGTATCGTTTAGGGAAAAAAACATGTTACTATTTGTTTATTAAAATAATTGAAAAATTAATTATAATTATTATAGAGATAAATATTCAAATAATATTGTTATCTAAAAGACAAATTAAGAAGAAACGTTTTAACTCATGATATACACTACATCCATTTTTAAATCAGCGACTTTTAAGATTTTCTATTAGGACTTTATAGGTGTTTTTGGATTTCTCTTTTCCCTTCTGAAATATTGTTCCAACTCTTCCTATGGGTCATCAATTCACATTTTACTCAGTTTAAAAAGCAATGAAATAAGTAGTGATAGATGAAGTCTAGTAGAAATTGTTCCGCAACTCTTTGTATGGAATGAATGTATTCACATTTTGCTTAGTTTAAACGTGTAATAGAATTTGTACCGAAAGTCTTTTTATGGAATGAATGTATACATATATAATGTGAATTTTATTTAGGTGTTTTCCCTTTAAATGACCCTTAATTGTTGCCATTGGTTGATGGTTATAAATGATACTTTGTCGTTGTCCTTTCTATTGGGTCTGCTATGACTTAACTTACAATTAAAATCAATCCAAAAGACTAATTTACTACGTGTGTGTCAAAGTTTTAAGGTTTAAGTATCACATTGAGTTTGTTATATTACTTAATTTGGGACTGACTCGATGGTAGATAACTTAATCCAACATATAGATAACTCTTTCCTTGACACAACTCTTAATCAAAGAACCAATTCTTAAGAGTTATACACGTGATAGTTCAATTCAAAAAATTAGTCTCTTAAGTTGAAAAGTTTCATAACTTAAGTATCACATTATATTTATTTTGCTACTCAATATGAGACTCGTAAATCAATATATAATATTTCATAAAGGAATATATGTTACTACTTACTACAGCACTCCTCCATTTAATGGTTCTTTTCTCCATAATTAAGACACTTCACACTAGGCTTTGGATTGATTTTTTTGTATTACAGGTCCTTTAGTTTTCAAGTTTTCCAATAATTTTACGAGTAACATGAAATTGGAGACAAAATAATCCTGAACAAATTATTAACCAAAATAATATAGTCTAGTAGATGTATTTTTTACCTGGTAATAATTGAAGGATAATTTAGGATTGTGTATTGGTAACGGTTGTAATTATTACTCTATTTAAGAAATAAAAAATTATTAATCCTGAACGCTAAATATAAAAAAAATTGATGTATTAAATACACTATTTTCGTATACACCGTTTCTTCATTAATTTTTAGAACATGATCTTAAGATGCTCATTAATATTCTCACTTGGAGCATAAATATGTTTTAATATTTATGCATTTTCTTGATTGATTGAAGTGATCATTGTAATATATTATCATCGTTGATCTATAATTAAAATTAGGGTCTATCATGTTTAAAAGATAATCCAAATACAAATAGGAACGGTATCCACTTATTATAAAAATAAATTTAAAAAATTTACTTCATATATTAGTCCTATGTTTAGGGAAAATCATTTGTTCGAATTAGCAAATAAATTTGAATTATTAAATTTCTCTAAAATAAATAACTAAGACGTGAAATATGTTTTTTAATTTTTTTTTACAATAAGTATATCCCCTCTAATAAAAATATCCTTAGTCACTTATCAACATTCCCATATATAAAACATTCCTTCATTTAGTAGATCTCTCACATTTTTCTCCAAAATTAAGAGACTGAGTTTTGGGTTGCTTTGTTTATTACAGCTTTTTATGCTTTTTATCCTTCTACGGTAGTTTCCAAAAAATGAGACATTCACATGTCACACATCTTACCTAATTTCAGACGAGTACATGAAGTTACGCGTCTATCATGTTACTTTTCCCTCTCAAACAGCATCCAAAACCCTTAAGATTTATTAAATCCAAGCAGAGGGGACATAATAATATTATATCATTCTAATTTTAAAAACTCAATTTCAGACTTCCCATATCTTTTATTAGAATAGTATCAAATCACCAAACCAATTCAATTTTAACACATTAATTTACATCATAACTATGTTTTAAGTCTCAATTTTATTTCAATAATATTATTTAACTACTAGTTATAAAAATCAATTTAATTTTTTTAACTAAAAAAAGTTTATATATAGAGGTGTAGCTTATTTATATATATATATATATATATATATATATTGTACTCATATAAAAAATCTGAGAATAATAAATCTCAATCATATAACCTGAATAATTAAGATTAAAAGAGAGATAATGGCTACATGATTACTTAAAATAATGTATATTTATCTTTTAATATAGGCCATAATAAATAAAAAAATTCAATAGAGGAGTAGCTTTTATATATATATATATATATATATATATTTTTGTTTATTTATTGTCCTCATATAAAAAATCCTAGAATAACAAATCTCAATCCTATAACCAGAATAATTAAGATTATAAGAGAAATAATGGGCACATGACTCTTAGAATAATGTATATTTATCTTTTAATTTAGACTATTCAAACAACTCATATTTATTGTTTACATTTCTCATAATAATATGAATTATTTTCACTTTAGATAATTCACATATGAGAATGATTAGTGAGAAAAAATTTCGTATGAAAACTGTCAGAACAATAAATATAAGTCGAACAACTAAAATATGGATGATTTAAATTTTAAAATTAGTTAATAATCTCATTTCTCATAAGAATAATTGTTTTCACTTTAGTTATTTCCTATATCTATATGAGAAAGTGATGTTTGTACTAATAATGTAAGAGTTTTGTATAAATTCAGTACTTATTTACTATTCATTTTCAATTATTATTGACTTTTAAATAAAATTAATGCAAATAGATGATAGATGATGCACTAATTGTATATAAATCTTTACAATGTCATTACATAGATATTACATTCAATTATATTCTTATAAAAAATGTAGATTTCATTATTCCTTTAATTAGGACAAAAATATATGAGGGTGACAATTATTTTTTTAGTGCAAATATCTATGTAATGTTAGTATAAATATTGTATAATCTATCATTCATTTGAGCAATTATTAATAATTAAATATGAATATAATAATATAATAATAGTATATAAAACTCGTCAGTATTTCTTTTAAAATTATTATTAGTGTGAACATTAAACTTTGCCCTACTTCTTTTTATAATATTAAATTATAAAATTTTGGAATAAAAAATAAAAAAGTTGAAAAAACATCCTGATAACTTTTAACTTTTGGAACATTCTTAAATGAATTTTGTAATTGCCGTTTTTTATAATATTTTTAAGCATCATTTAGACAATTTTTGAGTTACCTATACTTTTATTTTTATCTATTACCTATATAATAAAAAAAACTTCATCATGACATTTGTCAATCTCTCAAACCCTCATGACATGTGTCAACCTCTCATCAAACCCTCATCACGGGTAACTTGCTAGTTAACTTAAAAAAATAATAGATAAAATATTTGGTTGAAAACATATCACAAAAATATTAAAAAATCAATAATTCAATTTCCAGCAATAACACTTTATCACATAATTTAGGATATAATCTTAATAATACGAGTTAGAATATTCTCTATTAATGGAGAGGCAAATGAGTACTTTTACAATTACATATAAGAGTAAAATTATTATATCCTTATATCTTAAGGGTTAAAATGTCAAATCATATTATATTTTTATCTTGCTTTGGGTGTATTTGCCTCTCCATTTGAACCAAAACCTTAAGGCATTAGTTTCATGTGTCATTCATTCTTATAAACTCTTTCACTCCTCTCCGCATATCCAACGTGGGACTTCACACTTGCATAAACTCAACAATCTCCCCTCAAGTGTGGTACCACATACTTTCTGGTCCGCTCCCCTTGAGTCCACCATGCCCCAGCCGAACCATCGACCTGATACCACTTGTTGGACCAGATTGCGACCGGGGAGCCTCCAACCACCAGACCACCAGGGAGTTCTATTGTAACCTTAAGGTTTTAGTTTCATGGACTTTCCTTCTTGTAAACTCTTTCAGTCCTCCTCACATATCCAATGTGAGATTTCACATTTGAATAAACCCAATAAATACAAATGACATGTGGTGGAATTGAAAAGGGAAAGTGTAGAGAAAAAAGGAAGATAGGTGAAATTTTTTTAAAGAAAAGGGAAGAAAAACTTAGAAGAGGGAAAGAAGTGTGCTCTATTACCGGTGTCTGCGCAACCTAGATTGGTCAGTTCAGTACAGCAGGAATTACCGTGCGTCAACAGATTTTTTTGACGCAGCAGCTCCACGACGAGCACGTGTCGCTCTTTTGACGAAGCTAAGCTGCCATTTGACCGGTTATTACTGTCCCGAAACTTCCTCAGAAGTGCACGAAATAAAATAAAAACATACTCACTGTCTCACACGAATTGTCACACACTACTTTATAATTAAACATTTTCTTCCTATAGTTATGTAATCTGATTTTTCTATTTCACATTGGTTAAGTAGAAACAAAATGAAGTATTCGCGGACACAAATATGTTATTTTGCTTTTATTAAATTTCTAATCAAATATATCAATGATATATTTAATTGATGCAACTACCGGAAGTATAATTCTATTACGAGTGTACAACGTGGAAATATTTTTTTTAGTCATAATTGATTACCGAATTCAAACTCAAATTTAATGATGTTTTCAAATTTTGTGCATAAAATAATTTTCTCTATCTTTTAACGGCAAAAGAACATTTGACGAGTCTAAATTTTTGGGAGAAATTGAATTCAGCCTCTATCTAAATGACATGGCATACCGGAACAATTAGGAAATATAAAGGAGTGTTCTAGTTTAAATAGTTTGGGTACATAAAAGAAAATGGGTTCTACAAGTTTTAAATTAAAAAACTCAACATAAGACTTTGTATTAAATTTGAAGAATAATATGTTTTTATAAACAAATATTAATACTTTTATGGTGGATGAGAATTGAACTATCAACCTTATTATCACTCCACTTCCTAAATATCTTTTTTATTGGAAAAATATTAGTATGTTCATATTTTAGTATATTAGTATATATTTTTATTTTTTTATAGGCAAATACTAATATATTGAGAAAAATGTCCCTGTACTGTTAGGTGAGGTTTTAGTATAAATTAAAAAACTTTCACACAAGTCATACACAGTGAGCCTGAGCATGAGGTCAATGGATATACAAATTTCTTGCAGCTTAGTGCTTTAAGGAATTGATAATGTTAATTAAGATTCAGATTTCAAGCATTATCTTTTTATAGGCTAAAATTTCAAACATTTACTTGCAAAGGTGCCTCTAATTGTACATTATTGTATATTTGTACGTTACCCAGTACCCACTCATCCTCGTATCTACAACTCAATTATAATATTTAATTTAATAAACTACCAAGTCAATAGTTGCTTAAAATAAGAGAAGATAGATGATGTGGTGTTTCTCATTCCGTGTCATTTGCCACCTTCGTGGAAAGCTCGAACCACTCTAAATAGAAAATTAAATAATAAGATGAAGTTATGTGTATGAGTCTAGTTGCCCCTTACAGTAATATTATTTTTTGGATGTTGAAATTTAAACAGAGTACACATTTTAAATTCCATATTATATACTTGACATTTTTTTACATAGACGTGGACAAGGTTAAAAGTATATTTTTTAACAATGCTGCACGTCAAGTCGTCAATAAGGGTATGAACGTGTTAAAAACACTGTCTAAACAAGGTTAGTTTAAAGGTAGTAATTTGGGTTCAAATCTAAACCCCT
Organism: Lupinus angustifolius; assembly: GCF_001865875.1. Taxonomy (NCBI): domain Eukaryota; kingdom Viridiplantae; phylum Streptophyta; class Magnoliopsida; order Fabales; family Fabaceae; genus Lupinus; species Lupinus angustifolius. Next base: position 6,932,662 of record NC_032014.1, on the reverse strand, counting down.
TCTTACCAATATAAATTTATGCCAATCAGGTTCAATATTTTGGGATACATACTGGGATTCAATATTATGGTGTCGTTAGGAAGAAAATGAAGAGAAAAAAAGGAAGCTTCTAACCTAAAATGACATAATTTTAGAACAATCCACATCAAAGGAGCACCCAAGAGTTTGATACCCAAAAATACTTGATACATGTATATCACCATTTTGTGGGATTAGGTTTGTTCTCTAGTAGGCTTGGGCTTCAACTCAAATAGAGAGATCTTGGCCCATATAACTTAAAGATGGGTCTTGGTCCTTAGCTATCAGGCTATCTGGCCATTGGAGGGGAAGTAGGCTTTCCGCCTCGATTATTGGATTAACTTGTCTTGGGGGACAATTCACCATACAAGTTCAACTAATTAGTACTCCAATCCTTTATTGCATGTAATCTTTCTTCTTCTTTAAAACCTTGCTATTTTATCCATTTTCCTCCCAAAATAGAGTCTATGTAAGACTGTGATTGCAACTAAAAGGATGATGAATTGGTTGATTAGAAATTTTGACCACTTTTTCTGCAAAATGAAGAATTAAAATATAGTGAATAATATTGCAGAAAATAAAAAAGAATAAATCAAAGAGATAAGGGAGAGGAGAATACACAGATGTTTTATACTGGTTCACCTTCTTGTCCACCGAAGGCTACATTCAGTACTCTTGGAGCACAAGAGATTTTCCACTAAATATTATGAGTTGTAATTATAATATCTCACCCCGATATCTCTATGTACCTTACATACTCACTAATACTTATACCCTTGGAAAACACCTTTCCAAGTAACTATATATCCTTTTTATTCACACCTTTGTGAAAGAAAGTAATTACAATGAATGAAGAAGCACAATGATGGCTTGGATTGCCTTTACAAGTATGAAATATAATGACACTTGCAATCCAATCAACTCTTTTGTATACTTAGTAATAATGCTCTTTAAGTTTACAAAACTTTGAAACACTCTACTTCAAGCAACTCAGAAAAATAACTTTGAAAGTTTGAGTTCAAGTTGCTAGAAGTGCAGAAAACTATTTCAGAAAAGTGTAGGAAAGTTGTGAGAAAAAATGTGAAAGAGTTGTTAAATGATTGTAAGTTCTAAGGCCTTTAAATAGGCTTTCCAATCAGTCATTGTGTCTTTATGAAAGAGCAGGAGTTGTTTGGAATGAAGACATTTCGTTTGGGATGAAAACCCTTGAGTTTCAAATATGAGAAACTGATGTAACAACTCTCAGTAACCGATTATAGCAAGTGGGTAATCAGTTACCCAAAAACAACGTTTTGAAAAATTACATTGAGTAATCGGTTACTCACTTGAGTAATCGGTTACTCAAACTTTCTGTACAACAGTGAATTAAAATTCACTTAGAGTAATCGGTTACTCAAATCTGATTCTTATTCATGTAACTTGTAACCTGTTACTCAAAAATTTTAGTAACCTGTTACACCGTATTTTGAAAATTGTTTTCATTTAAAACTTGAAGTGTTTCAATTTCTTTTAAAATATTTTGAGCATTACTACTTTGGTATATTAAAGAGTAT
>NC_032014.1:6909651-6930991 GCF_001865875.1 Lupinus angustifolius | reverse complement strand
TAAGTATCACATTATATTTATTTAGCTAGTCAATATGAGACTCGTAAATCAATATATAATATTTCATAAAGGAATATATGTTACTACTTACTACAGCACTCCTCCATTTAATGGTTCTTTTCTCCATAATTAAGACACTTCACACTAGGCTTTGGATTGATTTTTTTGTATTACAGGTCCTTTAGTTTTCAAGTTTTCCAATAATTTTACGAGTAACATGAAATTGGAGACAAAATAATCCTGAACAAATTATTAACCAAAATAATATAGTCTAGTAGATGTATTTTTTACCTGGTAATAATTGAAGGATAATTTAGGATTGTGTATTGGTAACGGTTGTAATTATTACTCTATTTAAGAAATAAAAAATTATTAATCCTGAACGCTAAATATAAAAAAAATTGATGTATTAAATACACTATTTTCGTATACACCGTTTCTTCATTAATTTTTAGAACATGATCTTAAGATGCTCATTAATATTCTCACTTGGAGCATAAATATGTTTTAATATTTATGCATTTTCTTGATTGATTGAAGTGATCATTGTAATATATTATCATCGTTGATCTATAATTAAAATTAGGGTCTATCATGTTTAAAAGATAATCCAAATACAAATAGGAACGGTATCCACTTATTATAAAAATAAATTTAAAAAATTTACTTCATATATTAGTCCTATGTTTAGGGAAAATCATTTGTTCGAATTAGCAAATAAATTTGAATTATTAAATTTCTCTAAAATAAATAACTAAGACGTGAAATATGTTTTTTAATTTTTTTTTACAATAAGTATATCCCCTCTAATAAAAATATCCTTAGTCACTTATCAACATTCCCATATATAAAACATTCCTTCATTTAGTAGATCTCTCACATTTTTCTCCAAAATTAAGAGACTGAGTTTTGGGTTGCTTTGTTTATTACAGCTTTTTATGCTTTTTATCCTTCTACGGTAGTTTCCAAAAAATGAGACATTCACATGTCACACATCTTACCTAATTTCAGACGAGTACATGAAGTTACGCGTCTATCATGTTACTTTTCCCTCTCAAACAGCATCCAAAACCCTTAAGATTTATTAAATCCAAGCAGAGGGGACATAATAATATTATATCATTCTAATTTTAAAAACTCAATTTCAGACTTCCCATATCTTTTATTAGAATAGTATCAAATCACCAAACCAATTCAATTTTAACACATTAATTTACATCATAACTATGTTTTAAGTCTCAATTTTATTTCAATAATATTATTTAACTACTAGTTATAAAAATCAATTTAATTTTTTTAACTAAAAAAAGTTTATATATAGAGGTGTAGCTTATTTATATATATATATATATATATATATATATTGTACTCATATAAAAAATCTGAGAATAATAAATCTCAATCATATAACCTGAATAATTAAGATTAAAAGAGAGATAATGGCTACATGATTACTTAAAATAATGTATATTTATCTTTTAATATAGGCCATAATAAATAAAAAAATTCAATAGAGGAGTAGCTTTTATATATATATATATATATATATATATTTTTGTTTATTTATTGTCCTCATATAAAAAATCCTAGAATAACAAATCTCAATCCTATAACCAGAATAATTAAGATTATAAGAGAAATAATGGGCACATGACTCTTAGAATAATGTATATTTATCTTTTAATTTAGACTATTCAAACAACTCATATTTATTGTTTACATTTCTCATAATAATATGAATTATTTTCACTTTAGATAATTCACATATGAGAATGATTAGTGAGAAAAAATTTCGTATGAAAACTGTCAGAACAATAAATATAAGTCGAACAACTAAAATATGGATGATTTAAATTTTAAAATTAGTTAATAATCTCATTTCTCATAAGAATAATTGTTTTCACTTTAGTTATTTCCTATATCTATATGAGAAAGTGATGTTTGTACTAATAATGTAAGAGTTTTGTATAAATTCAGTACTTATTTACTATTCATTTTCAATTATTATTGACTTTTAAATAAAATTAATGCAAATAGATGATAGATGATGCACTAATTGTATATAAATCTTTACAATGTCATTACATAGATATTACATTCAATTATATTCTTATAAAAAATGTAGATTTCATTATTCCTTTAATTAGGACAAAAATATATGAGGGTGACAATTATTTTTTTAGTGCAAATATCTATGTAATGTTAGTATAAATATTGTATAATCTATCATTCATTTGAGCAATTATTAATAATTAAATATGAATATAATAATATAATAATAGTATATAAAACTCGTCAGTATTTCTTTTAAAATTATTATTAGTGTGAACATTAAACTTTGCCCTACTTCTTTTTATAATATTAAATTATAAAATTTTGGAATAAAAAATAAAAAAGTTGAAAAAACATCCTGATAACTTTTAACTTTTGGAACATTCTTAAATGAATTTTGTAATTGCCGTTTTTTATAATATTTTTAAGCATCATTTAGACAATTTTTGAGTTACCTATACTTTTATTTTTATCTATTACCTATATAATAAAAAAAACTTCATCATGACATTTGTCAATCTCTCAAACCCTCATGACATGTGTCAACCTCTCATCAAACCCTCATCACGGGTAACTTGCTAGTTAACTTAAAAAAATAATAGATAAAATATTTGGTTGAAAACATATCACAAAAATATTAAAAAATCAATAATTCAATTTCCAGCAATAACACTTTATCACATAATTTAGGATATAATCTTAATAATACGAGTTAGAATATTCTCTATTAATGGAGAGGCAAATGAGTACTTTTACAATTACATATAAGAGTAAAATTATTATATCCTTATATCTTAAGGGTTAAAATGTCAAATCATATTATATTTTTATCTTGCTTTGGGTGTATTTGCCTCTCCATTTGAACCAAAACCTTAAGGCATTAGTTTCATGTGTCATTCATTCTTATAAACTCTTTCACTCCTCTCCGCATATCCAACGTGGGACTTCACACTTGCATAAACTCAACAATCTCCCCTCAAGTGTGGTACCACATACTTTCTGGTCCGCTCCCCTTGAGTCCACCATGCCCCAGCCGAACCATCGACCTGATACCACTTGTTGGACCAGATTGCGACCGGGGAGCCTCCAACCACCAGACCACCAGGGAGTTCTATTGTAACCTTAAGGTTTTAGTTTCATGGACTTTCCTTCTTGTAAACTCTTTCAGTCCTCCTCACATATCCAATGTGAGATTTCACATTTGAATAAACCCAATAAATACAAATGACATGTGGTGGAATTGAAAAGGGAAAGTGTAGAGAAAAAAGGAAGATAGGTGAAATTTTTTTAAAGAAAAGGGAAGAAAAACTTAGAAGAGGGAAAGAAGTGTGCTCTATTACCGGTGTCTGCGCAACCTAGATTGGTCAGTTCAGTACAGCAGGAATTACCGTGCGTCAACAGATTTTTTTGACGCAGCAGCTCCACGACGAGCACGTGTCGCTCTTTTGACGAAGCTAAGCTGCCATTTGACCGGTTATTACTGTCCCGAAACTTCCTCAGAAGTGCACGAAATAAAATAAAAACATACTCACTGTCTCACACGAATTGTCACACACTACTTTATAATTAAACATTTTCTTCCTATAGTTATGTAATCTGATTTTTCTATTTCACATTGGTTAAGTAGAAACAAAATGAAGTATTCGCGGACACAAATATGTTATTTTGCTTTTATTAAATTTCTAATCAAATATATCAATGATATATTTAATTGATGCAACTACCGGAAGTATAATTCTATTACGAGTGTACAACGTGGAAATATTTTTTTTAGTCATAATTGATTACCGAATTCAAACTCAAATTTAATGATGTTTTCAAATTTTGTGCATAAAATAATTTTCTCTATCTTTTAACGGCAAAAGAACATTTGACGAGTCTAAATTTTTGGGAGAAATTGAATTCAGCCTCTATCTAAATGACATGGCATACCGGAACAATTAGGAAATATAAAGGAGTGTTCTAGTTTAAATAGTTTGGGTACATAAAAGAAAATGGGTTCTACAAGTTTTAAATTAAAAAACTCAACATAAGACTTTGTATTAAATTTGAAGAATAATATGTTTTTATAAACAAATATTAATACTTTTATGGTGGATGAGAATTGAACTATCAACCTTATTATCACTCCACTTCCTAAATATCTTTTTTATTGGAAAAATATTAGTATGTTCATATTTTAGTATATTAGTATATATTTTTATTTTTTTATAGGCAAATACTAATATATTGAGAAAAATGTCCCTGTACTGTTAGGTGAGGTTTTAGTATAAATTAAAAAACTTTCACACAAGTCATACACAGTGAGCCTGAGCATGAGGTCAATGGATATACAAATTTCTTGCAGCTTAGTGCTTTAAGGAATTGATAATGTTAATTAAGATTCAGATTTCAAGCATTATCTTTTTATAGGCTAAAATTTCAAACATTTACTTGCAAAGGTGCCTCTAATTGTACATTATTGTATATTTGTACGTTACCCAGTACCCACTCATCCTCGTATCTACAACTCAATTATAATATTTAATTTAATAAACTACCAAGTCAATAGTTGCTTAAAATAAGAGAAGATAGATGATGTGGTGTTTCTCATTCCGTGTCATTTGCCACCTTCGTGGAAAGCTCGAACCACTCTAAATAGAAAATTAAATAATAAGATGAAGTTATGTGTATGAGTCTAGTTGCCCCTTACAGTAATATTATTTTTTGGATGTTGAAATTTAAACAGAGTACACATTTTAAATTCCATATTATATACTTGACATTTTTTTACATAGACGTGGACAAGGTTAAAAGTATATTTTTTAACAATGCTGCACGTCAAGTCGTCAATAAGGGTATGAACGTGTTAAAAACACTGTCTAAACAAGGTTAGTTTAAAGGTAGTAATTTGGGTTCAAATCTAAACCCCTTCTTACCAATATAAATTTATGCCAATCAGGTTCAATATTTTGGGATACATACTGGGATTCAATATTATGGTGTCGTTAGGAAGAAAATGAAGAGAAAAAAAGGAAGCTTCTAACCTAAAATGACATAATTTTAGAACAATCCACATCAAAGGAGCACCCAAGAGTTTGATACCCAAAAATACTTGATACATGTATATCACCATTTTGTGGGATTAGGTTTGTTCTCTAGTAGGCTTGGGCTTCAACTCAAATAGAGAGATCTTGGCCCATATAACTTAAAGATGGGTCTTGGTCCTTAGCTATCAGGCTATCTGGCCATTGGAGGGGAAGTAGGCTTTCCGCCTCGATTATTGGATTAACTTGTCTTGGGGGACAATTCACCATACAAGTTCAACTAATTAGTACTCCAATCCTTTATTGCATGTAATCTTTCTTCTTCTTTAAAACCTTGCTATTTTATCCATTTTCCTCCCAAAATAGAGTCTATGTAAGACTGTGATTGCAACTAAAAGGATGATGAATTGGTTGATTAGAAATTTTGACCACTTTTTCTGCAAAATGAAGAATTAAAATATAGTGAATAATATTGCAGAAAATAAAAAAGAATAAATCAAAGAGATAAGGGAGAGGAGAATACACAGATGTTTTATACTGGTTCACCTTCTTGTCCACCGAAGGCTACATTCAGTACTCTTGGAGCACAAGAGATTTTCCACTAAATATTATGAGTTGTAATTATAATATCTCACCCCGATATCTCTATGTACCTTACATACTCACTAATACTTATACCCTTGGAAAACACCTTTCCAAGTAACTATATATCCTTTTTATTCACACCTTTGTGAAAGAAAGTAATTACAATGAATGAAGAAGCACAATGATGGCTTGGATTGCCTTTACAAGTATGAAATATAATGACACTTGCAATCCAATCAACTCTTTTGTATACTTAGTAATAATGCTCTTTAAGTTTACAAAACTTTGAAACACTCTACTTCAAGCAACTCAGAAAAATAACTTTGAAAGTTTGAGTTCAAGTTGCTAGAAGTGCAGAAAACTATTTCAGAAAAGTGTAGGAAAGTTGTGAGAAAAAATGTGAAAGAGTTGTTAAATGATTGTAAGTTCTAAGGCCTTTAAATAGGCTTTCCAATCAGTCATTGTGTCTTTATGAAAGAGCAGGAGTTGTTTGGAATGAAGACATTTCGTTTGGGATGAAAACCCTTGAGTTTCAAATATGAGAAACTGATGTAACAACTCTCAGTAACCGATTATAGCAAGTGGGTAATCAGTTACCCAAAAACAACGTTTTGAAAAATTACATTGAGTAATCGGTTACTCACTTGAGTAATCGGTTACTCAAACTTTCTGTACAACAGTGAATTAAAATTCACTTAGAGTAATCGGTTACTCAAATCTGATTCTTATTCATGTAACTTGTAACCTGTTACTCAAAAATTTTAGTAACCTGTTACACCGTATTTTGAAAATTGTTTTCATTTAAAACTTGAAGTGTTTCAATTTCTTTTAAAATATTTTGAGTATTACTACTTTGGTATATTAAAGATCTTTTTCTTCTTTTTTGTGATATTGATATCTTCATCAAAACTTTGTCAAAGTTCGGAGCAAAGATCTTCTTCACAGTCTCAAATGGAATTGGTAATGGCAAAGTGGGTTGCTTTGCTAGTGATCAAAAACTGCCCTGAAATCTAAAGTGAATTTGGACATGTCTGTTTTATAAAAATGGACAAAATCACATACCCTACCTGTTTGATTGCATGCCAAGGAACTAATAGTACTATAGTAGAGTCCACTAGCATAGACATAAAATAAAAAATAAAAACTCACACACCTCAACTTCACTTATCAATGGTCTCAACCCAAAAGTCGGTCGCAAGAGACACTCATAGTGATCGATGACTTCGTTTTGAGCATAGGCAACGCCAACGCTCTACCAACGTTTCCAACCTCACAAATCACCCAATACTACCTCTTTTGTCCACATCATTGCCACCCTTTCTTCATTCTCGCCATCATATCATGCCTCATCTCCTATCTCAAAAGTTCCTCTCCAGAAATGAACCATCAATTACTAAAATGTGAGGATAATAAGATTTTACATAGTTTTGAATTTTTAAAAAAAAATTGGACTCTTAAAAAATGATATCATGTTCCAATATCTCTAGCCAGTATTTGACTCTTCAGCGTTGGAGTGTATCTGACTCATTTTTTACACATAATGTATGTGAGTCGTACACATTTTCCAATAAAAAGGCTATATACGTTAAATAGTTTATATAATATGAGCTAATGATATAGAATTGTGTGCTTTGCTCGTAAATATTGGACAAGGATCCTCTGTCCCAAAAAAACCCTGTCCCCATGTCCCTAACCAATCATATTTTCTAAAATAATATAAAATATTAATTATGTTTTTTATAAAAACAAATTCTGATAAAATAATTCATTTTGATTAGTTTGGTACACCACTAGGGATACCAATGAATACATGTGATCCTCTTCGGTAAATATTATGGGTAATCTAAACGTAAGAGCAGGCATTGCCGAAATTGACATTGCTACATGCACTATTTTAGCCATATTTTTTTCTTCGTAATTTTTTTGTTTTCGAAAAATTACTATTTTTATGGGGCTTATGTAAGCATGCACACTAACTAAAAATTGATGTATCTTTTGTGAGGCTTATATGATTCATTAGAGCAGGTGAAAGAGGCCCAATATCTAGCCATAATAGAACATTGCGGATATATTATGGACTGAGGTGGACAATTATGATTTAAATTTGAACTCTACATGCTTTTAACTCCAAAGCTTTATTTCATTATTTGTAATTTTGTCCATGCCTGAATAAAAAACACATTTGTATACAAACTTACATGTATGTTTGTTTTAACACATTCCGACGTAGGTTAGGTTACATGCACGTAGACAGTGTTCAAAAACTTGGAGAAGTGGGCAGTTTGATAGTTAAGATATAAGAGTTTAAGAAATAAAGTAAATGATATTGTAAGTTCGAGTTACCTATATCAAATTAAAAAAAAAAACGTTATAAGGTTGTTTGATAGTATGAAGAAGATTGAGGATTTGAGTTTCGCTCACAACAAATATTAACATAATGACATTTGTAAATACAAAAAAATGTTTAAAACCGCTAAAAAAACATGTGATTCAAAGCTACGTTTTAAAGAAAAACAGGCTATACAGATTTTAATACTTTCCCAGGTGAAATGGCACTAGACATGAGACCCAAGTCCACAATCTGACAAGAAAGCAAAGAGAAACTAGTGCCAGGAACTTTTTTTCATTTACAACTACAAATCTTCATTTTTGGCAGCCTTTAGGGACTAGTAATAGTGCTCTAAAAACTCCTTTAGAAAACTGAGTGGCATATTTAGCAACATATCAAACATGCAAGAAGTAATTTTGTTATTGCTGGACAAAGATATCTCCACTTTACATTATTTTATCTTAAATTCTTATCACCTTTAACTATCTTTATTCATCTAGAGACCCAAAAATAGATCTTTCTTAAACTTGCTTTCTCAGATGTCTCTTGAATTTTTAATACTCGACAGTAATACATGGTAACGAACTATTAGTACTGACATTAATAAACAAGGCGAGTCCCAAAAGAAAAGTAATCAAATGCAAGAGTCAAATAAAGCTATAACGTAGGCCTGTGAAAAACACAGTATATAGTCAAACTTTGTAGGAGACTTTACCCGTATAGGGATGGAAGATGATAGGACAAGAAAAAGAAGACAAAATAAGTCACAAAAATTGTTCATTTTCAATGTTTACCCGCACAGACATCACATGTCCTCATTTTTATTCCAATTTCTTATTACTCTCGGTAAGCTTTACTAGTGCCGTTTTTCATTGCCCTGGAAAATAAGAGTAAAACCTCATATAACCATCGGAAAATATTATCAGATGAACATCAACTTTATGTTTAAAGAAAGTGGTCATCAACTAAATATTTTAGAGTGAGATTATCATTATGTTATTCTTTCCATTAAAATCTGTTTGAATAGAGGACTCATTTGACAACCATTCATAGTTAGGGATTTAGTTGATGGTCAGTTTCTTTAGGGATATAATTGATATCCAATTCGGGAACTAATTTGATGATTATAGAATTTTAAGTGACGGAGTTGATAATATATAAACATATATATAATGCTTATTTATAATTTATACATAATATATAACACTTATCCTCTTTTATATGTAGTTATATTTTTCTATTCTCCAATAACAAGTCCAAACCAACTTCAATCGCTTTGGATGATATATAATGAAAATGTTAGTTATAACAACCAAAATATCATTACTAGATCAAACTCCAAATCATTTGCAAGGTCATACACAATATAAATGATTTGGTAAACAAATTCTATTTTTTATTTTGAAAGTCATTCAACCTTTGATGTTTTATTTCCACAATAAATATTTGAACATTTTTATTTTATTTTAGTATTTCTATTAAAAAACAAAAGCAACATGATGAAGTATTCTATTTAAAGGGGAGCACATTTGCACAAGTTGTGTCACTACATGTGTCACTAGTCTGTCATTGGTTGAAAAAATTTATTTAAGTTAAAAAATTAATAGTTAATTATTTTTTAGACCAATCACAGTTGATAATACATGCAGTGACACAACTTGTGGGACAGATGTGTACCCTATTTAAATACAAGCTATCCAAATGAAAAGCATATAACACAACAACTTCAAACTATAGTATTTTACCCTCAGACAGTGTTCATTAATTAGTGTAAAATGATAGTAAGCTATCTAAGGGTAAGATAATATTAAAACTTTCTTATTTATAAATATAGTTTGAAAACAAAAAAATATCTATGATGCCTAAGTTTCTTAGAAACATACAATATTATTTGTGCTCATTATAGGCCTATACAATTATTTTTGTTGTAGCTTCTTTTCCCATCAAGAGAAAGTTGTATCTCAAGAATAATTAAGCTTCTTAATGTTTAGTACTTGAGTTTTGTCAAACATCAATTAAAAATAAAATCATTTTAAGAAGTTGAGCATTTGGGCTTTACCCATCATCTATTGGCCCCCAACTAAATCCTAAAAAATGAAATGATTAACATGTTCGTCCTTTGTCATCAATCAAGACTGCGATAATAGAAATAATAATACCATGATCATTTCATCTTTCAAGGATTTAATTAGTGGATAATTTCTTTGAATAATCAATTTAGGGTTACTTCAATTTTTGAATGGGTAAGAAGAAAATTAAATGAAGGAATATAAATTTAAAAAATACTAGTGAAGTGGAGCAAAGAGGAAAAAAAAAGGTGTGCAATCCCAAGGTATCATGAAAACGTTAATTAGATACTCGAAGTGGGAAATGCTAAGGTATCTGGTCCTCAGAAGCATATAAGAAGAATTGATAAAAACATTTTTAGTCGGTTTCCTTTTTCACATTTCACTTTCATCAAATTGTTCACATCCTTCCTTTTTCCTTAAAAATCTTTAAAACCACTTAGAACATTTCATTGAACTGTTCGCATCATTGTTCTTTTCTAAAAAAAAATCTTAAACGCTATAATGTGATTATAATGTTACATCACTCTCAAGTTTTCCTTTCTGCCGAGGACCACTCACATATACTCCTCTCGCTCCCATACAAAGACTCCTTTATTAAGTTTGAAACTTAGATAATGCGGATGCCTTTTCATCGTAAGAGTTTTAGTAGAAGAGTGGAAGTGGTTTTACTATTTAATCATTAACGCTGATAAAAAGTTTAAATGTAATTAGGTATGATCAAATATATTTTTGATATAAACTTAGGCGATGATTTAATCACTTGATACTCACTCTTGAGTCAGATTCATCTCAAGTAATGGAGAGACAAATGATTTTTTCCTTTGTATTTTAAGGATAAAAATATAATATCATTTTAAATAAAAAAGATATAAATATCAATGCATATTACTTTTTCTTTACTTTTAAATAAAAAAGTAATTATTAAATTAGGTGGGAAAATGATAAAAAAGTATAGATTTGAAAAAAATGCATAACCTTATCATAATTTTATAAAACACCAAAATATATGAAATAAGGATTAAAAAAAACTTAAAGCATCAAAAGTTTTGCAACGTATACGATGAAGTATTAACTATTAACTGAGGGGTGAACTTAGTAGATGATACATATGCACTCATAATTTCAAATGTATCTGTACCATTTATTTTTTTTAGTAGATGCTACGTACTAATAATTTCAAAGTATCTTTGCCATTAATAACAAAAAAAAAATATCTTTACCATTTAATTTTTATAAAAATCATCACCATTCATTATAAATTAATGAAATTAAAGAAAATATAAAAATAAAAAATATATATAGATACAAAAATTAATGGACAATGGGGATGCATTAAGACTGATCCCGAACTTGCACCTATTAACTATTAGTTTCCTTTTTCTGTCTAACTAGCAATTTACAAAAAAAACTAGTAACAAAATTGTAACCTCTCATGACTAAACAATATGAAAATCTCTTCCCTTAAGATATTGTACTATCTCTTTCTTAACCAAAACATTAGTAATAGTGTTAATAAATGAAATTACAGGCTAATATAAAATAAAATGAAAACTCCACATATCATACCGCTAATGGGATTTTTGATGAAATTAATGTGAACCTATGTCATTTGCTGACAATTCCTTCATTGTGATGAATCTTTGTAACATCACTCTTTCATTTCATCGGTTTTTGAATTATGATGCAATGTAATTTGTGTTCCTCTCTTTCGTACATGGTAGCCATTAATAAGGCTTGGTCAAGAAAGCCCTAGAGAGAAAAATGTCTTTATGCCAGCCTGTTACAATCTCAGTTCTCCTCAGCTTTTAATCCAATAATAATACAAATGTAAGGAACCTCTTTCTCATTAACTCTCTATCTCTCTTGTCTCACTCACTCGCATTGATGTATCTGAAGTATGCAGAGACCAAGATCAGAAAAGTGAAGTTTGAGGGAAGAAAAAAGCAAAGGAATACTTATATGGCAGGATCTCTAACAATGTAATTCAATAAATTGCACCAATAGAAGTACTCTGGACCAGAGATAGTACTTGAACATTTACATTTTACAGTATTGTTTAATTTTATATTTATTCTAACCAAACCCACCTACTTCAATTCTATTTCTTCAATAGATGATGGTTCGTGAACAAAATCATGCACCCACGTGTTTAATGTTTAAATCATCAAACTCCACTGTATTTGACGCTTATATATTGTGCTCATTATAATAAGAAGTTTGAGTTCAATATATAACATCAATTACTCTGTTCTATTTCAATACTATACAATATAAAACTAATATAATAATATATTTCAAATATCTTCAACAAAACTAACTCTATGTCCTTCTAGTTCTTTATCATGTTAACAACAGCCAATATAAAATCTTTTAAGAATGTGTAACACATGTTACAATTTTTTTTAAACAAATATCATCATACATAAAAATAAGAAAACATTATTGTCAAAATTACAAAAATTTAGATATATATGTACATACATCATAATCAATCTCCATGTGACTTCTAGTTAATTAAGTTATTATTGATATTGTTGAACACTTCTCATTCAATATAACTCACTGGATAATTACTCATGAATGCATCTCTCCTTCAACTATGCAGCCAATAATTCACAATCTTCATAGCTAAAAATATATTTGTGGTTGTTGTGACAATTTGTAAAATTATTGCTAACTTCAAAAGATGATAAACTAATGAGTCAACAATGTATCTTTTAATTTCAACCAACTTCTCTAGAAAAATTATTGATCTCTTCGAAGAATCAAATTAAACACTACTATACATATTAATGATATAAGTGTCAAGTTGATTATGAAATATTACCAAATCAGTTGAGCAGTAATTAGAGATGGCAAAACGGGCCGCCCAACCCGTTTAGCCCACGCCCGCAAATGCCCTTAAAAATTTAAGCCGGCGCAGACATGCCCACATTGGTTAACGGACAAAATTCAATGCCCTGCCCGTTTTAAAATGAGCTAACGGGCTAGCGAGCGTCCGCGCTTATTGTTGAATAATTAGAAAAATCATACAATAAATGAAATGAAATTAAATAAAGTAGTTGAAGATAAAAAAATTAACAAATTTTTTGATATTTTATATGAAGTTTAACAAATCACATTAGATTACAATTTTTTAGAGATTAAAAGTCACATTACATCATAACTTATTTAAAATTTTCTTACCTTTTCCTTAAATTATGTTTATGGGCCGCCCGCATGCCCGCAAACTTGGCAGGCAAAACGGGGAAATAGGCAAATTTTGTATACCCTGCCCGCAAAAAAATGTGGGCTATACAGATGCGCCCGCGATCAATGTCTGTTTTGCCATCTCTAGCAGTAATCATGTAAGTAAGCTTTACAAACTCACTCGGTTTTGTGAAATATCAAGCATATTGTATTATAAAATTACCTCTTACAATAATGAATATCATCCATCACCTCTCATTAACTTGAGTAGGATTATCTCCAATACTCTAGAGGAAAGTGCACGAAAAAACAAATGAAAAATGATGTAATTTTAACTTTTATCTTTAGATGTATTGTAATGACATTTTCACTCTTAAATAAAAAAACAAAACCAATAACTTATCTCTTTTATTATAGTAGAGATGATTCTTTTCTAACCTATGCACTAATCATTACTCATAAAAGAATAATCTCTCCCTTGCCTTCCCAATAATAATAAAAAGTGTGTGCACAATTGTAATTGGGTCCGTGGTCCCATATCCATCATTATCATTCAATACACATTTTATAATTAGTCTTACCTCATAAAATAAAGATTGTAATGAATTGTGGAAATACATTTCAGATAATTGGTCAGGATCACCGATGAATCCAGAGGCATTGATTAACCTTGCTTGTGGAAATAATTAATGATATTTATAAGGAAAATGAATCATCATTATACTAAATCATCATATTAATCTTTATACCCATAAGAAAGATCATACGTCACCAAGTGATATTTTATTTATTAATAATTAATTTATAAATAACATGTGTTACTTTATTATTTATTAGGGAATAAAGTATATCTGAGGAGAGAAATTATCTCCTTATACCCACTTATTAATTGACACTTGTGATGTTTTACTTTTTTATTTATTTTAAAAATAAGTAAAAAGTAGCTATATGTTATTACTTAGAGATTTGTACAAAAGTTTAGTAGAAAGATATATTACTACTATATTTATAATTAAGTATTTAACATATTTAATTGTAAATGTAGCAGTGTTATAAGTGGTAGGGGTTGATGGCATGAAATTGTGGTTGTAGCAAAACTCTTCAGTCAAATATATCGTCCGACCTTCTCATAGACTACAAACTAGTGTTATGTGAATAGAATGATGAGTTAGACAGCTCTAAATCAGGGATATTCTATTTCCATTGTATTAAATTTGGTTGAACCACAACAGTTTAGAAAGTAAACCAAATATTTATATAATTTTTAATAAAAAGTGAAATACTACTATAATAATTTATTTTATATCATTTAGAAAAGGATAAAGAGATACTACTTTAATAAAATTATATAGATAATTATTAATTATATATAAAACCATCTAATCTAATTGAATGATTTAATTATTTAAACCAATAAAATCTAATACAAAATATCATATGGTTTAATGTTCATCTCAGCTTTCACAAACATTGCTAAAAACTAAAGATGATAAAAGCAACAATAATGTTTAATTAAAAAATAACAATTAATATATACATCAAGCCTAAAAGAAATTAAGCAACTAGCTAACATAGAATTCTCAAAAAGACTAAAAAGTGGGATTGGGAGGCATGAGATTCAAGCCCAAGTCATCATCCTTTGTTAACACCACACGGGTCTTGTTATTCATTTCAGAGTAATCCATAAGATCATTAGATCCATACTCAGGGTGCACCCTTTTCTTGGATTGAAGTGACACCCCAAAAAGCTTAGTTTTGCAGTTGCTATTATCACCAGGTTGTTCAACTATTGTAATGGAGCTCCTTGATGTATTAGTGGGAGAGTTTTGCTTAGGGTTACTTGAATAATAATTATAACACCCTTGAACTTGGTTATTCATTTGCTTTTGCATCATTGATGGAGCTGAGGGTTGTGGAAAAGAAGGGTAAGTGTTGTTGCTTGGAGCAACAGGCTTAACATGGTTTTGAACGAAGTAGATTATGTCATTGTAGAGTTTCTTCATGTGTGCGAGTTCTGACATGAGTATGTTGTTGCTTCTCCTAAGTCTTTCGTTGTCTTCAGAAAGTGCAGTGACAGAACTGTTGTAGTTGCTTATGTTTGTGGCTGTTGGAGAAGTGAGGGACGGCGAGTCACACCAGCTTGGTAACTCATCCGAGTCAGTGGGTGGAGATATGCTGACTCGGTCATGAAAGGGAAAGAAACCTGGAACGTTGTTGAACATTGGAGAAGAAAGATGATGATGGTTCATTGTTACTTGTTGAGGATGTGCTGTTTTTCTTCTATGGATCTCACACAACAAGTGCTTCTCTCCTTTCTTGAAGAATTCGTTTGCAAACTCCCATCTATCCGGTACAATCTTTCTAAAACCCTAATAATAATAAAAAATGAAAAGAAAAACATAAGCAAAAAAATCTTAGTTAGAAATATGGTAAAAAACTTTGTAAGATATGTTTATAAGTGACGTTTGACTCTTATTAAAAGGGTTAATTCAAGAAAACCATAAACTCTACCAATACTTGATTCTGATTAATCCGAGTTAAGTTGATAAGAGAGGAATTATTCTTAATTATGTCTACCATCTTCATCAGATCTAAGGTGTCTCGTGTACTAAATCTTACAAGTTTTAATAACATAATGTAAATGAAAATTTTGGAAGAAGATAGAGAAATAGTGTTGATATATACGTACATAAGTATTGAGTTGACGAACGAAGCTAGAGAAATTGTTGTGCTTGAAATAGTTGGGAAGAAGGTCTCTAGCGAACTCAGGAGGACGCCAAACAACAAAGGTAGTGTCATCTTCGCCCCAAGAGACTATGTGATCGGTGTTAGGGTCGTTAACCAGTTGGTATGTTTTGCTAAGGAAAGGTGCTGGCACTGATTTATGAGAGTCTAGAGAGAGTAAAATACCTTCACAGTTGTCTAGGAGAAGAGCCATTGCTAGAAGGAAGGAAGAGAAGGAAGAGAAGGTATAAAGATCAGTGAGAAAGAGACAGTGTGTGTCCAAAGAAGGTGAGTGAAAGTGCTGTATAAAAATGTTTTGTTGGGAGGGGAGATATATGGATGCTATGTTTGTACATATTCATGCATTAATTATTTAATAAGTCATTTGTTAAAAAAAATTGTGAATTAAGGAGGTTTCAACCCGATGAATCCGAGAATAGTTTTTTTGAGCCAGTACTGATTCTGTCCCACACATATTCCAAATGAATTATAATAAAAATAAAAATAAATATTTAATTTTTTAATTTGTATAATATATTTTTATTAGTGCAGGATATACTTGGAGACATGTTTTAACAGAAGCTCATTGTCTAGAAGGTTGAATACTGGAATGTGAAGTTGAGATAGATTTCATCATTTATAATAAACTTTTATTCAAAAAATGTTTTAAAATTTACACATTTAAAAAAATATAAAGTAAAATATTACAATGTTATATGATATTGAATCTTATACACTGAGTCCATTTCTAGTTTTTATATGTAAAAACAATTTACTACATCTTCAGATAAATAAGTATATAAAAAATTATATATAAAAATAGAATGATGTAACCTTTTTATTCTTTAAATAATAATATAACAATTTCCCCATCTCTAATAATAATTTCTGCTTTTTTTATATAAAAAATTAAATTTTGTATGTTGTTTTCGCAGTGGAAGAAATTAA
Organism: Lupinus angustifolius; assembly: GCF_001865875.1. Classification (NCBI taxonomy): domain Eukaryota; kingdom Viridiplantae; phylum Streptophyta; class Magnoliopsida; order Fabales; family Fabaceae; genus Lupinus; species Lupinus angustifolius. The sequence goes on along the minus strand of NC_032014.1, from coordinate 6,914,069 downwards.
AAATTAATTTTCCATATAATATTGTTTCCCCTCCTCGGTTATGTAGTGAGAGGATATGTGTCTGTCTGTCTTTCTGTCTAGGACTTGTAGCATTTCAAGACAAACCCGTGACTCTCTCTCGTTCTTCGCAGTAATTTACTAATTTATCCGTTCATTTTAATCTTGTGGACAGAGATTCCAAATCTTACTTTAGCAGTTGTATAATATTTTGACGCAGTAAGAGAAATCTTTTGGAGTAATGAGCTAGTTGGTGAGTAATCAATAATTATGTCATCAAATATATCTCCATTCTCAAAGTAAATAGTGTAAATATCGTTAACAGGGGTAATTCATTGAACAGTTATGCTGGACAACTACAGCCAAAAAACTGAAAAAGTGCTTCTATCTGGAGTTTCAATACACGTGAGCTAATAAGAACGAAGATTCTTCCTTAAATAAAGTTGATAGAGATCATGTTGATGTATTTTAGCTAATTATGATTAAGATGAAATATTAGGAATAAACTAGTATCCAAAAACTAGGTACATCATTTTTCTATATGTTTAACCTTTCATAAAGTATCATAATGACGAAACAAAAGAATATGAGAATTGAAGTGATTAAAATCTATTGGCAAGTCGTTCATAAATTAAACCCACAAAAATATAGTAGTTTTATTATGTTAAGAAATGATGCATGTACGTAATATAGGTACCTTGAGTATTTGGCCAATGTTGGAAGCCTGGATAGAAGGAAAGATACTTTGAAACTCTTTCCTTTATCTTTCTATCTATGCTTTGACCTTTGCAGCTAAATTATTTAGAATGAACTTTTGATGAATTATTCAGAATGGAACGTTAAGATTCAGTTTAAAGGCAATTTGAGAAGCCTAAAAAGTATACAAATAAACGTTACAGAAAGATTACATGGAAACTACATTTCAGATGCCACATGATAATCTGGGCAACATTTATGGCTAAATGGTATTTTTCTTCAGTTAAAGATATAATAATAAAAGAACATAAGTCAGAAATGTGAAGAGGGTGGTGGGTTTCACTTCACGTTAAACGAGTCTCTTCTTTTCAATTTGTAGCTTTCCTTTTGTTGTTTACTTGTACAATGTCACCAACCAAGTAGTCTCCAATTTAGAATCTTTCTCACTTTTCCTTTGCATCTCTCTAGCAAATAAAATAAGGTAAAGATACATTGAAGTACGTGACGACATTTGTTCCTTCTTCCCTTCTATTTTCTTATACTGTAACTTTTCATTACATCTTTCCCTCTCTCATCTCCTTCTTATGGAAAAACTCATAAAAACAATATTCAAACTTCAACGTCATGTGTGCAGTGTGTTAAGAAAAGACATATAGCTTCTGTGGCCGCTAGTGCATTTTATTTTACTCATAATAGGTAGCTCTGTAGCTGCTTCTGTTTTTACTTTCCCTTACTTTTAAGTTCAGATTCCAGCTTTGGCTCTTCCATGACCAGGCCTCATGCTGAGGTGTTCAGGTGATTGAATTATTGGCCCCAAAAGTTCCCATTAATAAATCTGATTATTTTTACAGCTTTTCACAGTTATATTTTTCTAAAACTGTAGAATATTTACTAAGGACAATGATTAAAGAGTAAAAAAAGGTGCATCTTGAAAAATTAAAAACAGTTTTTTTGGCTTCATCAAATACATTAATTTTGGTGAAAATTATTGAAACAATGCAAAAAATAACGAAAAAATTAGTATTGAATAGTGATGTAAGATTATTATTATTCATTTTTAAAAAGAAAATTAAATTAATAAAAAATTAAGAATAACCCTTTCAAAATAGTTCCATTGAACTTTCTAACCAATTATATATTGATATCTAGTCTAAGTAAGTAAACCTACAAATAGAGAAAAAATATTAAGAAGATTCTGGGTACCCATTGTGAAGACAAAGACTATATAAATGTCCTTCTCCTTGTAATGGGGTAATTCACATTTTAAGCAATGCTTCTAGAGTGGGTAGTTTGTCCTAAAAAAAATCTTCATGCAAAAAGTTGCACCCTTTAATGCTTCGTTTGGTTGTGCGAAGAAAATAAGAAGAAAGAAATATGTGAGAAAAGAGTGAAGAGAGAAATAGATGAGAAAGATATGAGAAATATAATGTATTTTAGTGTTGTTTGGTTGTATAAAAAAAGAAGAGAAAGAATTGATTTTTCTCCCCCTCTCTTTACTGGATAAAGATTTGTTGTCCCGAATTATGTTTCAAATCATGCCCAACATCAATAAAAATATTTTATGTCAACTAAAAAAAATAAATGTTCATTATTTTTTATTTTTGTTTCAATATTATTGGTGCACGACATGGTTTGAGACACAGTTTGAGACAATAGATCGGAGTCTCTCTTCTCCTCTCATTTTCTCTTCACTTGGGAGGAAAAAGAGATTTTGTGGGACCCTCTTCTTTTTTTCTCTCCTCCCTCAAACTCTCTCCTAAAGCAAATGAGAGAAATAATATATTTCTCCTCAACTTCTCTCCTCTCACTCTCTTTCTCTTCTATTTCTACCCTTCCAAATGAAGGCTAAATGTGCTTCGGATTAAGCATAAAATCTACCTATAAGAATCAAAATATAAAGAAATAACATAAATTTGAATCAAAGTGTACACATGAATATCATATTATATTCAATCACAACAAGCAAATCTTTAGCTACTCATAATCATGGTAAGTAAACAAAAGACAAAACAAGATATTACAATCATAGGAGAAGAGATTACTACTCAAATGAGCATGAATTATATTCTCTAGTCTTTCATCATTGCTCCTACACCTTAAACGGAGCTAAAATAGCCCAAGACTTAAGAAAATTTTAGGTAGAACATGGTGTGCTTGAATTCGTATCTAACGCTTCTATGGTTGAGCCTCGACCTTTCAGCTAGCGAAGTTGTGCTCGACACAACTCCTAGGCTAGGTGAAATTGCCTAATTTCACCATGCTTAGATATTTCCTTGGGCGATTTCAGAACAATAGCTACATTAAAATTTATGTCAGATCCACTATATGTGACTTCTTCTTTAGGTGTGAGTTGTTCTTGTTCGGAAAATTGACTTTTTGCATTCTTTCCTCTGTCTTTGGCCTACAAACACTTTAAAAGGTTAAATTTGATAATTTGTTGTTTAAGATCAATTAGTCGATAATTGAACTAATTTATAAGTTAAAAAGCCATAAAAATGATAGTTCAATTATGATATTTTAACACTTAGCACCATCCTTAATGCTTTACTCTTTTGTCTCGACTACAATAACAAAAACAATTTGATTGAAAGTGTCTCTTCATATGCAGTGGGGTGGACAAAAAAATACAGCTTGCAGACCATGGAAGTTAGTGAATAAACCAAACCGGAAGGATTATCTAAGTTCTATAGTCAATTGCTTGGGCAATTCACATGTATTCGGGTAAGCAAACTCCTTCTCTGTGGCTGTTTGATGTTAGGGTTTTTATCTATAGGAAGATTATGAAGCACGAATACGAATACGTGTGTCGGATACGATACGTACCCAATATGTCGACACGCATTTTTTCTAAAATACAGAGTGCGATACGTTCAAGGATACGTGTATAAAATAATAAAAAACACATAAAATATAATAAAATTGTAAGTGTAAATCAAAATATCTAAAAAATATTAAAAATAAAAAATATAATGGAAATTGAAAACCATTGTCCTCCAAAATTCCAAGTATCAAAACTACAAAATATAGTAAAATAATTCATAAAATTACTTATTGTCTAGCCCTAGAAACAAAAATAATATTAATTTCGTCTCCTCCTCTCTTTTTTTTGATCAACAATGAAAATATTATTAATCAAGAGATAAATAAATTAGGAGAACAAGTGATACTCTTATCCACATAATCTCTAAATTAATAAAGTGAGAGACAATTTGAATAAGGAAAAAGAGGAAAGCGAGCATTGAGAATGCTCCAAGAGTATATAAAAATAAGCTTCATCACCTCATCTACTTGGAACATCTTATTATCAAAAATAGTTTTGTTCCTAATGTGCCAAATAGTCCAAATTGTGACAAACCAAACTGTCATTCACCATTTTTGTTTCTTATGTCTCCAACCATATAGCACTTTCATGGATTGCAAAAGAAGACATGACGTCATAATGAATAATGGAGGATAACTCAAAGCAAGAATAGAGTTGTTGCCAAATAAGATAAGATACAGAACAAGAGAAGAACAAATGACTAGTAGATTCCTCCACCTTACCACAAAGAGAGCAAAGAAGGGTGTCGTGAGCAATTAGTCCACTTCTACGGGAAAGGTTCACTCTAGTTGGTAACCCATCCAAGGCAATTTTCCACACTAGGCATTTCATCTTTGTTGGAGCATTACAAGCCCATAGTCTTTTGAAGAAGGCAAGACCACAACTTCCATCCACTTTTTGTAGA
>NC_032014.1:6908776-6909551 GCF_001865875.1 Lupinus angustifolius | reverse complement strand
TTCTTCAAAATTCTTCATCTCCCAAGGAATAAGTTCCTTCTCCATCTCAAAATCCACGACCAAACCCCGTTAATCCATGCACCCAAGGAAATAACAGTTGCCTCTTTGTCCAAAGTCACCTGAAATAATCTGGGAAAGGAACTTTTTGGAGTATCACTCCCCACCCATAAATCAGTCCAGAATTTTATAGAAGAGCCACAACCTAAAGACCTACGGATATCATCATTTATCCAACCACAACCTATTCCTTCTCCGTTTTGACTAAGATTCCCTAATTCTCTCCACCAAACAGAACCCCTCCTAAAGCACTCTAAGTCACCATCCCTTGTACACCTTAAAAACTCATCCCCATACCTCGACTTTAACACTTTCACCCAAAGAGAGTCTCCCACAATCAACAATCTCCATCTCCATTTACCTAACAGAGCTAAGTTAAAAATGAATAGATTTTTAGTCCCAAGACCTCCTTCATCTTTAGGCCTGCACACTTTCTCCTACCTCACCCAATGAATCTCTTCTCTCTCTTCCCCCAAAGAAATCGTCTCTGAATTTTTTCAATAAAATTTATCACACTAACTGGGTCTTTATAGAAAGAAAAGAAATAGCTAGGTAAGGAACATAATACCGATTTTAGAAGAGTGACCCTACCACTAAAGGAGATGAGCTTATGCTTCCAAAGAGAGAGTTTCTTTTGGAAAGAATCAATGATAGGAGACCAAGTAGAGAGCCTTTTAGGATTTACCCCAACAGGAATTCCCAAAAAATTAAAAGGGAT
>NC_032014.1:6900956-6908676 GCF_001865875.1 Lupinus angustifolius | reverse complement strand
CATAAAACAACTTTTGTGAAAGTTAATTTTCAACCCATAAGCCAATTCAAAAAATTTAAGGATACTTTTTAGCACCATAATATTATGCTCGAAATTCTCTCCAATTAGAAGGGTGTCATCTGCTTATTGAAGGTGATAAATAGACACCACATCCCTACCAACCTTATACCCAAAATAAATGTTCTTTGTTACTGCCATTCTGATGATGCCACTAAGACCTTCAGCAACATTGATGAAAAGAAAAGGAGCTAAAAGATCACCTTGTCTCAAACCTTTAGCCATAGAGAACTCTTTGGTAGGACTCCCATTTACCAAAATGGACACGAAATTTACTTGAAGTAAATTCTTTATCCACATCCTCCATTTAAGACAAAAACCCAATCTTTCATCATATAAATGAGGAACTCCCAATTCACTGAGTCATAAGCCTTTTTGAAGTTCACTTTCAGAATGAAGCAATCTCCTCTCCTCTTCTTCTTAGCTTGATCAATTACCTCATTAGCCACAATCACTCCATCCATGATGAATCTATCTTTGATGAAAGTAGACTGACAATAAAAAATAACCAAGTGGATTTACCTTTTTAATTCTAGCAGCGAGCAACTTCTAGATAATCTTTTGAATACTTCCAATGAGGGAGATGGGACGAAAATCATTGAGCCCCCGTGGACTTTTTTCTTTGGAATAAGAACAATAAACGATGCATTACATCCTCTAGGAAGGTTGCAAAACCTATAGAATTCATCCACCAAACTGATCAGTTCATCCTTAAGGCAATCCTATAACTTTTTGAAGAAAGTAAAATTGTAACCATTAGGTCCAGGACTTTTATCACCATCACAACTCCATATGGCTTCCTTGATTTCTTCAACCTCAAATTTTGCAGTTAAGAAAACATTATTCTCATCAGACAAACAGTTAAAATCCAAAGAGAAGGCCTGCTCCAATAGTTCTTGTCAAACTTATCCTCAAAGAATGTTGAAATGTGATTTTTAACCGTGATAGGGTCATCAATCCATTCCCATCAATATCCAAACCTGTAAATTTCTTGAAACTCCGATTTTTGTTTATTGATAATTGAAATTTTTTAGAGTTAGAGTCACCTTCACGTATCCATTTCTGTCTAAGTTTCTGCCATAGAAGATTATTCTTTTGTTTGGAAAGGCGCCATAGTTCAGCAATATCCGACTGTCTAGCTTGGACATCATTCTCAGATAGACTACATGTGCTTCCTTTGGCATCAATAGGATTGATAGCCACCACCTTGTCGTCAATTTGTCTATCCAACATACCGAACTTATCTTTATTCCAACACTTTAAGTTTCTTTAATTTCTCCTTAAACACAAAAGAACCCCTCCCACTGAAATCTAAATTCTTCCACTCATCAGTGACTAATTGACCAAATCTACGATCATAAAGCCAACAGTTGTTTGTACAAAATGGAGTCGGACCCCAATCGGAAACATCATTCTTGAGAAGAATCAGACAATGATCTGAAAATGTCCTTGGAAGACCCTGTTGAACGAGAGTACCCTATTTAGTCAACCATCCATCATTCACTAGGAATCTGTCAATCCTACTCATAGCCTTCCCATTGGAGAGATACCAAGTAAACTTCTTTCCAAATAACGGAAGATCAAACAACTCCATGTCAAAGATAAATTGCTTAAACTCCTCACAATCCTTACTATAACCACGACTAGCAATGCCTTTTCTTTCATCCTGTTGAATAGTTGAATTGAGGTCACCAACTAAATAACACAAATCACCATGACGGCGATATTATGGATCGGAGAGTCGGAATGGTGGACCAGCTATCGGATGGTCAATGCGGTGACATATGTTGATATTAGTCTTTGTGGCTTTTAAATAAGTTTGTGTTTATTAAAAACGAATCTATCTTATCCTATTTTATTGAAAACAAATTTATATTATCATATATTTATTGAAAACGAATATGATATGTGTCTTGATATTTATTTATTTTATTTTATTTTTTTAATTTTTGGATAATCTACGGATATGTATCCTTCGCGAATTCGAGTATAACCGTATCGGATACATATCGGACACCAAAACGAGAGGGTGTTCGACGAATCTATGCTTTACAAATAACATCTATTTCCTTGTCTGTTTCAATCTGCTGCTGCTATCATTTTAGGCTGGTTTTTAAATTCATTTTATCATCATCTGGAAGTTAATTTGTAAACCATAAGTGGTTGGTTATCTTTATTATGAACATTGGTACATGTTTTTTATTAGCTTCAAGCACCCTTTCTAAACGGCGGGGATGGTTTCTTACCTTAATGATAAAACTAGTTTATTATTAATGAAATCCTTCTTCAGTTAAGAAAAAGTGTCACAATAAAAGTTGTATTAACATATATGATGATTCATCTATGAAGATTTTAGTGATTGGGATGAGATTTGTACTTCCTATATAGCATGAGTTTTATTTCCGAACCCTTATTTGAGTGAGATTGTGAAATGCATGGTTATGTTCAAAGTCAGTCAATATGAGATTTTGATGATATGTTCCATGTCATCTGTATAATTAGAATATTAGGACAAAAAGACTAAACAATATGTTAGTATTGGCTATCAAAATATTATTTCAAAGTATAAACATTCATGTTATTTTCGTGAATGAAAATCATCTATCTCACTTTAATAGTATTGATATGTTATAAGATACGACTCATTTAATTGGATTCCTACTAATGGTGAAATCATTGGTCAACATACAAAATACTTATTAATGACTCCCTGCTTCCATTAGAAATACCAAATCATAATTCTGTGGGTGGAAAAAATTATAGATTATTTTTATATGTTCATACATAGGTTAATTAAAATGTATGAAAAACTTAATCTAATAAATAATCTAGAATAGATAGTAGTTTCAGTTTGGTGTCAATGTAACTTTAAAAGGAGCTTTTTCCATTATACAATACAGAAGCAACAATAGCCCGTACGATACCGGCAGTTTCAAGTCCCGAGATTCAATCGAGAATGGAGAATGGTTGGCTTCTAGTTCTTTCCCTGGTGTGTAGTCTGGACATTAAGAAGACCCAAAGTGATACCTATAAGCTATGTTCTAATGTTCTATACAATGATGCCCTTTCTCATTTCTATGGAACCAGTTGAATGGTTTCTTTTTATCTATGACTAAACGATATCATTTGACCATAACAAAAGTAGGCCTAATTTGATATTGTTTTATCATAAAATTAGCAATGGGATGAGTACGCTGAGTTCAGAAGAATGAACTGCTTATGATACTAATTTCCAAAACTTAATCCCTAACCGCTTCTTGATTGTCATTCACATTTCAAAGTTCAAACCCCCTGACCTTTTTTGCCTTCATATGCTGCACCATGTCAGCGGCTGACAAGGAGACAGTAGTCCTTTCCTTTTGATGGGTCGTGTGTGAGTATAATAATAGTTCGCCACTTGTGTTTCATCTTTTTTTGTTTTGTTTTATCAGAAAATTGAATATTATTGATTTTGTTTTCCCGTGGAGAACATATCTAGTTACCGTCGATATTCATGTTACAAACAGGAACCCATCTTCCGTTCCATCTCCTCTGGTTAATAATTAAATATTTTTTGATCAATCATCTTAAATGACATATGAAGTCATGTACATTGTGGAACAAGCTTCTTTCTATTATTAATGTACGAGTTAGTTTGAGACTTGGATTTTAGAAGGGAACGAACAGAAAATGAAGGATTGGAAGCCATAAAATACACTTGTGAGATGACTCACAAATCTTCATTTTCACTTAATTCCCCTCCAAAATCCAACTCTCAAAACTAACCATAGGGCATAGGCGGATCTATTTAGAGGCAGGTGGAAGCAATTGCCCCCTGAATTTTTTAAAACATAACATATTTAAATTTTTTTAATATTAATTATTTTACTCATGTTTTTAAATTAAAACCTAATTTATTAATTTTGAAAAGTACACATGGCAGTTCAATCATTAATCAAGATGATTTTTTTTACAAAAAATATAGTGATTTATATTAAAAAAGAAATAACTAAATTTTTTACACTCCATTCAATCATCCATAAGATTTAGTATTTAAAAGTACAAAAAATGACACTTTAAATTAATGTATATTTTTTAACATTTTAGTTGTTAATTAATGTTATTTAGAATTAAGAGCAAATATTTATGTCAGTGCCTCATGTTTTTGACCTTATTAGTTTGGTCCCTCAAAACTTGTAAAACCTAAATAGTCCCTAAAATTCAAATGTGGGTTAAATTAGTTCATTTTATGGTCAAATTAATTTCTATCAGATGTTGTAAAACGTGCTAAAAATGACTAATTTGATCCATAATTTTAATTTTATGACCATTTTAGGTTCTTGATCTTCTGTAAGGCTAAACTCATAAGGTCGAAATACATGAGAGAGTAAAATAAATATTTATTCTAAAACTATATGTTGTTTTGAACCTTTGAAACAATTATATATATATTTTATTGTTAATTATAATTAAATATTAATACCCTCTCTAAATTCTGGCAAAATCGCTACTGCTCAGGGGGAATGAAATCTGTAGAGTGATACATATGTTAAATCTTATGAATCTCATAAGAAAAATAAATATGTATTACGCAAGCTCTTGAGATATATCTTTTAGTTTGAGTTGATTTAATTTTTCTAAGAAAAAACAGTCTATAGAAGCTTTAACTTTTTACACTTCGAATGTATTACGATCATTAGTGTATCATTAACTTAAAAGTAATATTGTGTATATGGTTGATAGTATATTATACCTATTATGCATAAATATTAAAATAATATTTAATGGGAAGGACACGAGGGACTAGGAAAAAGAAATCCTATGGGTAAATTGAATCATTTGTCTTTGTAGTGCCACTTTCATATATATGCACACATGTGCCTAACCTAGGCACTTGTCCGACTCTCAATCTCTCTCTTATATCACATGAATACATGATGATATCTTGAGATGCAGATACAAACATTTAGGATTCAGACACATAAATTCATCCTTCAGAAAAATGTTAAAAAAAAGGTATTAATTTTTAGTTATAGAAATAAAGCAATCTTAATATTAACACACATACTGAAATTTTATTGTATTTTGATTCTTTTATACTCCTTTAAGCAAAAAATTCAGATATGAGTTCCAAATCATATCTCATACTATTGAAAATATGTTATATCAATTAAACATATATTTATTGAATTTTTTTTGAAAAAAAGGTAATTGTGGCTCGGAAGTACTATTACATAAAAAAACAAGGAATGAAAATTGTGAATGACATACATGATTTCTTTAAAAGAAAAAAAAAACTAAAGTTGTGGATAACATGTTAGAGTTGTGTGGCAAATTAAAAAAAAAAAGTAGAATCATCGCTGACAATTACAATTTACTGTACTACTTTAATAATATCTAAAAAATAAAAAAGTTAAACTAGCAATAATGGAGTAAAATTTCCTCATATACACATAAGTTATAGTGAGAGGAGACACCGATCAGAAGCGTTAAATAATTATATATATTTTATAATTTAGTTAGTTTAGTTTATCTGGTTAATTATTATTTGAATCACTATTATTTTATTATTTGTAATTATTTTTGCCTATATAACACATTGTTTTGATTAACTCATATTTGAGTTTGATCGGTCTTTATTATTCCTAAATTATGTCATCTTCTTGTTAGTATTCATTCATTTTTTTAACCTTACAATTCCATATTCGATGCGAAATTCACTTTCCTCCTTTATTTATATACATATAGTAATCTTCACACACACGATCATTTCAATAGTGTCTTTTTCTTCCATTAATGAATTATCTAACTAATAATTTCTTTACCCATCGACGATAATCCAAATATGATTATACAATTGTTTCTATTTCCAACGACGTTTAGTGTCTCTTCTTCCAATGAGTAATCACCAATTTATGATTTTTCCAACACCAATTTCAACGGTAATAATACCAATGATTTCTTTTCTTATTGACGATCATTTTGTGTGATGCCTTTTTGTCACAATGATAGATTATATTAGTTGTGGCTACCTTTCACATCGACGATCATTTCGATATTAATTATATATGCAGATCAACGTAGAATCTGTCTTTTGGTGGGCATGTGGTACTGATTAACGCAGTAATAAATGCCTTGCCGATTTATCTTCTTTATTTCTTTAAGGCTCCGAGGAGTGTTATTAAGGAGATGTCTAGAATTCAGCGAGATTTCTTGTGGGGAGGGGTTGGAGTACAAAGGAAAATTCCGGGTGAAGTGGGATACAGTTTGTTCGGATCGTGAGAGATGTGGTTTAGGGATCAAACATCTAGAGTCTTTTAATTTGGCTCTGCTTCATAAGTGGAGATGTAGGATGTTATCTGAGAGAGTAGCTCTTTGGTCTAAAGTGTTAAAGTCTATGTATGGGGCTCAGTCTGGTTTTGAATGGGGTGAGGTTGGCTTTAGGGGATCCTTGGAGTCCCTTTTGTGGCGGGAGTTAAAAAAGGTTATGGGCGGGGCAGTCAGAGTTCAAGGAGGTTTTATTGGTGGTTTCAAAAACGTGGTGGGGAATGGGAGGCATACTAGATTTTGGGAGGATTTTTGGGTGGGGGAAGGTTCTTTGAAGGAATCTTTTGAGAGGCTGTATACTTTGAGTTCATCAAAAGGGGTCTTGGTAGGTCACTTAGGTTATTGGAGACATGGGTTGTGGCAGTGGCAAGTACCTTGGAGGAGAGGGGATTTGATTTCATCAAAAGGTGATTGAAGATTTTTTAAGCATTTGAGTACTATAAAGATCAAGGAGGATGCAGAAGACAAGTGTAACACCCCATCATCTCTTCATCTTCATCTGTCTTTGGACACTCATCTAGGGAAAGCTTGAAGTGATTTGTCAATGGAGTGCTCACTACTTTAGCATTGCTCATATCAAATCTCTTTAAGATCTTTTCAACATAGCTTTATTGGGAGAGCCATAATTTTCTAGCTCCCCTATCCCTGTGAATCTCCATCCCAAGAATCTTCATAGCAGCCTCTAAATCTTTCATGCCAAACTCCTTACCTAACATGACTTTCAGCTCATTGATATCACTCAAATGATTAGCAACAATCAACATGTCATCAACATAAAGTAACAGAAAAATAAACGAATCATCGTCAAGGCTTCTAACATAAACACAACAATCATACTCACAGCGCTTATAACCAAGCTTCAACATATAAGTGTCAAACCGCTTGTACCATTATCTGGGAGACTACTTCAACCCATATAGAGACTTCTTCAACTTGCAAACCAAGTGACTCTGTCCAGCTGCACTAAACCCATCTGGTTGTGTCATATAAATTTTCTCCTCTAATTCACCATGGAGAAAGGCAGTCTTCACATCCATCTGTTCTAAGTGCATATCCTGGCTGGCTACCAAGGCAAGAATTGCCCTGATAGAAGTGTGTCTCACCACTGGGGAGAAAATCTCATTGTAGTCGATCCCCTTCTACTGTGAATACCCTTTTTCTACAAGACGAGCCTTGAACTTTTCCCTTTCTTTTTGTGATACTGTTGGCTTCCTCTTGTACACCCACTTGCACCCAACTGCACGCTTGTATGTGGGCAATGGAACAAGCTCCCAAGTTTGGTTCTTCTGTAAAGACTCCATCTCCTCCATCATGGCACCCATCCATTGTTCTTTCTCCTGACTGTTTATAGCCTCTT
>NC_032014.1:6891336-6900856 GCF_001865875.1 Lupinus angustifolius | reverse complement strand
AAAACTGACTGTTTCATCATGAAATCTTCATCAAACATTGCATCTCTGCTCAACACCACCTTTCTGGAAACTAGATCCCAGAACTTGAACCCATTCACACTTTTGGTATATCCAATGAAGATACACCTCTTTGACTTAGGATCAAGTTTAGATCGTTCATCACTGGGTACATGTACATATGCAGGACAACCAAATATACGTAACATATTATAATTGACTGAGTTACATGTCCATACTTCTTCTACAACTTTACCATCCAATAAGCCCGTGGTGATCTATTGATGACATAACATGCCATACTAAGTGCCTCTGCCCAAAATCCTTTGGAAAGTCTAGCATTTACTCTCATACATTTGGCCCTCTCTGTAAGAGTTCGATTCATCCTCTCTGTAATATCATTATGCTGAAGAGTCTTCTTCACTGAAAAGTGTCTCTGAATGCCATGTTCCTCATAGAATTTCTGAAACTATGATTTTTTGTACTCCGTACCATTATTTGACCTCATGTATTTGATTTTTCTACCAGTCTGGTTCTCTACCTCTGCCTTCCAAACCTTGAACTTGGCAAAGACTTCTGACTTATGCTTCAGAAAATATACCCAGACCTTAAACCTTGCGAGAAAAGGCATCAAAGAAGGTAACAAAATACCTAGAACCTCCTAGAGATGGATCGTGAATGGGTCCCCATACATCATTGTGGATATAATCTAGAAAGCCTCGAGTCTTATGTTGGCCAGCCTTGAAACTAACTCGTGTCTGTTTCCCAAATACGCAATATTGGCACAAATCTAGCCTGCATTTGCTGACTCCCCTCAACAGTCCTCTTTTGCATAGTTCTGTCATGCCACACACACTCATGTGTCCCAAACGCATGTGCCATAATTTTGTAGCACCATGGTCTAAATCTACTGAGATCTCTCCAGCCACTCCAACAACTCCACCTACAATTGTTCTCCCTAACAACTTGTAAGTGTTCCCTGCAGTCCTTTTACNNNTCATCACAGTTAGAGCACCTTTGCGTACTCGAAGAATATCACTGTCTCCATCAGCTCTATAGCTAAATCCTTTGGCCTGCAATGTCCCCAAAGAAACCAAATTCTTCTTCAAATCTGGTATGTGCCTAACCTCACATAACGTTTTCACTACACCATCATCCATTACAATTCTGAGTTCTCACATACCAATAATTTCACATGATTTATTATTTCCAAGATACGCGAAACCAAAATTGCATGCACTGTATGTGGTGAACCATTCTCTATTTGGCATCATGTGGTGGGAACAACCAGTGTCAAGTCTCCACTCATTTGTACTATGATTTGATGATACCGATAGTAAATCAACTTCACTATTGTAACTAGAGTCATCTTTCTATGCATTATTTGCAGATGTAGATACTCCATCTTTTCCCACCGGCTTGCTAGGACTCCATTCATTGGGAAAATCCTTTTTATAATGCCCAGTTTGTTTGCACATATAGCAATCTACTGGTGTTCTGCCCCTGTAATTTGGTCTTTTCCCTTTGGTAGGACCTCCTCTACCTTGTCTCCTCCTACGCGCTTGGCTCCCTTTCACATACAGACCATCATCCTGAGACCCTTCACCTACATTCTGTCTTCTTTGAGTGTGGGACAAAAGTGCATATGTGATTTCATCCGGTTTGATTGAGTCTTTCTCGTACGTCAATGTTGTCACCAAGTGTTCATATGAATTTTGCAAAGAACATAGTAATATTATTGGTTTGTCCTCATCATCAACCTTCACATCAAGTTTCTGTAAGCCATTGATCACTTGATTAAAATTGTTGAGATATTGTTGCAAATCAGCACCTTCCTACATCTTCAGGCTATAGAGTCTTTGTTTCAAATACAACTTATTTGTTAGAGACTTGGAAATGAACCGTTTCTCTAATGTCTCTGATACCTCTGTTGGTGATGTCAGATCCATAACATGATACATCACCTCATCTGATAGACATAGCCGTATGGTTCCCGCAGCCTTCTCCTTCAACTCTTCCCAATCCAGTTGATCCATACCCTCTGGTTTATTCTCACGCAGCGCCTTTGATAGACCTTGTTGAGCCAACACATCCTTAACCCTCCTTTGCCACAATCCGAAATTACCAGTTCCATCGAACTTTCCCATCTCGAATTTGGCACATGGGTTAAGAGACATCTGATACCAATTGTTGGGAACAAGCAAACAATCAAATAGTAAAGAATATAGAGACACGAGGATAACACAAGAGATTTAGTAACGAGGTTCGGCCAATTGTGTCTACATCCCCGAGAACGTTGAGCGGCTACCACTATATATTATTAGAGAATAAGGATTAGTGTTTTATTATTCTTCTCCTTGTTACATTAGGTTTACAAAATATCAATATATATAGCCATCTACCCCAACCATTTACATCAGCTCAAGTTCATAACTTATATTGTTATTATCTAGAGATATAAGTCATTATACAACAATAAGAAATATAATTTTAACATTCTTTACAGTTAACATAAAAAGGAGAGAATATTAGTTCTCTTTTCTCCTTTATCTTTAATCCCCGTTTGTTCACTCTTTTTATCTTTTCCATTCCTGTTCTTTTAATTTTCACTTTATTTCTTTATCACTTTCTTAAAGTCCTCCACACGACTTAAACGTAAAAAATAGATCCTTCTATAACATCAAAGAATGAGAATAAAACCAGTAGTATATTCACATATATTCTACTATCTAACACAGCAAAGTCCCTACATCATCTAGCTAGCTTTTTCTAATTGAGTAGTGTTATTTGAATTTCTCACATACTACAATTTCTCTCACAATAATTAAAATTAGTTTTAATCTCACTCATTTTTTCATCTTTTATGTCTATTATGCATAAAAAACACTAGAAGTTGTCACTAAGTTGTTGTCTAAGAATTCCACTTGATGTGATATTGGGCCTAAGAATTCAACTATTAAAAGAAGCTTTAATTAGATGGATGATTAAGCACATTAGCATGCATACAAATATGGCCGACCTCGCATGTCTTTTGTCAATAGTGGGACCCGAGCTATGTGTTCATTTCATTTGAGACAAGCATCTACGCTTGACCTAAACATGGTTAAGTATAATGACTCACCGAATGTTCAAAAAGATCGTAAGAAGCAATGGTTGAGGTTCATTTAGCTTAGAAAGATTGAAGCATAAGATGGAAGAAAATATGTACAAACTAGCTATATAGAGGTAATAACGGGGAACATAAAGTCTATTAGATCAAATGTATATTACAATCTTTCTCTTCTTTTTATAATGTCCATGGTTGATGATTTTAAAGGTGAAATAAAGTTGATTACTAACCAACAAAAGAAAAAAGAGTGTGATTAATTAATCAACATTATGTTGCAAGCTCCTTTCCTCATTGGTCTAAAGGATATACTGAGATGATATATAGCTTTAATTCTATGTGTTTTTATAGACAAATATTAGAATATTCGTATTTATTGTGGGCGAGACTTGAATCCCCAATGACCTTCACTTCAATCTTTCACTATAACCATCAAACTTTCTTATAACTCATTTTATTTTATAAATTTGTTATGGGTAAAACTCAAACTTATAATATCCTACATTATGTTTTTTAAACTCTTCACCCTCACTTTAGTATATTATGACTCCGAATTCTAGATTGGTAATCATAATATTATGGTTTGAAACGTTTGCACAACTAACATGACTGTAATTAATTGTAGTTGCATTAACTACATTTTTCCACAAAAACACATTGCAACCGTCACAATACAAAATCATGAATGATAAATTGGAGCTCCTGTTCCTCCTGGTTCTGGGTCCCTTCATCATCATTTCATGCATGAAGTTGATAGACCCACCTCCTTCAAGATCATAACTTTGCAGAGCATTTACTTTAAAGTGCAATCTTTTTGTTCTGATGCCAGCCAATAATACATGACTGCGTCCACATGTTCATCAATGTGACCACACAGATCACTCAGCTCTCATTATCTTATCATGAATTTTCCTTAAAGAAACAAATAATTGGAATTGCAAGTTGGTCGTGTTTGATAGACTGTGATGGGAAAATCATATGATTTGTTTGATAGATTCAAACTGTGAAACTTAGCTTCCTCAAATGATTAACTTTTTTTATTTACTACAAAAAATATAATATTGCATATACACTTCTAACTCATAAGGGTGTTGATAAAATGGTAGAAGAACACTATGATCCAAGAAATAATCATAGTTTTGTTCCTATAAAATAACACTATTAGTTTAGTAACAAGTCTAAAGAGAATAACCTACTACCTACCCTAGGAATATGGTGAGAATACTTCAAAACATGTATGCAGTAGATTGCAATTGTATCTTTTAATTTGAATTGAATTAATTTTTAGCTTCATTTTTGCATCACGGAATTAGAGGCAGGTTATCGTAATTACATTTTTTTTAATTTAAATCAAAATTTTCAACCAAATTGCTCGTGCTGTTGAAAGTATGAATTCATGAAAGATAAGTTAAAAACTGAATGGTGAATATAACTGTTGCCAAAAGTGGAACCAACACCTTGTACTATGGCCCAGAAAAGCACAGGGAGGGACTGAACTTTTGTAGATATGTGTAAAAGAACAGAAAGGCTACAAACATATTATCAGAGAAAGTGTACAAGTATATGTTGATGGTGAGCTCTAGCTAGAGATTCATGGTAAGTGTTGGTTCAGTGTAAAATAATTATACATGATTATAATGTTAAAGCTTAACATTGAGCAAACAAAAAATATTTTGACAGAACTGAGATATTTTAGAAAGTAAATTCATATGGTTTCTACTTTCTAGAAGCTTTCACACTTGTGTAGAAACAAGTAGTGATGATTGTATCATAATATCTAGAATTATCCTAAGCTTCTAGTATATTCTATTATAGGCATTTAGTATTATAATTAAAGAAGTATCTAGAAATCTTGATATAAATTAATTCAGCTGATAGGTAGCTTTTTCCGTGACACACTTCTTAGTGAAAACACAAATTGTTAGAACTTAAGCACATGAGGAGACAACCAAAATACTAGTCATTTAGGTGGGAGAGCCTCATAGCTTAAGTACCACATTAAGTTTGTTATACTATTCAATATGTGACTCTTAATATTGCAACTTCCTTTAAAGGCTGACCTCCATGCATGACGACTATCACTATATTGACATTAATGAGATGTAATTCTTTCTCTTTTGAATCCAACTTATATGTAGCTTTTTTCGTGACACATGCACCTCTCAATGGAAACACCAATTAGTAGAACTTAAGCAAATAAGGAGAACCCAATTTAAAAGATTAATTTATTAGGTTGAAAAGTCTTATTACGACTTTATGACATTAACTGACAGACTACCATTAATTGGGAATTTGTGATTTGTGAAGAAATTATAATGGCGAAGTGGTCCATTAAGTTTAGTACAATTTCAATGATTTGGATTGATCAATGATATGCGTCCAATGATCCGATTTTAAGTTAATTAATGGAGGGCCACACTGTGTGAAGTAAAAGGAGACGAAGTTCTGCCAACTTTACGGTACAATTTGCTTTATGATTGTCCTAAAAATTAATACATCACGTCGTCCTCTTATTAATTAGCCCTATATATAACTTTTATATTGTGGGGGCACCACACCACTCATTCATAGGAAGGCCATCTCATATTTTGGACTACTCACAAAGCACACCAACTTTCCCCATGGCATTTTTTAATTGATGTGGGTGCAAAGCACACCAACTTTCATTAATCAGAAGAAAAAGATACAAACGGAATTTGAAATAATAGATAGAAAACTTGTTCAACGAATAACAGATTTTACTTAGCAACATTCTGTAGCGAGAAATCCAAAATTTCCTATCCGCTAAGCGAAATTGACTCGCTGAATGAGAAAGATAAATTCGTTGAGCAATAAGATCGACTAACTCGTTGAGCGAGAAAGACAAATTCGCTCAGCAATAAGATTAACTCGCTGAGCGAGAAAGACAGATCCGCTCAGCGATAAAACTAACTCGTTAAGCAAATAATGCAAAAGTCACTTGTCCGTTCATGCTAAATGATAGGAATACACGTTGAGCGAAACACACAATCTTGCTTGGCGAGCAAAGCCCACGAGCAAGAGGCTGAAATTAAAATTGCAATTACAATCATAAATGGAATAAAAATAAGAGCTCTCTTGTAACTATCGATAATGGTAAAAATTGGAAAAAAAAATATATTTTCCCAAATTAAATAGTCTTATTTTCCCATTATTAAAGATGGAGATAAAAAAAATGTTTATTGAAAAACGTGCATAAATCTTTTCGTTCCTTCATTACAAATTATTTTTCTCCCCAATAGAAGACACTCTATTCATTCTTTATCTTTTGTAGATTAAGGTATTGACACAGATTAAAAAATTTATTAATTTGGCTGCTACTTTATAGTATTTTTAGTAAATTACCTATGTTATTCTCTTGAAAATTGTGAGAAATACATTCCCTTATAATCATAGTAAAACATATCCCTACATGTAGTTGGAGAAAGATCCATCACGTGAATGCCTCTAAGTTATACATAAGGTTTGCTAACTATTCCCCTAATAGTTAAAGAACATAAAAAGTCGCCAGCGAGAAGTTAGATATTTAATAAACTAAGAAATAATCTTTCAATGCAAATACACTGTTCACGAAATACTTAATTTTTTTAGTTCCTTATTGCCCAGTACCAAATCTAGCAAGGACAAGAGAATATACAATACAACAAAAATTAAATTAAAAAGGTCATTTGAATCTTGTATTTTTGTATGATTCCAAGAAATCACAACAAAAAAGTTCCATTCCTAGTCTCTTTCATTATTTATTTTCCAGCAGTAATGAGGATTCTTCCTAGACTTTCGAGGTGAGAATTTGGAAATGGACTTTACCCAAGAGAATCTGAGATACTCTCCTATTATTTTTTGAACAGTAAATCATCATTCAAGTCTGTGTATAAAACAAAAATCCGGATCCGATCCTATGTATGTTGTCTTGTCTCACTTACTATTTATCTTATTGTTATGTGTTTTTTTTGCTTTCCACCACACACTGATAACATAACATTCTGTTTGATATATCCCTTTTATGCTGTGAACAGTGTATTTGCATTGAATGTGATCGTTTTATATATATCATAGTACTGTATTTCACCCTATATAAATGGAGTTGTCATTCATATTCCAAATTATCAATTAGCACTTCGTTTTTACTTTTGTTCTAAATTATAATAATCAATGAGATGTATGAATAGACATTGGGAGATAGATACATCCATTTTTTGATATGAACATCTAAGAAAAAAGATATACAAGCCAAGTCAAATAAATCATCCTCACATTCCACATGGTTTGTCAATTTTTTTTATTATTATAAAAATATTTATTCTATCAATCTATTAATTTCACAAAACAAACTAGAGAAGAAAATGTAAAATAAATTAAATACAACCCCGAATCATGTAAACCTAACCCAACTTGATTTAGCAACAACACATTACTTTACTAGTGTAAGTTTCAAGTTTTTGATTTCTCATAGCTGGTAGTTGTTGTAAGAGTGAGTTACATATTCCAAAATAGATTAATTCCTTAATTATAGGTTGAAGGATACCTTTGTTATAAAAAACAAATTGATTTACCCAAAAAACCTAAAACAAAGTTCTTCAATGTGCCATTAGAGGTAACACTCTAACCTTCCTAATCGGATTGCATGCCCCACTTTAGATGCCCACCCAATTTGAAAATCCATTTCATTATAAAGAAAAATCATAAAAATAGAATTTTGTGAAGTCTGATTGGCTACTCTAGCTTTTCTCTAGTTATGTCTGTATCTTTCTCCTCGGTAATTCGAGGTTCCAGCAAAAATGGCTTAGCTTCCTTCCACGTCAATGATTGAATTTGCGATTTAGGGCATACTAACTTGCCCTCCTTCCCAAAGCCATGGCCAATTAAATTTTACAAGCTATTAAAAATCGATGGTGTTTCTGGTTGAAACCAATTTCCTCCAATCCTATTGAAACCAAACCCTCAAAACTAACATAGTGTTGTCGTCATGTCCTGTTCTTCTGCCCTAACTTTATGACGAGTTAATAATGTCAGATTTGGAACTAAGGTCTTAAACATGGTTGAAGTTTGAAAATTTGAAAGGTTGTGTAAAACTGTAAATTGAGTGCTACTATGAAGTGGTGAATTTCACTCACATTTGTTCCCTTGTTCACACCGTTGCATTTGACACAATTGCAAAAATTGGGCGAAATGCAGTGAACATACTATTGTGGAAACTCCTAAAGTGAATGGTTGCAATGGTCATTAAGTTCACAAATTTTGCCATTGCAGGTGAGAGAAAAGGAAGGGATAGTGAAGCTAACATTAGTTTCATATAAACGAAATTAAAAAAAATGGTGTCTTTTTTATTAGCTAGCAAAATCTTATTGACTTGGTATAAAGAGGTATATGGAAAAGTGAGAAAGAGGATTGTTTCCTCTTTGCCCGGTCCATAGAACAAGAAATCTTTATTGCAATGACCGTGACAAACCAAAAAATGTGATAAAATATTGATGCACATTTTTTTTTTAGAAACTTTCACACTTGTGTAGAAACAAGTAGTGATGATTGTACCATAATATCTAGAATTATCCTAAGCTTCTAGTATATTCTATTATAGGCATTTAGTATTATAATTAAAGAAGTATCTAGAAATCTTGAGAAAAAATGTATACTAGATACTTATGGAACCATCTAGAAATTCATAAGTGTTGTAGAAAGACTATAAATAGGCACTCACCATTCATTTGTAAGACATCTAAATAAGAAGCAAATTATTCTAAGTTGTGTAGCTCCAAAGCTTCTCCACTTCTATTTTCACTACTATAACTTCCATTTCTAAAATACTATCAGTGGCATCAGAGCTACGTTTGGTCATACACTGGGCGTAGAATATTACTCTATCCATTTCCAACTACCTCCAAAAATCTTACATCCATACTAAACCATCTTTATACACTTTGAGCTATGGCTAGCACTATTCAATCATCATCAATTCCCATCCCAATTTTCACCGGAGAAAACTATGATTTTTGGAGCACAAAAATGACTACTTTCTTCCGGTCCCAAGATTTGTGGGATGTTGTAGAAGAAGGATTCATTACTCCAGAGAATACTTCAACTCATACCGTGACTCAGAAAAAGGAGTTGAAAGAGAATGTGCAAAAGGATGCAAAGGTGTTATTTATTCTACAACAAGCCTTGGTTGAGACTATATTTCCAAGAATAATGGGAGCTACAAGTGCCAAAGAAGCATGGGATACACTAAAGGAGGAGTTTCATGGCAGTGATAAGGTACGCACCATTAAACTTCAAACTCTTAGGCGTGAGTTTGAATTACTTAAGATGAAAGAGTCTGAGACCATAAAAGACTATTATTCTAAAATAAAAGAAATAGTCAATCAAATGAAAGCCTATGGGGAAAATATTCTTGACAAAAGA
>NC_032014.1:6857916-6891236 GCF_001865875.1 Lupinus angustifolius | reverse complement strand
TCATTGCACAATCAACAGCAGAAGCTGAGTACGTAGCAGCTGCAGAGACGACTAACCAAGCTATATGGCTTAGACGAATACTCAATGATATGGGAGATCAAGAGATGGAGCCTATGACAATCTATTGTGACAACAAATCGGCGATAGCGATAGCAAAGAATCCAGTCCATCACAACAGGACAAAACATATCGCAATTAAATATCATGTTGTCAGAGAAGCAAGTGAGAATAAAGAAATAAAGCTCGAGTATTGCAAGACCGAAGATCAAATTGCTGACATATTCACTAAGGCATTACCAAGGCCAAAGTTCGAGCAACTACGATCGATGCTAGGAGTTACAAAAATGTGCATCAAGGAGGAGTGATAAAATATTGATGCACACTTTCTAGAAGCTTCCACACTTGTGTAGAAACAAGTAGTGACGATTGTATCATAATATCTAGAATTATCCTAAGCTTCTAGTATATTCTATTATAGGCATTTAGTATTATAATTAAAGAATTATCTAGAAATCTTGAGAAAAATGTATACTAGATACTTATGGAACCATTTAGAAATTCATAAGTGTTGTAGAAAGCCTATAAATAGGCACTCACCCTTCATTTGTAAAGCATCCAAATAAGAAGAAAATTATTCTAAGTTGTGTAGCTCCAAAGCTTCTCCACTTCTATTTTCACTATTATAACTTTCATTTCTAAAATACTATCAGTTTCGAAAAATTTGATGCCAAGTTAGTTTTTTTAAACAAAAGATTGTATTAAGATGACAAGTTAGTAAGGGGGAATATTTGATGGGAAATCGAAGTGTTAGTTTGATTTGGATAAGGAGAGTCTCACATTGGTTTAGTTGAATTAATTTAAAGCCCACATAATTAGATAGACTTCAAGGTTTTAGGGGAAAATCTAGTATTTTTTTTATCAGCAAGGAAAATCTAGTATTATGTACAACTATTGCAGTTTTTCCTTCATTTTTAGCCTATTGTGTGCTTATCTTCCCGCATCAGCTAGAAAAAAACAAGTATTATGAACAATTGGAGAAGACAGATAATAGGGATACTAGTTTGTAAGAGAACATTCGTAATCCACAATTTACAGACACAAGATTTGGCTCATGTCTTATAATTCTCCTGGTACTAGCGTATACTTAATGAAGAAATATCCATAATTTCTTTTTACCAATACGTCCAAGAAATTATTAATAAACATTGGAAGTTGAGGCATGTGGAATATCAGCCCTCCTGATTGTCTTACTCATTTGCAATAATGTTGTTCTTGCTAATTGCATTTTGAAACTCTTATAACTCTTATTCTTTTTTAATAATATTGTCTTCTGCAGATAATAAAAAATACATACATGGATTAGTTAGTAGTTATGAAATTTGCTTGTAACCCATGTAAACTGCGTACTAATTTGCACGAACCGTTTGCACTTCTTTTTCGAATTGGTACATGGTAGAAGGTGATCTAGTTCTTCAAACTTGGTGAACCCTATATAGAACAAAGTTGCACTAGAGATGGTGAATGTAAAACACTAAGCAATGATAGGAAGGGATAAGAGAGTTGCAGAATGGCATGTGCCTACAATGAGAGGAGGAAAAAGAATGGTATGCAAAGAGGAGGCTGAAGAACAAACAGGTGGAGGAAGAAAGAGAAGAAAAAAATAATGCCATGCAACATGGGGAAGCCAGAAACCCTTAAAGTTTATTCTAAAACTGGATATTGAGCTTGTTTTTATGAGTTGGCTCATTTAAACTATGAAATTAAACATTTCTTTGGACTCAATAACAATCAAATTTGAATTTAACTAATGATACATAATAATAAAAATATGTTGAATAATATTTGGACTTCGTTAAATAGTTTATTATTAATGTGCTTGTATTTTAATTTAACCTCTAAGTAGTATAACATAATATAAAAATAGCCCTTATCTAGTCAAATTTGTCACAAACTAATCTAGTATACCAGCTAAGTATACCATATATTAGGCAATTAAGATATTGTGTACTATGTACTTACTTTAGTTTAATACTTACTTTAGTTTAAAGGAATATTAGTTTGACTGAAAAAGAAGAGGGATATTGGAGTCCCAATAAAATTCACTAAGGCCTGTGATATCAGTAAAAGAGAGCATTATACAAATTACAAAGTGGGAGGAAGCAGGCTCAGCACTGACCCAACAAAAGAGAGAAGAAAAAAGAAACTCTAAAAACAGCTTTATGGGGAATAAGGATAAAGTTGCATTATTGAACTGAAGTAACACTCACTCTTCTCCACTTAAGTTTACACAATCTTTTGCCATGCACCACGCATGTATATACTTAAGTATATACAAAAAAAGTTATTGTGTGAGGTTGTATGTATAACCTTATTTATGAATTATGATATACTAGAGGAAAAAGCAAGGGAAGAATGAAAGAGAAAAGAAGGGGAAAGGGAGTAAAGTTGCATGAATCATGAGTTCAGCTGAAGCTTGCGGTGGAAGTTGGTGAATGTGGAACTGGTGGGGTAGGCATTATTATTATAATAACAACAATATAGATTGCAAGATAGATAGTTTAATCATGGGGAAGCATAATCACTTTCTTTTATCATCACTTTATATGGCATGATCAGAAATAAAATCGATCTCTCCTTCAAAGAAAAGCGTCCCTTTCTCGTTGTTCTTTCCTCCTCTCCATTCTTGATTTCATCAATCTTCATGTTGCTAAACATTAGCTCACCAAAATAAAATAATCAAGTGGATTTTCCCCCCAAGGCATTAGAAATCCCAAGTCTTTATGTGCGAGAAAAGATATATACTTATTCTCATGACTGTTTTTATTTTATTTTATAAATAAAACATCTTTATTAATTGAGCACAAGGATACTCAACCCTTTAATATAAAGGATTTACATGTAACTTTAACATCCGAACAAATATCTATGATAAGAAAACTAGAACCCAACATCTACCATGTTGATCCTTAAGCGTCAATTCATGAATATTTAGTTACTTAATAGTTTTTTTTTTCTCTCTCTTTTTTGGCATAATAAATATTTCTTCATAAGAGGTGCTTGAAACCCTAAAATTACAACGTAACAAGTCTTCTCACCAATTACACACATTACAACAATAATGGTCTTCTTTTTTCCTCAACAAAACAATATGCCTTTATGAGTCATGATTCAACAATTAAATTGCATATGGTCTTTAAACATTTTTTGATGCTAGAATAGAATGCATTATGAGTTTCAGTTGGTGGAATTGGAATTTAGTACTGCAATAATTAAGTTATACATTTCAAGGGCTTAGGTAATAGGCTGGTAGGAACTGAACACAAGATATAAGATCTAGCCTGTCTCAAAGTAAGTGGGCTTCATACACTTTAAGTTAGTGGGATACTGGCTGCATTTTATTTTGCCAATCCACTACACACATCAAAAAGTGAAGTGACTATAACTGAGCTCAGCATAAAAATATATTTGAACCCACATTTTTTTTGGGTATAGGAGCATTTTTTAAGTAGAGAATTGAACCCAGTTGAAAGCAAATGCATTCTAACCTTGTATCTTTGTCTTCTCCCCTTTATGCGGAAAAAGATCAGTCCCAAAAAAATCGTGTATCTTTGTCTTAAACCTTGTATCTCCACTGTATAAATACTTCACCCCTTTATGCAAGCTTGTCTATGGAAGACAGAAAGTGAAGAAACTTTAAAGTCATGAAACACTCATAAGACCCGTTAACCTTTCATTTCCCATCGTTCCTCTCTAAAAAGTCCACGCATCTTTTAGAAAATATGTGAAAAAACCAACACATCCACATTGTAATTCATAGTCACCATCAAATAATCATAATTTAAAACTTAAAAATAAAAAAATTGATTGACTATTAGAAAATGAGTTAACAAGTCAGTCTGCAATCAATATTTCAGGGACTCAAGTAATTTTACCGTTCCATTTTTTTATTTTTCTAGTTTGTTACATATTGACAAAATTATGGACATTATCACATCCAATCCTACGTTTCTTACAATTAAACGAATCTTTAGTGCTATTTTTCCTTTCCTGTTTAATGCATAAATCAACCAATCATACCATAAATTGAATACCAATCAATATTAGCAATGTAAAAAAAAATCATAAAATGTAAAATAAGACTTTATCAAGTACAGTCAATAAATGGTCCTTCATCCACACCAATCATCTCATTTGTCACCTTAAAGGGGAGACCATTGGCTTAGAAAATAAACAAAAATGATAATAAGAAATTCGGCTAAGGCATAACAAGGGCCATTTAGTACCAGAAATTTCAGCTTCAATTAACCAGAATTTACTGACTAATTGTGCCAATTTTCTTCATTGTCTAAAATATAATATTTCCCTCAATCAAGTACCAAGTCTCATGTTGCCAAGCCTGCTGTCTTACAAATGGGGCAGAGATTCTTATGTGTTAGCCATTGTTTTACACAGTCGTAATGGAAACCATGACCGCAATCCAGCGATCCCATATTATCTCCATCCTTATACTCCTCCTGCAGAAAACGTAACTCAAGTGAGGAGATCGACATGCACTTATACACACTAAAGAGGATGTTAGAATAATTGAGCCTAACTCCATTCTAAAAACTACCTCATCAGAAGGGTTACCCATGTCGTTGTAAATAGTTCATAACTCATAATCCAATCGATGTGAAACTTTTAACACTTAACAGAGGAGATAGTTGTTGGTTACTTAAGTTTACCTGACAAACACAACAGGGTTCTGCCTCATGCTGGGATCCTGTTTCAACTAAATACTTCTTCTGTTTCAAATGTTTCATTATGGTTTCCTCATTCAACCCAGTACTTACATTTCCAATGCGCTCTTCCAAAGCCAATAACTCCTATTGTATACATCATAAGTGTTACTTACATAATCCGAAAAACATGAAGTTGAAATATAAGCAAGGACAAAAGGACACCAGGGAGTGCATGTATTAATAATGTGTGTATCCAAATGTGGAAATAGGTTTACCTCATAAGACATGTTATCAACATCAAGTCGCATATCCCTGTGCCTGTCATGAATATCAGCTATTCCAGGAAACATTGAATGGTTGAGCATCATAACATCCTATCAAGATATAAGAGCACAGGTCTTACAACACAAGCTTAGTACAAAAATATATTAAATCAAACCGCTTGTACACAACCTAAACTAAATCGCTCTTAGCCAGACCTGCCTCATGGTTCTTTGTTTTGTACCAAACTAGCTTTACACATCAAAAGAGGAGCAAATATAATAGGTTGCCCGTGGCTTAAAACTATACTGGTAGCAATTTGAGAAATGGGCTAATGATAAATACATCATTGTACAATTAATATGGTTAACAAGTGGAAGCTATTTCCTAGATTCTGAGTACCTATGATAGAGCTTATTACAATGTATAGTAATTAGCTTTGTGACTAGACTAGGTACGATTAGCAGTGATACACGTGCACAACTCTGGTAAAGGGTCTAAACATCAGCACAAACATTAGCTAAACACCTCGAAATTTCTTGGAATCCAAGCAACATTCTAACATACAAGCCATGAGAAAACATAAATATGAAAATTACGTATGTACAATACATCAACTCCAAGACTGGGTTCAGTGAGATTAGGTGTTTCAAAAGCTTGACAAAATTCTAGTTACTATATAAGAATAGGTTTAAGATTTTGTTAAAATACCAATATAACACTAACCTTTCATACACAGAAAAGAATCCAAAAGGGAAAAGAATGCAGATGTAATGTTTAGAGTAGCTTCTAATTGGAGACAGGACCTCATCTTAAAATAGTTATGAGCATTATCATAGATACAACAACAAGTCAACAACTAATCATTAGTCCCACGTAGGTGGGGTCGGCTGAAGGTTGTCATAGATAAGGTCAGAAATAAAATAAAAAGATTTTGGAGCCTAATTACTTTTGTATGTATTGCTAAATTATGTTTTACAATGTATATTTCAAACATAATATCAATATAAATATATTCACATGTTATGCAAAAGGTAATTAATTTAATTAAGGAAATCTTATTACTTAAGCCTTATTGTAAAGAAGAATATTTTTTAAAGAAATTTGTTAGACGGGGCAGGTTGGGTCCACCTTGACTCATAACCTGGAGTAGACCCGAAAGCATACCGAGTCTAATTTCGAAAATCCCAACCCGTCGAATTAACTTCAGGCTAAGATGGTGACAAGACAGGTCTTGAACACCCCAAATGACACTGCTAATAAATCTGAGAGAAAAGAGCCAAGAAAGCTTTACTCAAATCAATATACATGATTGATTAGAAGGGGGAACAACTAACCTCAAGTCGCAGGCTCCTACCCCTACGCATGAGGCCCAACACATTGCGGAGCTGCACCAAAAACAACAATGTCAGCTTTCAGAGAACTATTATACATGCAGTTTTGCAAAAATGGTTAAGTCAAAAAAGGATAGTTATTATTGGGAAGTGGTGTTCAAGTATTGTATTTAATGAATTAAAGAATGATGTATTTAATTTTCCAATGGTTAAGAAATCATTGTTCATAAGGGAAATAAAATATTGCTACTATCAAGAGTGTTACAGTAAAACAAGCTTAGAAAATGTCTTGAAAAGGTAGCAAGAAGATATATTGCCTTACATTAAAAAATTAAACAACAAACTTCAAAACTTAAATTTAGTTTATTCACCAAAGAGGCAACTACAAAAGATGCAATCAAACCTATTGTGATGACTAAGCAACCAAAGGAATAAAGTTTAATCATATTTGCCTCCAGGATCCATATTTTTCTTGCAAAAAATCATTGTAAAATGTAATATACCAACTCTACCCCACACAGCCTGGAATTTTCCTTAAATAAAACTTGGGCCTCAGCTGAAAAGTATACCCGAGTAGTTGACAACTTTGAAACGGAAAAAATAAAAATAAAGTTCAGGATACCAACCAGGGGATGAATTAAAGCAACTCATTTAATTTTAACTCATCAGTCTAATCTATGACAGAAACCAAATGTTAAAGACTTGAAATTACAATTTTAAAGTATATTAACTCCAACTTACATCTGCATTAGAGAAACAATCTTGTCCAACAGTACCAACTGAAAAAATATTGAAATGCAAGAGAAAAGAGAGCTACAGACCTCAGATACAATTCTACCACTTCCATCACCGGCAACAGCCGACGATCGTAATGAAGGAGGAATTGCATGTTCACTGTCACCTAGCCTCTCCAACAATGTAGATGATCTCGGGTGTACCACCCCAGATGACAAAACAGATGAAGTAGCAGGACCGTGCAAGGAAGAATAATTGTTGATTGGACTTCCAGCAGCCGCAGAACCAGGAGAAAACAAGGGCCAGCGAACATATTCAGCTAACCTGCGTGGAAACTGCTGCTGAGGATCGGGTGGAGAAACCCACGGAGAGGCAGATGATGGATTGATAGCTGAATTTGACCCTGGTCGTGATGAAGCAACATTTCCGGGAATACTTAAATTTGCACTAGTTGAAGCTCTAATTGCTGGATTCTGGAACAAATTTCTCAAATTGGTTGAAGGGACAGACACTGGTTGTTCTAAGATGTTTCTAGGCATACTTCTCGAGCTACCATCCTCATGTGGTAGATTATCCCTATCTGCACTCATAACTGAATTTGATGAGTAGTTGTTTGTTAAGCTAGAACCACCACTCCACCTAAATGATTGTGCATTCCTTGGTAAAGCAGGAACATGGACTATAGGGGGCTGACTTTGAGGAGTCATAGTATCAACTGGTGGTACTGACCTCAAATCCAGAGAATTATCGACAGGATGAATCCTTTGCAACATTGAAGTGCACGAAGAAACACCAGTATTCCTAATCATACTGTTACTTGAGAATGCAGTGGGAGAAATGGAATTTTGTTGGCTTGGAGGATTTATCCTCAAACGACAATTTCTAAGGAAGTTTTCTGAACTTCCTGCAACATTTGTGTCAGGAACACTTTCAGATACAACGTTACCCGTACTCAGGCCAAGTCTTGCGTTTACCTGTTCTGCTGAAGCAGATCTGCTAAAATTGCTCCCTGCATAATTCTGAGTAGGAAGCGTGTTCCAAGCAATACCATCTCTATTCTGACTGTAGCTACAACTTCCAACATATGAAGATTGTCCAAAGTCTCGTTCAACAGCCTTCCTTTTACGAGATACATGGCGAGTGTCTCGAGAACAACCTGGCCTACCATCAGCATCCTCAACCAAAAAGCCGTTGCTTTCAGGAGGAAGCATAAAAGAACCCGAACTAGTAATAGGTGGAATATGCTCATTCATTGGTCCACTAGACTTGGGCAAGTTAGGATGTTCCACATGATGGCTATTATCACTGCCACTATCTGCTAAGCTTGCATTTAAGTTAAGACTCTGGGACACCAAATGAGAACTGGAGCTATTCATAGGCATAGAACTTGTAATGACATTGTCCAAAGAAAGAGCATTGGCTGGTCTGGAGCGCCTTTCTAGTACTGGACCAGCTATAGCACTAGCACTTACTGAAGATGGCCATCCTAGTTCTCTTTTCTGCTCATTGTTGTTAACCTCATTCTGTGTGTTACCAGAACTTGGCTCACCGAAGCTCCATCCACTCAAGTTTTGCCAGTCCTGGTTTATATAATTCACATAGGATGAGTTAATCTCACCAGGGGAAAGTATACATTCAGGTATGTGGTTTTCTGCAGGATTTTGCATATTACTCCAGTAAGTTGGCGGATTAACTGTAGCGTTACTAGATGTTGATCCACAATCAAATTCTAAGGTTTCAGGCAGGGAACCAATTGTACTTCTCTGCCCTTGCATTGAGGGGACCTATAAGTTTCAACTCAATACAGTTAAATATTTCTGAATGAAGCTGCAAGACATGTGCCGAGTTTAGCAGGCCTGTTAAACAAAACAAGAAAGTGATCATTGGCATTTAAGATTGACATGCCTTAAAGGTTTCACCATCACAAAATTGAAAGTATAAGTCACATCAAACAGTGATCAAACATGTTTTGAACAGTGTCAAATGGTTATGCAATTAGTCATTGAAATAGTAATGCAAACAATTATATTATGCAATCAGTCATGCAAATAGTTACGGAAACTATATTGAAAGTGGTATATGCGGTGTCATGCCCTGGCATCTTATATAATTCAAACATCATGTGTTCATGTGTGTGTTGTGTCCAGTGTCCGTAATTGCGTCTTTGTTTCATAGACAACTAGACTTAATCAATGTAGCTAACCACATCATGATGTAAGTAAACCACTTGCAATGCTTTCATCCAATTATGAAAACTCATAAAATGTTTGTGTATGCATTCTATTATAGTGAATTTATAAAAAGCTAAAAAAGAGTGGCGTCCTATAACCCAGATTGTAATAATTATTTAAAATGCAGTGTCTCACTCAAACTCAAATTTTAGCTTCTAAAAGTAAAAGTTATTTAGTTGATCCCACCTAGTGGGATTAAGGCTTGGTTGTTGTTGTAAAAGTAAATGTTATTTAGTGTTTTCAAAGTTCTCATTTTCTCTATATACATCACAAACACAATTGTATATTTTGAAGTTTTGCACGTTACATCACTAACATTGGAGGTGAGTCTCATGGCGATTATGCAACGAAAGCAACAAGCAAAAAACAGCTAAGGTTCATTAAGTGATAACGTAAAAGGTTTCTAACAATCACAAGACACATCCATTGGGAAAAAACAACATTGAGAAGGTTGAAGCAACCTCTACATAAAATACTCATCCAATTCAGACATAACGAAATTGTATCCGTTTAATAAATTAGTTTTATGCTCATATGTTATCAACACAGATTAAGATTCTATGACACAAAATAATCAAATAAATACACATTTAACACACACAAGTCATAGATATCACTAAAGTCAATGTGTAACCAAGCTTCTAAACGCTACAGCTTAGAATGCATTTCCAAACATCACAAACATCACCAATCAAACACCTTTTGTCAACAATAAATTTGCACATTGCAAAACTAAGTAATGCAACATCATCAGTTTATTAACATCACATAAAATTACCCTGCTCACAACAAAAAAAGACAATAGCTCAGAGAATAAAAAACAAAGTCAACTCCTTTTTACAATATACATTGAGCATAATGAAAGACAGAAAAAAATGTGTTTTTTACCTCAATCTGGGTTTTAAGCCAATAAAAAATTAAACAATTCAAAACCCAACAAAAAAACAGCAGATTAAAATGTCTATACACAGTCCGAAATCATTTGAAAGTTGTAGAAAACTTCACTCAAACAAAAGATATATCTCAGATAACACAAAAATTCAAACTTTATAGTTTTTGAATCCAAGCAAAACAAAACCAAAACCACCCACTGATCATACCACAATAAAATGATAACAATGATGGAAAAAGGTAAAAACTTACCAGGTGATGAAACAAAGCCGATCTATCAGAAAAAACCAAAAGAAGAGAAAGTGAGAGAATAAGCACCAGACCCCATATTGTGGTTGTGAATGCTTTTTTGATGGGATTTGTTTTATCAACAAAAACAAAGAGAGAAGAAGAAACGGTGAACAAAATAAAAGGGAGAGAAGAAAGGGTATTTGCTGAAGGGGTGGTGAATGAATGATACATAAAAATATGAGATATAAGGGTGAAAATTATGAAGAGAGATTAAAGAGAGAGAGTGCTATAATCTTCTATTTAGAAAAACAACCCAATGGAAAAGAGAGTGCTATGCAAAAGTCATAACTTTGGGATAGGTAGGAAAGAACACCTTCCCTTCTCAGTTTTCAACAACAACAAAAAAAAAAAACATAGAATCATAATTACTCTTCTGCACAAATTAAAATATATCTTCTTATTTATCTCATCTAGTCATTAAAAATATAATATATGTACTGATTCATTTATTTTTTGAAAATATTTGTATAGAAAATGAGTAAATAGAGCATATGTCATAATTTAAATGACTGAATGAGGTAATTTATTTTCTTATACTATAGATATTTACCTCTTAAAAATATTCTTGATATTAAGCATTTTATTGACAAGGGTAATTAATTAATATTAATTTTTAATTATTTATTTTAAGTAACTAGCATTAGGGTAGAGACTCAAAAAGTTGTTGCTGCCCTGTTTGGCAGTTTACCAAATGGGTGATGTATTTATAGGCCATGTTTCTGATGCATCTCTTCTCTCCCATGATAGAATTTGTTGTTCATACAATGTATCACAGTTTTCTATCAGTATTTCTTTAATAGTTAATTAGTATAAATGTTGGTGATTGATTATGAAAAAATAGTGAGAAATTGTGTTTCTTAACTTATTACTAAAAATATGGTTTAATTTTCTGTATGTGTGTAACAGATGTTATCTTCTAGAATACAGCAAAGTAACATAATGTTAAGGTAATAAATGAATGGTGTTACCAACACTGCCCCACCTCTCTGTTTCACGCCAAGCACCCCACCTTTCTATTTCTTTTTTCCCATTTCTCAATCACAATCACATCCTCCCTCATTTCTATTTGTTTTCATATTTTATTATTTTTTTTCTTTATTGAGAAACTGGTCTTTATATTGGTGATTAATGACAATTATATGAGTCAAAATTAATTTTCGGTTAGTTGGAAAATTTTATCATTTTGCAAAATGAGGCACTAATGATTTAAATGTCAATTATTGAACAAATTCAGTAATTGAATTATATGTTATGAATAATAATATAGCCTAATTGATATGAATTTAATTAGTAAATTACTTGTTAAATTATTACATGTACCAATATAACATAACTAGTAATGTATTAATAACATTTTTATTAATTTGATTTCTAGAAACATAATAATAATGCACTTAGCTTTAGTTATAATATAAGAATAAGATTATGTGTATAATAATTTTTTATATTATTACCGTATCTTCTAACGCTCATATTTAATTATTATTTAAATGTAAGTAATACAAATGAATTATATATGATATATTTACTATATATAAAAATAAATATTACACTAATAATGATAGGGTCCACATCCTTATGAATTGCATTTTCCCTTCTTTCTCTATTAATCGTGGTGCATCTTTTATGAATTCTGACTCACTATTTTTGGACCCCCTTTTGTTGTCTTTCTCTCATATACGATAATGATGATACGTCCCTCAATTCTGGTATTGTAAAGAAATTATGTGGCCTAATACTAAATAAAAATGACCAAATATGTAACATCTTAGGGTCCCTAAATTTTGTGCTGGTACAGTTTTAGGTGGAACTTAACCAAAGTGTTAATGTGTGCGTACGTGGTGTGTTTGTGTGGATGGTGACGAATGACTTGTAGCTTTTGGGTGTTTCAGGGTACAACAAATTTATCTATCAATTTTACTTTGCTTTAAAGAGGGGTGAACACATGACCTTAAAGCCCATAGCTATGTTTCCAATATTAAGAATTTCCACCCACAAACATTTCGATATCTAAAACTATTTTGTAATTGAGAAGGAATAATGTACAAAATTGAATTAGGATTCTCTCAAGAAAATCATGTACTTCTGTATTTTGTTAATCAAATTTTATAATATAATATAAAAATATTATTATTTTTATTTTTAATTAAATAAGACTTTTTAATTAGATGAAGTTACAAAGTGAAACAAGAATAAAGACATGTAATTCACATCCTTAAAGGTTAACCGCTGTTAATTATGTAGATAATTCATTAAATATAAATTAGTTGTAAAATTATCTAAAATCTGTCAAAATACTAAAAAATATATTTTTTTTATATTATTATTTTAATTATTTGTTGATGTTTCTTAAGACATTCCAACCAACAATAAAAGGTTGACTGTGTAAATATTTCCTTATATATGGTTAAATCTTTAGTATTATTTTCAAAGAATTTAACTATTTGACCGGCATTGCTTATTGTTTTCCCTTAAAAGAGTTTAATTCAATCAACTATTGAATTATGAGCTTCTTTAAAAGGTGTTGCTAGTTCATGGTATTTTTATTTTATTCTTCATGAACTTGGTCATCTTTTTGCTTCCTTTCTCACATTTCTTTCTTATATAGCCCTTCTAATTAAACGGGTTACTTTGCTTTCCATCTGTTTCCACTATATAATTTTTTATTTTAATAATAATGTGGCCATAGAATCAACTTCTGAATAATCTTAACAATCCATTTGGTTCACTTAGAAACACAACTCATTGCGTGATGGCCCCTTGGAAAAACAACAGAACCATTAAATATTCTAAGTTGATTAGAATATGAACCTCTCTATGACAATATCTAAACTTTTTCATGATTATGACATTTTTGGCTCCTTATACTATATTTACTATGTCATTATATGTTTACCATGAATCCGTGAATAATCTTTTTTATTTATATTAATTGACTAAGGATTATTACTTTTGCTCTGACTAATAAAATATTTTAAAGACCAGATATTTAAGTTGTGTGTTTTATAATAAAGTCTAATATCTATACAGTATAAAGATTTATAGACACTCAATATATTATCAATCATTCATTTATATTTCTTTGAAGATTCAACGATGATTGAAATAGATGATGAATGATGGACTGAGTGTATAAAATTCTTACATGCTAGATGTATATATTTTTTCTCTAGAATAACGAAAAGTTAACCATGCATCATTACAGTCTTTTAAGGTCGGAAAATATTTATAAAAAAAAGATAATAAATATAATTATATTTCTACAATTGACAAAGTGTTTTGGGTTAGATTATAAAAAGTAATCATAATAATATATTTTTAGAAATTATTTTAAGTTTTATGCTATAAAATGTAATCACATTTAAAACTAACTATATGTATTTTTTTATGTGATTCTCATTTATTAAAATTAATTTTATAATATAATATTTAAAAATTCATGATGATTTACTTCGAAAACAACAATTTCACCAACAAAAAATCAATTAAGAGTTTAAAATCTGTATACTATCAGTGTAAAAAATTATATTGTTAGCATATTATCCACCATTAATTTGTATTACTTTTTTAGAGTCAATAATAATTAATAAATCAATGTGATGAATGATTTGTTGACGATATAAGAAATACTTATACCCTTCCATTAAACCAACTATAACATTTAAAAGTAAATTAAACATTTGCTCTAAAACGTTATAGAGTGTAATTTGACGCACGGGTAAAGACAAAAGTTCAACCAACCAAATACATATTATATGTGAAAATTTTAAAATAATTATTAAGATACTCGAAATATTTCTAATAATGTAAGAATGTATAATATGTTGATATAACAAAGTGACTTTTGTAGTTCTATTAATGTATTTTATGATAAAGAACTAATCTCTTTTGAGGTTCGTAACTGCCAAGAATATATCTTCTAACAACTGTCGCCTTGAGTAATCGAACATTTAAATTTAAAGATTTAATGAAGTTTTACATCATTAGACTAACGTCATGTTGGTATATTTGAAACTTACTGAACTCACGCATTTTGGTGGATAAAATAAATTATCTCTCATAATTATTAATTAGATATTTAAATAATCATTTGACTAATAAAAAACGCAACATAAATTGCAATATAGTCGATGTCGTGGTTCCTTTAGTTTACTAATAAAAATTAATAAAATAGAATGGGATAAATGTATATTCCACTATTTGGGAGATTACTCAGGAAGGAAAAGTAATAAAAAAAATTCCAAAAACTTTGTGATTGAATTATTTCTCTTAAATTAGGATATGGGAATCAATGCTATGTATCAGAACCTTTCTATTTCGTTGTAACCCTTCCAAAACTCTCAAACTTGTGATATGAAAAAATAGTTAATCACGAACAATATACTAGAAACTCCATTTGTCAATAAAATTTAAATTGCTCGAATTAAATATTCAAACCATTTTAACGAAATAGGAAGAATGATAATGTGATGATATCCGAAAATTAAATCCTTAAATTAGTAAAAAATTACTATAAAGTTCATATTTTTCTTGACATTGATATCATTGACTATTTTAATTTCCATATTACAAAAACGTCATGTTAATATTACACTTTTACGTTACTTAACACTTATTAGTCAATCTATTCCATATAAAAGGAATCTCATAAACGAATATAAAGTTTAAAATAACATTTTACTTCAAAAGTTTCTATATTTAAAAACAAAACGACGTGGGGTGAAAAAAACGCATAGAAAAGGTACAAGAACTTGTAATAATATGGTGGGATTCAAGAGGTTACAGTGAAGGCATCAACCTTTACCATTGGATGCCATCTACAACTTAACTAGATTTTCTCATTGAATTTTACTCTATATTTTATAAATGTTTATATTTTCCTAAAAATTAAAAAATCCTCTCAAAAATAGTCTTTATCAATATATCTTAGCCTTTATTATACATAATGAATAATCTTACAATCTACTTCATATTAATATATCAAAATATATAATTAAAATAAAATTAATTAAAATATAACTTAATTCATTAAAATAACACAAAGTTAACCAATGTTTCAAAATACATTTAAATAAAATAATAATAATAATAAATGACAGAAATACATCAAAATAAAAGAAAGAAAACAAAATCATTAGATAAAAACATTACAATATAATTGAAACATTGCATCAACAAGCACAAGTGGGCATGATATTAACCAACTGAGCTATGTTTTTATTATATATGGTCTTATTTTTAGGGGAAAATGAATAAAGTTCTTCTAAACTTTATATTTTCTATAAGTAGTAATTATAAATTACTTTTTCATTTTAATTGCGCTTTAAACTTTAGCCATTGGTAAAGGTCTTTGTATAAATATATTGCTAAATTAATTATAGACAACAAAAAAATTATTACAATTAGATTCATAATAGTAACAATACAACATTGCACGTTAGCAAATATTGATATCTCGAGAAATTTGTCATCAAAATACATAATTAATTGAAAATAATAAAATAAATAAATTTAGAGTTTAAAGTAGTTAATACAATATATTATTATATAAAAAATAATGATCTCACAATCGATATTAAAAAATACATGAATTAAAATTTTTGATTGCTATTACTTTTCCATTGATATAAATGAGTTAGGGACCAATTTCAATAATAGTACTAATTAAGAAGAAAAATATTTATGATGACTACTTACAAAAAGCATAAAGTTTAGGGTGTTTTATAGATTTTTTATTTTTTATCTAAAGAAATTGTTTACTTTATTTTCTCTTAATGCATTTTTTTACTTATTATAAAATATATTTTGAAACATTAATGAATTTTGTGTTAATTTTAATAATATATCGTGGCACTTTTTATTCAAAGAATCTGTTTATTTTATAATGTTTTAATGTATTTATTTTTTATTATTATTAATTTTACTTACAATATATTTTGAAACATTAATGAATTTTGTGTTAATATGAAATAAAAACGTGAGATAGAAATTATAATTTATTTATTTATAAATGTTGAGATATACGGATGAAGAGTGCAGGCAACATAAGTGGTCACACGTAACGACCATTGTGAGTGAAATATTTATTTAATGGTAATATAAAAATTTATATATACTTAATATATCATCTATTATTTATTTATATTTTTTTAAGAATCGATAATAATTAAATATATATAATGCAAAACAATATATAAACTCATATACAATACGAAAATACAATTTTTTTTGTATAAATATTTGTTATAACTATTTCTTAAGGTTAATGGTTGAGACTGAACTTCACCCCTTAGCAATAAGGGTGTTAGTTGATTTAAAATCTTTAATTCCAAATTTCTTAATAATTAACCATTTTCGTATAACCCCTTTATGACTTCAAATTTATTCTAGAAAAATATCCTTGGTTCCATCCAATGAAACTATTGCCAAGCAACATATATACATTTGACACATAAATTAAAGAAAATGTATTTGCTCCAATTGAATGTATAGTACACATAATCATGGTAAACAAGTTATACTTAACACAATATTCTTCATCGCCGGAATACATAGTCTAATATATTATTGATTAGGGAAAGACTCAATGACCCAAAAATTTAAGTGTGAATACGTTTCAAGTTGTTAAGACTTTAGACTCATATCCACAATTGTTAAGGTTCCATCTCAAAACCAATTGATCATGAGAAGAGTATCTCAACATATATTTAAATCATTATCGAGACAATGAGGTAAGCGATATAAAATTTACTTTCCAACAATAATAAATACCATTTCCCCATTATGAGCCAATTCAAACTACAACGTTTATTAAATTAGGGGGATCAAGAACTCCATATGACACAAACCTCTCAATTATTTGTACAAACATATGAACTAAATTATTATGTCATGTTGTAGCAAAGTTATCAGTTAATTTGTAATTTTTGGCACATGAACATAAATAGCAAATATATGTTTATAGATTTGCACCTTAATAGTATAAAATAAACTTACTATTGATAATATTAAAGTTTAGATTGAAGATTTAAATATATGTCACAATGTTCGAATGAGGAAATTGCCAAAATGAGCAAAATAACTCCCAAAAAAAACTTTGGAGGGCAGCTGATATTCTTGACGAAAAGTACAAGACGTAGCTGAAAATACTAGGCAACCACCCTAGTTTGTTGGTGTTTTTGGAAACACAAAAGGAACCACAACTCAAATTTTATATATATTCATAATATCATTCATTTGTATTATTTTTAAAAAGTTAATAATAATTATATACCGATTGTAAAAATAACTTATATACTATCATTATTATATTTTTCTCTCTCTCTTTTACATATTCATTCAACTAAAAGTAATTAATTTTACTAATGTATGTTGGTTCAAGTAGTACATTCTTAATTCTCCTTAAGCAATGTGTCAGGTTCGAGTTTTGTGAATGAAAAAAATATCAACCGAAAGAGTTAGTCCCACATATATGTAGATGTTTTTGGCTCAGACATGATTGCCCTAATGCAAGGCCGGATACATGTGGGAAACAAAAAAAAACTAAAATAATTAATTTTGCTAAAGATATCGATTAAAATGTGCAGACCGTGCCTGAAAAAATCTATAGAAAGAACTGATGTATACTTCTGTTGACTGTCTGTGGTGGTAAATTCTCATAAAATAACACATAACTATAACATAGGCAATAGCTTTTACACACGTCACAGTAATAAACTGTTAAATGTCCAATTTTAATTAAAAGATAACAATAAGAACATTGTGGGCATTTCCTAACACTAGGAACTCATGTAACTGTCAAAATGTTGGTTGTCCAAAACAAGCTTGTACATTCATTTATTTCTTTTGCAAATAGCTATCTATCTCTACAACAAGTTTTGACCATATTTGAGACAAAAACCTGTTTTTACAAACATTTCTTTGCTCTATCTTAAAGATAACTTTATATTATTCACAAATGACCGAATGTTTATAAAAAATTTGTAAAAATTAATTTTATTAAAGTCCAATTAATAGTACTCACCACCACATTGCTAACGGAAACAATACATATAATCTTTATCTTCAAAATCACAACTTTAAGGTAGCAACTACATTTTTCAAAAAGTAATGATATCCTCTACATCATAAGAAAATGATATATATCACTTATAAAATAAAATATCACTTTACAATATATGATAATTTGTAGAAGGATATATCATTATC
The DNA here is from genome assembly GCF_001865875.1 of Lupinus angustifolius. Taxonomy (NCBI): domain Eukaryota; kingdom Viridiplantae; phylum Streptophyta; class Magnoliopsida; order Fabales; family Fabaceae; genus Lupinus; species Lupinus angustifolius. The sequence goes on along the minus strand of NC_032014.1, from coordinate 6,872,564 downwards.
TTTTTTCCAATACCCCATCCATCTTTGTATATATAAAAAAGAAGGTTGTGCACACTTTAACAGTGAATTGGACTCGTGAGCAACTTTAGCAGATGAGTCTTTAAGTGGAATAAAAGAAAAGGCATCGTATCCTCGCAATGCATCTGTTATAAACAAGTAAAATACTAGTAACACGCACCACTGGGTTGGCCTAACATATCAAATTAAAAAACTTCATTCATAAATAAATACATCAATCTGTTCAAGAAATTATATTTTGTTGGATTAGTCGGGTCACACAACAAACTATTTCTTAAACACGGGTGGTACCAAACTTTACAGGACCACGTACCACTCCACCGAGCCCAAAATTTTGACATCTTCACTCAAGTTTGAAGATTTATTTTTCAACATTACATACAGATCTCAGAAACCATGATTTTTTTTCTTCTGAAAACAATGAATGAAACTTCAAGTTAAAGCATATAACATATCACAATATTTACATCAGTGAAAGAGGTCGTCCTGTGAAAAAAGGAATCCTGACATTGCTTATATATAAAATTAGAGTAATGGGTCAGTTCATGCTTTCTATTATCAAGGGCACTTATATCTTGTTTTTTATGGAAATGAAATTAAGGATTGCCATTCCACAATAATAGTTACCCACGAATTGAATATTATACACATGTAAATGTGAGCACATCTTATTATCATCAGTTGTAATTGATTGAAAAAATAATTAATAAATAAAATTTTAATTTAAATATATTTTTCTAATAACACATGAAATGACACACTTCGTGGACCAACAAATGTGTTCGCAATGTAAATTGGTAGCCTCAAAAGAAGACACAGTACACTACTAGTAGTAAGTACTGCACCAAAGTGTCGGGAACAAACTGTTGTTACAAGTGGTGAGGTAGTGAACAAAGTTAGTGAACTTATTTGTTGGACAATAGATTAGTTTAAGACCTATTTGATCCAATTGAAAGTTCTGTGGAAATGTAGAAGGACAAGATATCAGCCATTAGCATGGTTCATATATGTCAACCAAATGATAGAATGAAGAATGTTGGATTGACAAAAATGTCATCAAATAAAAATAAAAAAATGAAAATTTCAGCCTACATTATATGTCAACCAAACCAAACTGTCACAAGATGTTGAAATGCTTATAAAAGCATTCCTAAAGTCAATTCGATTCCATTGTTAACAAGGTTAAAATGATTGACACTTCAACTTAAAAGGAAACAACAGAATCAACATTATAATACAGATGACTAAGGTTAATCACATAACCACGGGTTCCCTTTTATAATTCTTGCAGCTATTTTGACCATATGCTGAAGTTAAGGTATATTTTATAATTTTTTTCTCAAAAACTTGCTGTTCTGGTCATCTGGTTTATATATATTTTACCATTCAATTCTGAACAAGTAGAATAGAGTCATTTAAAGTAGATCTGTTTTCAAAATAATATTATTTGAATTTATTCATATTACTTATATTAATATTTAATACTTAATTAAGCTAACAAGACAGAAATTTAAGGCAATTTCATAAGCAATCCTTACATTTAACACTTGAAGATATCCACCATAATTTGGAATTTATCTAATTCGCCTCTTGAATAAGAAAGGTCAGGAAAAAGAAAGTAGAACAGATAGCAAGGAGGCCTTGCTAAGGAGCAAATGGAAAATGTCCCAGGATGCTGGTGAAGTTGAAACACACTGTCAAGGGAACAATGGCAGTGTGAAGAAGGTGAAACTACCCATACTTAAGTAAATTACATGTTGCAATAACCAACGCCAATATCTAACTCTAACTCTGGAGCCAACTCGCCTTCATTAGGCACGGCCACACCGTAGAAAAGTCTGCAAACCCAAACAAAAGATCTACTGAATATACTCAAGTATGGCTCAAGAGTGTAAGGTGCAATGATCTATCAACATAGTAACTACCTCACTATTCAAAGTGATTGTACCATGACATTTGTCTGCATCTGAGAGCAAGTTTCTTCATTTGATGGATAGAAGGCTGGCTACTCCATATTGTAAGTCTTTCTCCTCCTTCGCAGGGTAATTAACCCATGGCGAGTACAATTGTTTCGGATGATAAATACTCCTCATAGTATTATTAGTACTCACATGCCTCTTAAAACAACCAATTCATACTAGATCATTCAGCTCAATGAAATCCTCCTCTAGAATGGAAAGTAAAAGTTGCTGAGATGTCACAGCTTCAATGAACATTTCATTACCACTAGGAAGTCCAGAAAGCCTTTCCTGATTATCATCAATAACAACAAACAACAGTTTAATTTTTTAGCAATACTTTTTCTGCCTTATGTTAACAATTATATAATGAAATATTAAATGAAAAAAGGTGCTTTGGCAAAAAAAAAGTAATCAGGATGGAATGACATGCTAATTATTCAATTGGCTCTTCTACAGCTTTCTATCAACCAGTAAATGTGTTTTACCCATTCAGAGGATCTGAAGATCACTCAAATTCCATACAAACAAACAAAAACCGAAATGAAAATAAATACATATTTTTCAGGTTCAAAGAATAGAGTGATGAAGTTGAAATTTTAGCAGCATACAATGACAGAAGAATTTGAAGCTCGAGATGTTTTGTCCAAAAGTAAAAATGATATTACTAGTAATAAAAAGCATCCAATATAAGAAACACCAAAATATGACTGAGTCGTACAATTTTCCAAATCTAAAAGACATAGTTGATAGCCTCAACTCCAACTATTTTTTTGGATCATTGCCAATGTAGAAGTTTGCCACTGACAGCAGCAAAACAAAAATAATCAACCTGATTGCAACGGAAATATTCCGCTGATTGGCTTAAACCAAAAAAACTGCCGTGTATAAAAAGCCTTCATAGTAGTAAGTCAAACATACATGCAGCATAAGAACAAAAAAGAAGTATAAAAATAAAATAAACAACAATAATGTTCTCAAAAGCCATGCATTAGCAAAAACAGACATGACAGATCAAGGTCACAGTTCATTGAATATATTTTACCTGCTGATTTCCCTCAGGACCAACATGGTGTTGGAAATTAGCAACAGAAACAGGTGCAGTCATAAGTTCATGATCCTCTAGTCCGCTAGAACATCTTAGTGGATGGACTGAGATTCCATTCATTCTGCCAATGGAGCTATCATCACATACTTTAGCTTCAACACCATCAGATCTAACATTGCCATCATGCTGAATACCAATGTGACGTACTGCTGATTTACTTTCTTCTGCACAAGAAAAACCAATTTCTGACAAACCATTCTTACGATGAGGCTTTTTAAATACACGGCAAAGGACAAAAGTAGCCTGCATTTGAAATAAAAGATATGAGGAAATTCCAGAGGAGAATGAATAAAAATAAATAAAGGAAGCATCCCAATTCTCAAATCACATTTACAACAGAAACCATATTACAGTGGTAATATTTTCATAAACGGTGTAAAATAATGAGCCAAATAAAAAAGTGTATAATTATAGACAATTTTTCAATTAAAAAACAGAGATACCAACTGCAAGGGAAGGATAAATAGAGAGCCAAGTCTGAATGGTTATTCCACAGTAATGAGTTAAGACTTAAGAGTAAAAATTTACTAAAATCAGAAAAAGGAATTTCTACACATATGCTACCATAGATATTGAATCATTTCATGAACTCATAATCATGGACAGGAAATCCAAAAGGGAAACGAAAATCATTTCTAAAGTAATATCCAAAATGGGTTCAATAACATGTTCATAATCTAGGAAGGTCTATTCATAAAGTTCTTAAGGTGATTGTGGTGTATTTCGCTAATAAAACACAAAATGTCTCCCTACTTTTTAGTTCCTCGTTTATGAGATGCAAGATAATAATACGGATTATATTTTTATTGATAATCATCACCATAAAAAGAACTTCAAGTTTTGTCCTTTCATCAATCAATTGTTGTATAATGAATAGTGGTAAGGGTGAGTTTTCTTAAGATTACGATGGATGGGACGAGCACCTGTGCGTCACTTGGAACAATTTTGGATAAAAGGTACCAGTGAGGGTGGAAGGAAGTTACAAAAACATAAAGTTATAATAATTTTAACCTGATAATATTTATGACTTTTTTCAAAATCATATGCACTCACTTTTTTGGTGACATAACTTTTCCCACACAAATATACATCATAAATAACATAATGAATATTCCAATTATCCAAAAGGTCAAAACCAGCAAGCCGTAAGATAAATTGCTTGAAAGAATATTCGAAATAAACCCCACTCGAGCTGGGGTGTTCACAGAACAGATTTAGCTTGACCTGAATAGAGCCTAATTTTTTATAAGGTTATTATTTAGAACCAAACTAAACTCGACTCTCACTCAACAATGATCAAGTCATACCTAGGTCTACCCAATATGTAGACATCATATATAACTTAGAATTTTATGCATAGCCAGAATATAAAACTCAGTTACTTGTTCTCTCATTAACCCTACATACTGGTACTGAATTAGCAGTCGCCCTGGGTCAACCAGATAAGTTGAGTCTCAAAGTACTAATAAGTAATAATATAAAAAAAATGTAAGGGGGCCGGTACCCAAATGAGCAGCGTACAGGTTCCAGTGCCATATACCGGGTCACTATGTTATAGAATTAAAGTATGAAATTAAAACTAAGGTCACCATTGTGTATTGGTCCAAGTAGAAGTGGGTTAAGACCCTTAAAAACATGTGGTCTTGGGTTTGATCCCGACTCATTTGTAAATACCATTGTGATGCCACTTAGATGCCTAATAGTATGCCAGCAGATTATCTTTCACCTATTAGGATGAGATGATCCATTAAGTTAACCAAAACACTAAGACAGGGTTCTAAATTGCAGTCTGCAACTTCAATTGCAGCCACAATATTGCTATTACCTAGTGACCACAATTGTGGTGCACACATTGTAAAAACTAGCAGGTCTAGTAATAAACATCATATCCATGAATGAGTACCAATTACCAAACACGAAGCCCTTCAAACAAAAAAAATAAACCATTGAAACACAATTCTCTCATTTTGGTCGAGAACTGCGAAATGGTTCCCTTGTACTAATTCGTGTTTCTTTTGCGAACTGGTTCTCTTTAAAGAACGACTGAATTTTAACATACAATTTACGTAAAAGGAAAGAAGAATATTTGGTATTGTACACTCACTTACATGAATGAGTTACAAAAAACAAAAAAGAATCATATCCTTGAGTATTTCTCCTATGGTGAAACAAAAGTTGATTCAAACCTACAACAAGCAACACTAAAAACAATTATACAGAGCTATAGAAACCTCTACTGAATATACCCATAGTTTACTGGTATTTGACGGAGTAAGGTATCACGCCGCACGAACCACGTAGGTGACTATGAAATAAACACACCACACACAATACACATTTTCCTGATTTTGAAAAAAATGAAAAATCAAATCCGTACCAGAAGATGGTTAACCAATGCATACTCATACAACATCCAATCCGTTCTGGTAGCGTTCCTCATTGAATTCCCGACATAGAAAACGAACCGGGTTCGTGTTCCTAAAACCGCGTCCTCACCTCCATTACCGAAAATGTCCCTAACCCTTCCATTTTTGACCCAAAAACCGCTCTTAACCTTCCTTCTCCTACGTTCCTTCAAAACCCTAACCGTATAACAGTACCAATGGCTCTTCCTCCCTCCGTAACCGTACGAAAAGCACGCGGTTTCAGGTAATTCGAGCGGGTCATAACCGTAGAGATCAAGCTCTCTGATTAAATCAGAACCGTAGAAAAGATCGTGCCGGCTACCGGTATCGTTGTTGGGGGTGTTCTTGTTGGTTAGGTAGTAACGGAGGAGAAGGTCTTCGGAAGGGTAGAACCGGCAACCGGGTGGGAGTGTCGCACGTTGAGAGTGAGGTTCTACTAGCTCCCTCATCGCATCGAGAGAGAATGATTGTTAGGGTATTTGGGAAACAGAGAAAAATGAGTGAGAGTGTGGTATTTGTAATTGGGAGAATCGTGTTGTGCAAGCTTCTTATGCTGTCGCCGTTGACTGTGAGTGAGAGTGAGTGGGAATGTATGACATGGGGTGTTCTGATTGGTTGTAACAGTGAAAAGGTTGTAGGTATATATAAAACTATGTTCAGAGTTATGAGGAAAAAGAACCAAGATTTATGAATGAGAATGAAGTTCCTCTTCCCTAGGAGATCAGAATGTCTGATGATGTAAGAATAATGTTATATTTTCATTTAAAAATTTAATTAACAATGAGAAATTGACAAAAATGTAATCATAAAATATTTTACTAAATAGTTTGACATGATCACAAATCACGGACTATCAAGATAAGTGTAAGAGATTTTAGGTCAGAAAACTTTTAAAATATTTCTCTCTTTTTCTTTTAACTCTCAAATAAAAGAGACTTTATCCAAAATTGTTTCATAACTATTACTCTATAATAGGACTCTCAAAGACGGATGATATATATATATATATATATAAAAAAAAAAAGTAATTTGGCAACAATAATAGCATAATAAATAGGGTGAAGACAATTTTCATCCATCAAATTTTTTGCTCCAATTAAGTTGGTTTATAAAAAATGAAAACTCAAGTTGGTTTTCAAACATATCAAATGGGTTAAAAAATCTTTGATAAAACCTAAAATGTCTCAATTTATCATAAAAGAAATAAAAAGGACTACGTCGACTCACCATTGTTTGAGATCATTTTTAGGACTGACTTGGGCTTATTTCACTTTACATGAACCAAATGGATAAGGAGAAACATATTGAAAAATCAAAATAAATATTCACTAAAAATATTTTTAGAATAATATTTGATTCATGTAGGTGTGAATACATATTATGGTGTACTTTTCCTATTTTTCAAGTAGCAACAATTAATGTCAATTATTAAGATATTTTGCTAATCTTATATCTGAACTTGAGGGGCATGTGTACCCCTTAGGTTAAGGTCGATAATGCTAAAGTAACTCAACATTGTCTTAATTTAGGGTCTAGCCAACATCGGTGATCAGGACAAAGATATCATCCCCTATTATCATCAACTTCATTTACTTCTCCGTGAATAAATGTATATCATAGTAGACATTTGATATTTTCACCATGTTAATAATATATTTTGGCTTAAGCAATGGTCTACTTGTCAGATTTGAAGGGCCTCTTATTTGAAATTGAAAATTAGTGGTATCAACTCTCATATTTGGAAACTAACGAAGACGTGACTAAGCTTTTAACATTTCCAAACAAACATGCAAATAAATATGGGCAGCGGGGGAGACCTTAAAGATAAATTTTCAAGTCTTTGTAAAAAGGAAGAACAATGATCCAAACAATATAGTTGTGCTGAGGAAATAAAGCAAACACTAAATCCATAACTAAATAATCCACGACATAACCAATCCTACAAGCCATATATAAAAAAATAAGGTACTAAAAACATAACATGCTTCCACAGTGCTACTGACTAGAATCACAAATACTAAGAGACCTTGAAATAAACTAGGCAAAAGCAGAAGGGGATAGGAATAACCAGAAGAGAGTGGATTCCTATCCACTGCCTACAGAATTTAAGAGACAATATTGTCATTGAGAGAGAGTGAAGCTAGTTGATCAGCGGGTATGTTAGGTTGCTGTTGTGCAACATTTCTCAACACATCCATGGCTTCAGCAACTTTAGCCTTCAGAGCATCGGGCGACTCAATCAGGTGCAATACCTCAGGCTGGTCCATCTCCAAAAGCATGCCTGTAACCTTAGCTGCTGCATCGTGTTCCAGCTGATCTACGAGCGGGTACAAAGCTTCACCAAGCATCTATCAACACAATTAAGAGGGAATCAGTATATGACAAAACAATAGTAGACATTAAACAACAAATAATGAACCAAGATTTGCCGAAACAATAGCAGGTAACAAGACTTACAGTCCTCTGTTGTTCAGGAGGGGCATTTGCAAGGGCTGTAGCCAAGGCCTGAATGGGCATTGGCTGCCCCACAGCATCCCGGATTGGAAGACCACCGATATCATAAGGGACTGGTATTATTCCACCACCAACTCCTTGCAGGGGGGCATCTTGCATGTTGCGACCAGGAGGGTAACGATAGACACGTCCTCTTGGAATCATCTGAGAAACATATCAAAAAGCATCTCGCCATCAACATACATAACAGTAAAGGTAAGGGAATATATCACATAATTAGTGCACGAGCAAACCTGCTGTTGCAGCACTGGCACTGGCTGCTGGGGTTGTTGCACAGAACCTGCTCCTCGGCGCCCACCTGGGCGCTGGCCTTGTTGGCCCTGCTGAACCATTGGTAAAAAGAAGCTTGGCATTGGACCACCACCAGGTCTCATCCCAGGAACAAGCTGCTGCTGGTAACCAAATCCAGCCTGAATATAGAGTTGGAGCATGATTACAATTATTTAGATCTAGTAAATTAATAAATACACCTAAAACAAGAGAATATAATGCTGATGGGATTGGTTATGATGGACATCAGCACAAAACATTATAGCAGATGCAGCTAGAACAATACAATACAAACTGACAACACATCTAGTAAGGTATTGTATTAACAAGGTTTGGAGACTGAAATATAAAAAATTGTCAAGCTAATATAAAAATCGATTTCCAAAGTATCAGTTTCCAAATTTTTCCGGGATCAAAATTTGTTGGATAAAAAACCCTTTGCATAAAAAAAACAAAACACAAAAAATAAGAACCTAGGACATTAAATCATGCAACAGATATTCTGATGCTTCTCCATGTCTGACTATGAAACACTTCTAAAAAGACAGCTTAATAAAAAAACTGGAGTGGCTTGTAAATAGCCATATCCAAAATTCCAAATGTAGTCAATAAAAAGGTATCCATAAAAATTCATATCTCTCTTCAGCCATAAAAACATGTCTCTATCTCGAAAGAGAGATCATTGCCACATAATACATGCAATGAACAAAAAAAATGAAAATTTAAAGATGACACAAATAACTAGTTAATAATTACTTGTGGGGGAATGATGGCTGGGGGTCCTTGACCATACAAAAATTGCTGCCCTAAACCAGGAGCACCAGGAGGGTAGAGTTGCATACGAGGTGCAACAGGAGTAGCTGAAACAGGCCTCATTTGAGAAAATTGTGCCTACATGAAACAAGTTATTACAATGAAATGATTAATGATGGTACATATAAATGCAATGAAAAAAACCTCATTTATGTTTATAGTCTACAACCTGCAATAACCATCCCCACACCCAAAAAAACAAATATCATAGTATAATCCACAAAAAAAGGAGCAAAAATTAAATACTTCTTAGGAGAGAACAGATTATTTTATTATTATGAACAACGATCAAGTGACATGATTGGGATACATCGCAAACTTTCAACAAATCTATTTAGCCAGTGGTCTCAAGAAATTTTTTTCAACTTCCTCCTTACACATTAATTGGTCACTTTTTCATAATAGGACGACCCAATACATGAGGCTACCACCTAGTGGAGTATAGAGAGAATAGATGTACACAACCTTAACTCCTCAACAAAGAAGCTGTTTCCAGGACATGAACTACTGACCTCATGGTCACTAAGCATGAATATTACTATTGCGCCAAGGCTCACCCGCAATTAGACTATCTTTCATATTAAAGCAAATTGATTTTCTTACTCTAGAAAACTATAATTTTATAATGTTCAATGAAAATCTGAGAACTTCATATGATAGATGAAGAATTATTCGAGTATCATGTATATTTACATATCTTCACGGAGAATATAATTATTTTTCATTTCTCATTCCATATTTTACAATATATGGATGGTATCAGCTGGCCTCATAATGTTGAAGACATCAGCCAATGAACCACGGTAAAAATAATAATTTTCATTGATTCTAACTATAACTATTATTTCTTCATGTTTACCTTCCATCGGACCATTAAATAAGGAAAAATTGCTTGACTTTCTCGTGATTTTCAACCATCTCCCACAGATTCCACTTAGTAGTGGTACTGAGATCATCCTTGATAAAAAAAGTTCTTTTACATGGTTTTGTGCACTAAAAAATAGTAATTATTGCAATAACTTCTAATGTCAACACATACATAGGTGTAAAAAATTTAATAATTACTGTGAACCCATTACTTATTCAATTATTTTTTTAGCTATTCATATATTTTTGGTGAATTCCATTTCTTAACACCGCATTTTCCTAATTAAATAAACACATCTGCATAGGATAAGTTTTGGCACAAAATGAAGTTAAACATTATACTTAACAATTTGGCAAAAAAATTTATACATGGAGGTATAGAAAATAACTACCCCCATTGAACAGTTGTGAGAATCTGTTCTAAAAAAAGTTAGTTATAAAAGACACAAGCAACTTCTGACCCACAATTACAGCAGTGACTGTTACCTGTAACCTTGCTCTCCGCTCTTCTTTTCTCTGTGCAAGGGCAACATATAGAGGTTTGCCAGCAATCAGTTTACCATTCATCGCTGCAAGCTGCAGATATTAACAGAATTGTATTAGAACAAAAGAAGCTACGTTAAAAAATTAGTTATTATCAGTTTCGAACTTACAGCTCTAGAAGCTTCATCAGGGGTTGAAAACGCAACAAATCCTGATCCTCTGCTGAGTCCACTTGGGTCTCGCATAACCTGCACAGTCAAGATAAAGATTACTAACTGCTCAATTTCTTATATGAAGTAAAAGGAATGATATTTGCATACCTTGCCTGAAGTAACTGTACCAAACTCAGAGAATAGTTCTTTCAGCTTTTCATCACTGATGGTATCATCCAAGTTCTTGAGATACAAATTCACACCATGATACTTGTCAACAGTCTCTTTTATACTCTGTTCAAAACGTCCTTTGAGCTCTTGCTCTCGTTCAGATTTTTTCTGGGCTTTCCCAACATACCACTCCTTGTCCTCAAACTTCTTCCCATTGAGTGACTCAACAGCTTTAGCTGCCTCATCTGGGTTTTCAAAGTTGACAAAACCAAAACACTTAGATTTCCCATCACCATCTCTCATTACTACAGAACTAGTAATGGTCCCATATTCACCAAAAAATTTCTTCAAGTCATCATCTGTCACTGACTCCGATAGGTTTTTCACATAGACATTATTGAATTTTGTCTTACTGGGAGCATTGTGTCTATCTTGCTTCCTTAGGAAATGACCTACATAAACCTGCTTATCATTCAACAGCATGCCATTCAACTTATCAATAGCATTTTTTGCTGCCTCTTCACTGTCGAACTGAACAAAACCATAGCCTTTGGACTGGCCAGAAGCATCAGTTGCTACTTTGCAGGAAAGAATTTGTCCAAAGGTAGAAAAGGTATCATGTAAGCCTTTGTGATCAATCATCTTATCCAAATTCTGCAGCACCAGTAGCATCAGGAGATAGTAAATTAAGCAAGTCAATTGAAACAACAAGAAATGGCAACTTAGTCCTTCAAATTATTCTCCACTACAGTGTATTCCCTGATTTCTATGCATTTAAGTTTGCAGGTGTTTGGATTACTTTATTTGTAATCAAAACAGCTTATAATCAAAATCTGAAGGCTAGATTGTGTAGAATTAGCAAAAAAATCTACACAAGTGTTTATGGAAAAGTGGTTTTTACAAAAGGCAACTCAGTCCTTCAAATTATTATCTGCTAGAGTGCATACTCATTGATTCCAACTTCAGTGGATTCAAGTTTTTGGGTGTTTGGATTATTAGCTTACTTTGCATTCAAAACATGAGGAGCTTTTTTTTGGCTTATTAAAAGTGACTCTACAGATGTATATCAGATAAAAATTATTTTAAAGTGGTGATTTTGGGAAAATGAATTTTTTATTATGCTGAAAATGCAGCTTAGTACAAAAAGTTGAATTTAAGACTTTTTACCTTCAGTTTTTCATAAATGCCTACCAAGTGTGCAAGTGTCTAGCGTTACTTTAATCAAATTATGAAAACGCAGAAGGAAAAATGACCAATTCCCCCAAAAAAATAATCAACAGCAAACATGCAATTACTCCCAGAAATTTAATAGAACTCAATAACACGTGAGTCTAACTAGATTTTCATTTCATAATTAATAATATATTACTAGACAACAAAATAAAAACAATGCAAGAAAAGTCACCTTGATAAAAATATTAGCAGTACCACTCTTGCGAATACTAGGATCCCTATGAGAATACATAACCCTAATAGGTTTGTTATTCAGTGGAGTAAAATTCAGCACATCCAATGCTCTTGCCGCTGTAAACATTAAATAATTAATATCACAAATAATTAACAAAAAACAATTTTTCACACTAAAAAAAGAGAAAATTTCTAACCATCCTGAGGGTTACTGAAATTAACATAACCATAACCGAGTGAACAGTGTGTGGTTAAATCGCGACACACCCGAACCGAAACGACTTGTCCAACCTGGTTGAACAAATCATAGAGCTGCGAATCGTTCACATTAAAGTCAAGATCCCCAACGTACAACGACGTCGTTACGAGGAACGCGTTCGGAGCACCAGAAGCGACACCGTTTTGAGAAGGAGGAACCGGTACAGGACTCTGTTGCTGAACCTGAATTTGCGCCATTACCACCACCTAAATAGCTTAGCTCTGAAAATTTACGAAAAAAAATCTAAGTAGAAAAATAACTTAGAAATTTTCTTCGTTTTTGTTTTCTAGAGTAATGATAGATCCGCCGTAGATCGGAACGGAAGCGGTGGTCGGAGAAACCGGAATATTTTTGTGTTTTTTTGAAATATGTGAATAAAGTAACGGAGACGAGGGCAGAGTGCTGCACCGCGCCAGCGGGAACGTAAGGGGGTGGTTTATATAGTGAGATGGGGAAGGGATAGGTTAACCCTAGTTTAATGTTATGGGCTGTTTGGTTAGGAAGATAGTAACTGAAATGGGCCACGTCACGTGTGAAGAGTTAAGAGGTTATGAAGCCCAGTCAGAGAAGGAAGATCTGTTATGATTGACGCAGGATTTTAAGTGCTTTCAAAGTTCAAACTTAATAATAGGAGCACGTGTAGTTTGCTGCTTCTTATTAGGTCAGAATTTAATGGTCTAACCTTATTAGGAAGATTCTTGATCATGTGTTAAAATCTTTGAGATGGGAATGATTCCTTATTTACTATTTTTATTTTCTTTTTTTGTTACAAAATAATTTTTTAAATAAAAAATAAAATTATTATCAGTTTTCATCAATGGAAAATGGTTTTGTACTTTTGTAGCCTCAACAGTTTTGAGAGACCCAAACTTTTTTAAAGCTTATTTAACATATTTGATATTTTAAAATAGCTTTGGATGAAATTGAGTTTAAGTTCTATTTAAGTTTGAAAAATAATTAAAAATGTTTATTTCTAATTTAACAAATGTCAATTCAATTTTGAAATATTTATATTTCTACAATACTCTTAAGAAACTATCAACTTAGGTCTTTTATAGCTTATTTTATTTACTATTACTGATATCGCATTATTGTTCTCCACCAATTTGTTATAAAATTATAAAGATAGAAGATGTTCTATAAATTATCCTGATCAATATTAGTTTAATTTACTTTTAAAATTTAATGTACACAAATCAAAATAGTAGTAATTTTAAATAAAAACATTTTTTTATCATTTTTCTCGGTGATCAAGAAGGCTTAGAAGCCTCGGGAAAAAAAGCAAAACTAAAGATTACATGCCCCGGTAATAAATAGTGGATACACTATCCAACATAAAAGAAACACTATAGAAGCTAAACTCAAGCTATGCTTTGATAAGGCGATTAAATTAACTTTTTTTAGGACATGACCATAAGCAACATAGGAGAAAACATTGAAATGTCAACAAGATAATAATTAGGGTCTACTAAATTAGCCAATTCTACCAGGAAGGAACTCAGGAAGTGACTCGAGCCATTGGGATGTCGATAATTGACACAAACCCTCAAATTATACCTTATCAGCTATACTCTTCCTTGATGGGAGCTTCATTCTTACACAAAATGCATTCAACCTACTCGTTAGCTTTTAAGGTGTCAAATATAATTCAATCCTCACAAATTTGCACTTAGGCAACCAAATCCACCATCCTTTCTGACTTAGATGTTGGAGAATTTCTTCTCCATTCTGAATCCATAGAGTAAACGCGGAAGTCCTTATGATCATGACTTTGTTCCCATAACCTAATGTTTATGCCCATACATAAACCCAAATGGAACAACCATGGTCCAGACCGAAGAAACCCCAAATGAGTTCATGGTGAAGATGAAGAACATACCTTGTTGAGCCATTTCCGGAATCTCGAAGGTATGAGGGTGCGATAATCTTCCATATGATAGAGCGCCGAATGGTTTTCCTTAGTTTCTCTCTAGAGGGGAATGAGAGAATGCCTTAGCTTAAGTGTGTGTTCCATTGTTGTGTGATTGTAAGGAGTGTTATGGTTGCCTTATGCCTTATGTGCCTTATGGATGAGTGGATAGTGTTATCCCATTCTGGATAACACTATTCTCATCCTACCTTATTATCCTCCACCTTTGCACTTGAAAACCTGTTGCTCTACAAATGGGGATCATAACCCATAAAAGTAACCCCGTAGTGGTTACTACTTTAGTTGCAATAATT
>NC_032014.1:6852107-6857816 GCF_001865875.1 Lupinus angustifolius | reverse complement strand
TATCCTCATCCTCATCCTCATCCTCTTCCTCATCCTATACTCATCCTCATCCTCATCCTCATCCTCACCCTATCCTCATCCTCCTCCTATCCTCATCCTCATCCTATCCTCATCCTCATCCGCATTCTTATGCTAATCCTCATTCTCATCCTCATCATCATCCTCTTGCTCATCCTATCCTCATCCTCATCATATCCTCATCCTCTTCCTCATCCTCATCCTCGTCCTCATCCTCATCCTATCCTCGTCCTCATCCTGATCCTGAACCTATCCTCTTTCTCATCCTCTACTTCATCCTATCCGCGTCCTCAACCTATCCTCATCCTCATCCTCATCCTATCCTCATCCTATCCTCATCCTCATCCTATCCTCATCCTCTTCCTCATCCTGTCCTTATCCTCATTCTCATCCTATCCTCATCCATATCCTAGTCCTATCCTCATGCTCATCCTCATCCTCACCCTATCCTCATCCTCATCCTATCCTCATCCTATCCTCATCCTATCCTCATCCTATCCTCATCCTATCCTCATCCTATCCTCATCCTATCCTCATCCTATCCTCATCCTATCCTCATCCTATCCTCATCCTATCCTCATCCTATCCTCATCCTATCCTCATCCTATCCTCATCCTATCCTCATCCTATCCTCATCCTATCCTCATCCTATCCTCATCCTATCCTCATCCTATCCTCATCCTATCCTCATCCTATCCTCATCCTATCCTCATCCTATCCTCATCCTATCCTCATCCTATCCTCATCCTATCCTCATCCTATCCTCATCCTATCCTCATCCTATCCTCATCCTATCCTCATCCTATCCTCATCCTATCCTCATCCTATCCTCATCCTATCCTCATCCTATCCTCATCCTATCCTCATCCTATCCTCATCCTATCCTCATCCTATCCTCATCCTATCCTCATCCTATCCTCATCCTATCCTCATCCTATCCTCATCCTATCCTCATCCTATCCTCATCCTATCCTCATCCTATCCTCATCCTATCCTCATCCTATCCTCATCCTATCCTCATCCTATCCTCATCCTATCCTCATCCTATCCTCATCCTATCCTCATCCTATCCTCATCCTATCCTCATCCTATCCTCATCCTATCCTCATCCTATCCTCATCCTATCCTCATCCTATCCTCATCCTATCCTCATCCTATCCTCATCCTATCCTCATCCTATCCTCATCCTATCCTCATCCTATCCTCATCCTATCCTCATCCTATCCTCATCCTATCCTCATCCTATCCTCATCCTATCCTCATCCTATCCTCATCCTATCCTCATCCTATCCTCATCCTATCCTCATCCTATCCTCATCCTATCCTCATCCTATCCTCATCCTATCCTCATCCTATCCTCATCCTATCCTCATCCTATCCTCATCCTATCCTCATCCTATCCTCATCCTATCCTCATCCTATCCTCATCCTATCCTCATCCTATCCTCATCCTATCCTCATCCTATCCTCATCCTATCCTCATCCTATCCTCATCCTATCCTCATCCTATCCTCATCCTATCCTCATCCTATCCTCATCCTATCCTCATCCTATCCTCATCCTATCCTCATCCTATCCTCATCCTATCCTCATCCTATCCTCATCCTATCCTCATCCTATCCTCATCCTATCCTCATCCTATCCTCATCCTATCCTCATCCTATCCTCATCCTATCCTCATCCTATCCTCATCCTATCCTCATCCTATCCTCATCCTATCCTCATCCTATCCTCATCCTATCCTCATCCTATCCTCATCCTATCCTCATCCTATCCTCATCCTATCCTCATCCTATCCTCATCCTATCCTCATCCTATCCTCATCCTATCCTCATCCTATCCTCATCCTATCCTCATCCTATCCTCATCCTATCCTCATCCTATCCTCATCCTATCCTCATCCTATCCTCATCCTATCCTCATCCTATCCTCATCCTATCCTCATCCTATCCTCATCCTATCCTCATCCTATCCTCATCCTATCCTCATCCTATCCTCATCCTATCCTCATCCTATCCTCATCCTATCCTCATCCTATCCTCATCCTATCCTCATCCTATCCTCATCCTATCCTCATCCTATCCTCATCCTATCCTCATCCTATCCTCATCCTATCCTCATCCTATCCTCATCCTATCCTCATCCTATCCTCATCCTATCCTCATCCTATCCTCATCCTATCCTCATCCTATCCTCATCCTATCCTCATCCTATCCTCATCCTATCCTCATCCTATCCTCATCCTATCCTCATCCTATCCTCATCCTATCCTCATCCTATCCTCATCCTATCCTCATCCTATCCTCATCCTATCCTCATCCTATCCTCATCCTATCCTCATCCTATCCTCATCCTATCCTCATCCTATCCTCATCCTATCCTCATCCTATCCTCATCCTATCCTCATCCTATCCTCATCCTATCCTCATCCTATCCTCATCCTATCCTCATCCTATCCTCATCCTATCCTCATCCTATCCTCATCCTATCCTCATCCTATCCTCATCCTATCCTCATCCTATCCTCATCCTATCCTCATCCTATCCTCATCCTATCCTCATCCTATCCTCATCCTATCCTCATCCTATCCTCATCCTATCCTCATCCTATCCTCATCCTATCCTCATCCTATCCTCATCCTATCCTCATCCTATCCTCATCCTATCCTCATCCTATCCTCATCCTATCCTCATCCTATCCTCATCCTATCCTCATCCTATCCTCATCCTATCCTCATCCTATCCTCATCCTATCCTCATCCTATCCTCATCCTATCCTCATCCTATCCTCATCCTATCCTCATCCTATCCTCATCCTATCCTCATCCTATCCTCATCCTATCCTCATCCTATCCTCATCCTATCCTCATCCTATCCTCATCCTATCCTCATCCTATCCTCATCCTATCCTCATCCTATCCTCATCCTATCCTCATCCTATCCTCATCCTATCCTCATCCTATCCTCATCCTATCCTCATCCTATCCTCATCCTATCCTCATCCTATCCTCATCCTATCCTCATCCTATCCTCATCCTATCCTCATCCTATCCTCATCCTATCCTCATCCTATCCTCATCCTATCCTCATCCTATCCTCATCCTATCCTCATCCTATCCTCATCCTATCCTCATCCTATCCTCATCCTATCCTCATCCTATCCTCATCCTATCCTCATCCTATCCTCATCCTATCCTCATCCTATCCTCATCCTATCCTCATCCTATCCTCATCCTATCCTCATCCTATCCTCATCCTATCCTCATCCTATCCTCATCCTATCCTCATCCTATCCTCATCCTATCCTCATCCTATCCTCATCCTATCCTCATCCTATCCTCATCCTATCCTCATCCTATCCTCATCCTATCCTCATCCTATCCTCATCCTATCCTCATCCTATCCTCATCCTATCCTCATCCTATCCTCATCCTATCCTCATCCTATCCTCATCCTATCCTCATCCTATCCTCATCCTATCCTCATCCTATCCTCATCCTATCCTCATCCTATCCTCATCCTATCCTCATCCTATCCTCATCCTATCCTCATCCTATCCTCATCCTATCCTCATCCTATCCTCATCCTATCCTCATCCTATCCTCATCCTATCCTCATCCTATCCTCATCCTATCCTCATCCTATCCTCATCCTATCCTCATCCTATCCTCATCCTATCCTCATCCTATCCTCATCCTATCCTCATCCTATCCTCATCCTATCCTCATCCTATCCTCATCCTATCCTCATCCTATCCTCATCCTATCCTCATCCTATCCTCATCCTATCCTCATCCTATCCTCATCCTATCCTCATCCTATCCTCATCCTATCCTCATCCTATCCTCATCCTATCCTCATCCTATCCTCATCCTATCCTCATCCTATCCTCATCCTATCCTCATCCTATCCTCATCCTATCCTCATCCTATCCTCATCCTATCCTCATCCTATCCTCATCCTATCCTCATCCTATCCTCATCCTATCCTCATCCTATCCTCATCCTATCCTCATCCTATCCTCATCCTATCCTCATCCTATCCTCATCCTATCCTCATCCTATCCTCATCCTATCCTCATCCTATCCTCATCCTATCCTCATCCTATCCTCATCCTATCCTCATCCTATCCTCATCCTATCCTCATCCTATCCTCATCCTATCCTCATCCTATCCTCATCCTATCCTCATCCTATCCTCATCCTATCCTCATCCTATCCTCATCCTATCCTCATCCTATCCTCATCCTATCCTCATCCTATCCTCATCCTATCCTCATCCTATCCTCATCCTATCCTCATCCTATCCTCATCCTATCCTCATCCTATCCTCATCCTATCCTCATCCTATCCTCATCCTATCCTCATCCTATCCTCATCCTATCCTCATCCTATCCTCATCCTATCCTCATCCTATCCTCATCCTATCCTCATCCTATCCTCATCCTATCCTCATCCTATCCTCATCCTATCCTCATCCTATCCTCATCCTATCCTCATCCTATCCTCATCCTATCCTCATCCTATCCTCATCCTATCCTCATCCTATCCTCATCCTATCCTCATCCTATCCTCATCCTATCCTCATCCTATCCTCATCCTATCCTCATCCTATCCTCATCCTATCCTCATCCTATCCTCATCCTATCCTCATCCTATCCTCATCCTATCCTCATCCTATCCTCATCCTATCCTCATCCTATCCTCATCCTATCCTCATCCTATCCTCATCCTATCCTCATCCTATCCTCATCCTATCCTCATCCTATCCTCATCCTCTTCCTCATCCTATCCGCATCCTCATCCTATCCTCATCCACATCCTCCTCCTATCCTCATCCTCATCCTCATCCTCTTCCTCATCCTGTACTCATCCTATCCTCATCCTCATCCTCATCCGATCCTCATCCTTATCCTCATCCTCATCCTATCCTCGTCCTCATACTCATCCTATCCTCATCCTCATCCTCATCCTCATCCTATCCTCATCCTCATCCTATCCTCATCCTCATCCTATCCTCATCCTCATCCTATCCTCATCCTCATCCTATCCTCATCCTCATCCTATCCTCATCCTCATCCTATCCTCATCCTCATCCTATCCTCATCCTCATCCTATCCTCATCCTCATCCTATCCTCATCCTCATCCTATCCTCATCCTCATCCTATCCTCATCCTCATCCTATCCTCATCCTCATCCTATCCTCATCCTCATCCTATCCTCATCCTCATCCTATCCTCATCCTCATCCTATCCTCATCCTCATCCTATCCTCATCCTCATCCTATCCTCATCCTCATCCTCATCCTCATCCTATCCTTGTTCTCATCCTCATCTTCTTCCTCGTCCTATCCTCATCCTCATCCTATCCTCATCCTATCCTATCGCTCATTGTCATCCTTATCCTATCCTCCTCCTTATCCTTATCCTCTTCCTCATCCTCATCCTCATCTAATCCTCATCCTCTTCCTCGTCATCATACTATCCTTATCATGTTCCTCTTCCTCATCCTATCCTCATCCCCATCCTCATCCTCATCATCTTCCTCGTCCTCATCCTCCTCCTATCCTCATCCTCATCCTCATCCGATCCTCATCTTCATCCTCATCCTGATCCTCATCCGATTCTCATCTTCATCCTCATCTTCATCCTCATCCTCATCCTATCCTCGTCCTCATCCTACCCTCCTCTTCC
>NC_032014.1:6845851-6852007 GCF_001865875.1 Lupinus angustifolius | reverse complement strand
CCACATCCTCATCCTCATCCTCATCCTCATCCTCATCCTCATCCTCATCCTCATCCTCATCCTCATTCACATCTTATCCTCATCCTCATGCTATCCTCATCCTCATCCTCATCCTCTTCCACATCCTCATCCTATCCTCATCTACATCCTATCCTCATCCTCATCCTCATCCTATCCTCATCCTATCCTCGTCCTCATCGTCATCCTCTTCCTCATCCTCATCCTCATCCTATCCACGTCCTCATCCTCATCCTATCCTCATCTTCATCGTCATGCTATCCTCATCTTTATCCTCGTCCTATCCTCGTCCTCATCCTCATCCTCATCCTATCCTATCCTCATCCTCATCCTCATCCTCTTCCTCATCCTATCCTCATCCCTATCCTTATCCTATCCTCGTCCTCATCCTATCCTCCTCCTTATCCTCATCCTCCTCATTCCCATCATCATCCTCATCCTTATCCTCATCCTCTTCCTCTTCCTCATCCCATCATCATCCTCATCCTCATTGATGTGAAGCTCATGGGTAAAAGGCTCTTCAAATGATCTATCTTGGTTTGTGTATTGCCTAGGCTCACGGTAGAATTGAGCCCTTGAGATTAAGCAGCGAAAATGAATTGAAATTGGATAAAAGAAGATGGAAAAGATTTAAGGTGAAGTCGCCACAAACAATTCAGTTGTTTGATAAGCCAAAGTGAGAACTTATAATCTTGGTTCAGCCAAGAAGGTTTGGAGAATACTCTCACAAGGATATAATCCTTTTTGATTCACAAAGGAATTCAATTTACTTTCAATTCAATGTTGTTTATTTCATAGCAAGAAGCATTACATTTATAGGCAAGCCTCTAAGGCTCTCACGGTTTGTAGCTAAGGTGTAGACTTAGGAAGCTTACATTGGATACTCTAAAAACAAATTAATCTACTCCTAAATTAGACTATATTCGAGTAGTAAAGGAAATAGCACATGTGTTTCTTGTGCTTTATTATAATTGAAAACAAACTTAATGACTCGGCCTAAGGTACTTGATTGCCACGGTTGGATAGTGATGAGCATGGGATTCCTTTTACAACCATTAAGTGATATGATTAAGAGACTTGAAGACTCCTTAATTCCCACAGCTAAGCTTTGATGAGCTCCATTGGATTCTTCTAATTTGGCACATGGAAATTCTTGGAATTAAGCCTTCTTAATGCTCCTCGGGTACACTTGGACTTGGCATAGGATTCCTTTGCTAAGGAAGGAATTTCCCACGGCTAAGTGTTGATTAAAGATGCACTAAATAGTATAGGATGTCGTTGGTGCAAAATGGTAGGCTGCCAACGGCTAGGACATGTGCATAATGCACCACAAATTCCACACGAGCAACTTTGCTCCAACAACTCTGAAATTAACTTAAGATTCCTCTGGATGAATTGTGCCCAGGTGGATTTAGCTCCAACGGTCCAAACATGGTGTTTAAGCCTCATAAACGCTCCATTAAGCTCCTCCACGGTCACTTTGTGATTCCTTTCGAGCAATCTCCCTCCAACGACTACAATAGTCTTTATTTACCTGCCAAATAATATTAGACAAAGTTAGAATGAGTTTGGTTCACAAAAATTATAAGTTGGTCCAAGCATTAAAGTGCCGGTTACACTTTTAGGCTTGACTTAATCATCCATGAGACAACTTTCATTCTGGTCAATTTTTATGGGCAGATGTATTACAAACATACTTTAATTAAATAAAATAAGTGTTGGACAAAAGTTAGCCCACACATTTATTGTAAAAATTTAATTTGCTCAATACTAATTAAATTGGCTAGGCCTGACTCGGTCTGGCTACGCCCAGTGCCTGATGCGGCACGCTAGGCGCATGTGCCTCAGTCAGATTTCCTGGCCAGGCCAGTTTGGCCTAGCGCCTGGTGCAACACTGGGTGCACCAAAGTCCCCAACGCGGACAGAGTTGTCTCGGTCAGGAATTGAGCCTAATGCGTCTAGCTCCGTGCTACAGCCATTTTTGGCGCCTTGTTTAGACCAGTGGCCTGAGTCATGCGCATGGCCTGGTCCATCCTTGGCTCGGTCAGAACCATGGACCAAGAGGCTAGTGAGCATTTTTACACCCCCTTGGACTATTTTTGGCTCACCATCATGGATCATTATTATGAGTTGTCCAAGGGCATTTTGAGCCTTTTTTGCTCTAGCTCTAGTCATTGGACCACTTATGCCTTCAAGGCCATCAATATCAAGGTTAGGCTCTTTGAGGTTCATATCACTCATCCTCATCCTCATCCTCTTCCTCATCCTATCCTCATCCTAATCCTCATCCTCATCCTCATCCTATCCTAATCCTTATCCTCATCCTAATCCTAATCCTCATCCTCATCCTCATCCTCATCCTCATCATATCCTCATCTTCATCCTATCCTCATCCTCATCCTATCCTCATCCTCATCCTCATCCTCATCCTAACCTCATCCTCATCCTCATCCTATCCCCATTCCGGATACAACCAAATTGTTGTAGACCCATTAGACCAAGGAAAGACAGCATTTACATGTCCATTTGATGTTTATGCATACAGAAAAATGCCGTTTGGATTATGTAATGCTTCAGCAACTTTTCAAAGATGCATGCTGGCTATCTTTGCTGATTTAGTGGAGAAATGCATCGAGGTCTTTATGGACGATTTTTCGGTATTCGGAGACTCGTTCGAAATTTTTTTAGCAAATTTGGAGACAGTTTTGGCAAGATGTGAAAAGACTAATTTGGTTCTGAATTGGGAGAAATGCCATTTCATGGTTACTGAAGGAGTTTTATTGGGGCATAAAATATCAGCTAAAGGATTAGAAGTTGATAAAGCTAAAATAGAAGTGATCGAGAAGCTACCTCCGCCAACAAATATTATAGGAATCAGAAGCTTCCTCGGTCACACTGGTTTCTATCGTAGATTTATCAATGACTTCTCCAAAACAGCTAAGCCTCTATGCAACTTGCTCTTAAAAGATTCTGCATTTAACTTCGATAATTCTTGCTTAGAAGCATTTAAACAGTTAAAATCGGGCTTGGTAACCGCTCCTGTCATTACTGCACCTAACTGGAAATCGCCATTTGAACTAATGTGTGATGCGAGCGATTATGTAGTTGGTGCAGTTCTAGGACAGCGACGAGAACGGGTATTTCATGCACTACACTATGTTAGCAAAGTTCTAAATGAAGCTCAAATTAATTACGCTACAACTGAAAAAGAACTGCTAGATAGTGTTTGCATTGGAAAAATTTAGAAGTTATTTGATTGGAGCAAAAACAATTGTTTATACTGATCATGTTGTAATCAAATACCTTCTAAAGAAACCTGATTCCAAGCCACGATTAATTAGATGGGTGTAACTTTTGCAGGAATTTGATCTAGAAATCCGCGGCCAAAGTGGTAAGGAAAACCAGGTGGCGGATCATCTGTCTAGACTGGTCAATACAGAAGTCGCGAAAAAAGAGCAAGAAATAGCTGAAAATTTCCCTGATGAAAGGCTATTTCAACTTCAGACGAGACCATGGTTTGCTGATATAGCGAATTATAAAGCCTCAGGTATAATCCCTGAACATTTTAATTATCAGCAAAAGAGAAGTTTTCTCAAAAAAGTGAATCAATATGTCTGGGACGAACCTTATTTGTTTAAAGAATGAACCGATAACATTATCTGATGATGTGTTGATGAAAATGAAGCCAAAAAAATATTATGGCATTGCCATAATTCGGCTAATGGGGGACATTACAATGGGAATAGAACCACGGCAAAAGTAATCCAATCTGGCTTCTTTTGGCCGACTATTTATAAAGATGTCCAATTGTTTGTCCAAAAATATGATGCATGCCAAAGGCACGGGGGACTTGGGAAACAAAGTGAAATGCCTTGACAAAATATTATAGCAATAGAAATTTTTGATTGTTGGGGTATTGACTTTATGGGACCTTTCCCATCATCATTTTCAAATGAATATATCTTGGTGGCTGTTGACTATGTTTTCCGTTGGGTAGAAGCATTAGCAACACCCAAAGCCGACGCAAAAACTGTGATAATTTTTTTTGAAAAAGAATAGTTTTACGCGTTTTGGCACACAAATAGTATTAATAAGTGATGGGGGATCTCATTTTATAAATTCCCAATTGAAAAGAACCCTTGAATTGTATAATGTTAAACACAAGGTAGCATCACCATATCACCCTCAAACCAATGGCCAAGCAGAAGTATCAAACAAAGAATTAAAGAGAATTCTAGAAAAAATAGTCTCTTCTTCAAGAAAAGACTGGTCACAAAAACTATATGATACTCTCTGGGCCTACAGAACTGCATTTAAATCACCAATAGGCAAAACTCCATATCAACTTGTTTATGGCAAAGCTTGTCATCTACCGGTTGAATTGGAGCATAAAGCCTATTGGGACCTCAAATTTCTAAACTTTGATTTAAAGGATGCAGAGATTAAAAGACAAGATCAACTCCATCAATTGGAAGAAATTCGGTTCCAAGCATATGAGTCCTCAAGACTATATAAAGAGAAGACAAAAAAGTACCATGACTCTAGAATTAAAAAGAAAAACTTTTATCAAGGGCAAAGGGTACTTTTATTCAATTCAAGGCTCAAAATACTTCCCGAAAAATTCAA
Organism: Lupinus angustifolius; assembly: GCF_001865875.1. Taxonomy (NCBI): domain Eukaryota; kingdom Viridiplantae; phylum Streptophyta; class Magnoliopsida; order Fabales; family Fabaceae; genus Lupinus; species Lupinus angustifolius. The sequence goes on along the minus strand of NC_032014.1, from coordinate 6,847,363 downwards.
GACCAGATGGACAGGGCCATTTGTAATTAAGGAAGTAAAAGAATACGGGGCAGTTGAATTGAAAGACCCGAAGACTGAAGCAACTTGGGTGGTCAACGGACAGAGGTTAAAACTGTATTTGAGTGATGAATCAGGCTCCATCATCGATGATCAAACCAAATAATGTCGTCCAAAATTTGACGTCAAGCTAATGACGTTAAAAGAACGCTAATTGGAAGGCAATCCAGTATGTGGTAAATTTATTTCAACTTCTATTTTTTATTAGTCATGTTAATTTTTTTTATTTTTGTTAATTTTATTTCAAGTTAAACAAAAAAATTTAAATCACATCAAATAAAGCCCAATTTTTTTTAAGGGGGGACAAGACTTGATGTAATTTTAAAAAATTTCTTTTGTACTAAATTATGTAAATATGTAAAACGTAAAATTTGTTTGTTCAAAAAATTTCAAAAACAAAAAACAAAATGGCTAAAACAAATTTTTTAAAGCATGATCACATGATTAGAAATGTTAAGCATACTTTAAATTAAGCTTTGATTGAGCCAAATGAGATGTATGCTAAACTTTTGTGAAAAAGTCACATAATGTCATAACTTGAAGAAAATAAATTGCAAATTGAAAATCTATTTTATGTAACAATATCTTTGCAAATATTTTTGTATTAAAAAGTGTGAATCCCAACCTTGTGAGGGAGTGTAAGCCAAACACAATACTTATGTGAGCTTAGTGAGATACTTTTTGATCTTGCACAATTGATTTTGTTTGAATCTTTCTTTACTTGGTTGCACATAATTTGATAGGATATGATCAAGGCAAGTTCTTTCAATTAGAATGAGCCACTTGACAAAAAATGACCAACCAAAAATAGGAATATCCTTTGTTAACCCCTTTGAGCCTTAAAATAAAAATGTATTTTCAAAATCAAACCTTGAGCCTAATATGGAAAAACAATAATAATCTCCTATACTTTTCTAAGTAAAAAGAGATCATTTTTCAAAAGGAAGGTTGATGGAAGAAATTAAGTTGGGGGGAATTGGTTGGCCAAGTAACAAAGTGTTCTAAGAAAAATTCTCAATCTCTTTACAAGTCAAAAGTAAAGAAAAAGGATCCAAAATAAAAAAGGAGTAAAAAGAGATTGAGAAAATTAAAGAGAAGTACACAAAAAAGGTCAAGAAAAAGAATGATGAAGGAAAATTGGAAAAAAGTTGAAAGGAGTATATGTTTTTAATGAAAAATTAATTTTTGCTCTCTTTTAACTTTGAAAGTATCTTTGAATATCTTGAAAAACCACAATTTCCTTTGATAGCCAAGCCTCATTACAACCTAAATAAGACCTTAGTGATCCTTGAAAAATTTGTGCAATCAAAGTAAGTGTTAAGATGAAAAACAAAATTAAATTCTTGCAAATCAAACAAGTTGAGTTTTGAGTGAAACACTTACCCCATTTGGTTCCATTTTTGAACTTGTGTGCAAAGAAACACTTTTGTTAGAAAAGTATTTCCTTAGGTCAAT
>NC_032014.1:6844431-6845751 GCF_001865875.1 Lupinus angustifolius | reverse complement strand
TCAAAATTCACAATTCATGAAAAATCTCATTGGAATCTATTTTTGACATGCTTATACATTTTGAAATCATGTTGATCATCATCATCACTTTTTAGCCAAATTTATTCTTTTGTTTGAGGACAAACAAAGTTCAAAGTTGGGGGAGTTTGATAAGTGCCAAACATACCTAAAAATCATACACTTTTATGGCACTTATCTTAAGCATAATTGAGAAAAACCAACTTAAAACAATATTTTTTGTATAAAATATCACAATTTGGTATATTTGTGTTTGTATTGCCTTTTTATGTATTTTGTAGGAAATAAAATGAAGAAAAGAAGAGAAAAGATTCCTGGTAAAAAACCAACAAAAGTCAAGAAAATCAAGGTGCTCAACCAGGCAACTGAGCGTGGAACAAGCCCCGCTGAGCTGACATGGCCCCCTGCCTGACCTGGACCAAACTGCTCAACCAGGCAGCTGAGTGGACATGCTTAGCCGCTCAGTCTAGCACCAGACTAGGCTTGGCACGGTCAGAAATATGCTTGACACGGTCACACACGAGCTTGGCACAAGCCGAGCTACTGAACAAGCTGCTCAGTGGTCAAACCAGGCTGCTCAGCGGAGAACCAGACTCCTGGCCAGATCAGGAAGCACCAAGCCACGTCCCAGTCAACACGGTCAGAAGCTGCTAAACAAGCAGCTCAGCGGTGAAGCAGGTGCGCTGGGTGGTGCTTACCAAACTTGACTTAACCATCAAGCAAACCATGAAGTCATCCATGACCTCACCTCAAGTAGCCCACCATAGGCTTTTCAGAAGTAGCCCACAACTAGCTTTGATGAGTCATGCACAAGGAGGTGACTAAGCTACTTGGTTAAGGAACCAAACCCATGCTGAAGGGTTTGGTCAGCTGCTGAGTGGTCCACCTCAGCAGCTCAACGGTCTGGAGTGGAGCCTATAAATAGAGGTCATTTCCTTCGAGCAAAACAGATTGTAATTGACCATTTCATCATAAAATCCTCTTAAAAACACTTGAAAGAATGAATTCTCTGATTTTGAAGTCCTTTCTTCATTTCTTAGTTTAAAGTTTTCATTTTCAAGTAAGTTTTGTAATTTGTAGTTTAGAATTCAAGAGGAGAAAAGGAGAAGGCAAATGAGATGCAAAAATCAATTTTGTACTCTCATTTGGAACTCAAAAGCATCCAATCCTTGGGATGGATAGCTCATGCTCCTAAACACTTTCTTTTGAACAAGGTTATGTAATTTTCTACTTCTTCTTAAATTTACAAAAGTTTGAATTTTAATCATTCAAGTTGGTGCTTTGGTTAATATTATTTGTTTG
>NC_032014.1:6844003-6844331 GCF_001865875.1 Lupinus angustifolius | reverse complement strand
GATGAGAAATATATTTTCCTTATTCAAAAAGATTTTTTCTCCTCAAGAATTTGTGAATATTTAGTTTTATGTTTATTATTTACTTGTTTATATCCAATTCAATACAAAACCAATCAAAAAATGTTTAAACTCATTATTTGTGCTTTGAGATATTTATATGATTCATTTTATTAGGCAATTCCCTGTGGTTCGACACAACCCTATACTATACTACAATTGAATCTTGAAAGAGGTGTAAATTGTAAAATAGTAAAGTGTTATCAATAAATTTATTTGTTGAAAACACCTTTTAATAAAAAAAAGTGATGAACTAACTTACCAACTTTTA
>NC_032014.1:6840957-6843903 GCF_001865875.1 Lupinus angustifolius | reverse complement strand
AATACCATTAAACCGGTGTTGGAATTTATTCCACAAAACCGAGATGGTATTCAAAGGTACATAATAATTATGTAATAGGTAATCGCTTCGATACCATTATATCGGCGTTAGAATTTATTCTAACAAAGCCGAGATGGGGCAAAGAAGGAATGACTTATTCACATTATTATTAAGAAAGTAAGTTGTAACTGGAGTATTCTTGAAACCATTATACCGGCGTTGAAATTTATTTCAACAAAGCCGAGATGGCGAACAAAGAATAAAATCGAGTTCTCTTACTTACAAAAAGAACATAACGAAAATGAGAGTATTAATCTTTCAACAAATTGACACTGCTGTTAGGACGATTTGTTGAGAGGAGAAAACTCCAAACTAAAAACTAAATAAATAAATAAAAACCGAATAACGCTTTCAACAATCACTCACTTTTTGTTTGTGGAAAATGTAAGGAATTGTGTATTACTCAACACTCTATCCTCCACGACCTTCTTAAGTAAAACAAGTTTTTGAACCAAGAATTTTGTGAAAGAAAATCACTCCAACTTCTCAAAATTGGAACGTTGTGACTTGAGTTACACCTCAAAGAAAGAATTTGACACTTTTTGTTTAGACTCTTTTCAGATTCTTTGAACTTTTGTAGAATCACTTAGACACTTTTTGACACTTTTGATTTTTTTGGACTTTTGACACTTTTTGATTTTTGGACTTCGACTCTTTTTGACACTTTTTGATTTTTGGACTTTGACTTTTTTGTTGACACTTTTTGATTTTTAATTTTGGACTTTGACACTTTTGAAAGATAAAGATAAAGAAAGATAGAACTCACGACCAAAAGAAGATTAGTGAACACCAAGCAAAAGACTAGCTCTGATGCCACTTGATGTGAACCTTTTGGGTAAAAGGCTCTTGAAATGATCTATCTTGGTTGGTGTATGGCCTAGGCTCACGGTTGATTAGAGCCATTGAGATTAAGCAGCGGAAAGGAATTGAAATTGGATAAAAGAAGATGGTAAAGATTTGAGGTGAAGGCGCCACAAACAATTCAGTTGTTTGATAAGCAAAAGTGATGCTCGCAACAAGAACTTGGTTCTTGATAAGAACTTAATCTTGGTTCAGCCAAGAAGGTTTGGAGAATACTCTCACAAGGATATAATCCTCTTTGATTCACAAAGGAATTTAATTTACTTTTAACTCAATGTTCTTTATTTCATAGCAAGAAGCATTACATTTATAGTCAAGCCTCTAAGGCTCGCACGATTTGTAGCTAAGGTGTAGGCTTATCAAGCTTACATTGGATACTCTAAAAACAAATGAATCTACTCCTAAATTAGACTACATTCGAGTAGTAAAGGAAATAGCACATGTGTTTCGTGTGTTTTATTACAATTGAAAACAAACTTATTGACTTGGCCTAAGGTACTTGATTGCCACGGTTGGATAGTGATAAGCATGGGATTCCTTTTCTCCTTAAGTGCATGGCTCAACCATTAAGTGATATGATCAAGAGACTTGAAGACTCCTTAATGCCCGCGGCTAAGCTTTGATGAGCTCCATTGGATTCTTTTAATTTGGCACATGGAAATTGTTGGAATTAAGCCTTCTTAATGCTCCTCGGTTATACTTGGACTTGGCATAGGATTCCTTTGCAAAGGAATGAATTTCCCACGGCTAAGTGTTGATTAAGGATGCACTAAATAGCATAGGATGTCGTTGGTGCAAGATGGTAGGCTGCCAACGGCTAGGACATGTGCATAATGCACCATTAATGCACCATTAATGCACCATTAAGGTCTCAAACGGCCATAGGCAAATTCCACCCGAGCAACTTTGCTCCAACAGCTCTGAAATTAACTTAGGATTCCTCTGGATGAAATGTGCCCAGGTGGATTTAGCTCCAACGGTCCAAACAAGATGTTTAAGCCTCATAAATGCTCCATTAAGCTCCTCCACGGTCACTTTGTGATTCCCTTCGAGAAATATCCCTCAAACGGCTAAAATAGTCTTTATTTACCTGCCAAATAATATTAGACAAAGTTAGAATGAGTTTTGTTAACGAAAAATATAAATTGGTCCAAGCATTAAAGTGTCGGTTACACTTTTAGGCTTGACTTAATCATCCACGAGTCAATTTTCATTATGGTCAATTTTTATGGGCAAATTTATTACAAACATACTTTAATTAAATAAACTAAGTGTTGGACAAAAGTTAGCCGACACATTTATTGTAAAAATTAAATTTGCTCAAAACTAATTAAATAGGCTACGCCTGACTCGGTCAGGCTACGCCCAGTGTCTGATGCGGCACTATAAGCGCATGCGCCTCGGTCAGATTTCCTAGTCAGGGCAGTTTGGCCCAGCGCCTGGTGCAACACTGGGTGCACCAAAGTCCGCAACTCGGTCAGAGTTGTCTCGGTAAGGAATTGAGCCTGATGCGTCTAGCTCCGTGCCAGGGGCATTTTTGGCGCCTTGTTCAGACCCGTGGCCTGAGTCATGCGCATGGCCTGGTCCATCCTTGGCTCAGTCAGAACCATGGACCAAGATGCTAGTGAGCATCTTTACACACCCTAGGGATATTTTTGGCTCACCATCATGGATCAATATTATGAGTTGTCCAAGGGCATTTTGATCCCTTTTTGCTCTAGCCCTAGTCATAGGACCACTTATGCCTTCAAGGCCATTAATTTCAAGGTTAGGCTCTTTGAGGTTCATATCACTCATCCTCATCCTCATCCTCATCCTCATCCTCATCCTCTTCCTGATCCTCATCCTCATCCTAATCCTCATCCTCATCCTCATCATCATCCTCTTCCTCATCCTATCCTAATCCTTATCCTCATCCTAATCCTAATCCTCATCCTCATCCTCATCCTAATTCTCATCCTCATCCTCATCCTCATCCTCATCCTCATCCTCATCCTCATCCTCATCCTCATCCTCATCCTCATC
>NC_032014.1:6839612-6840857 GCF_001865875.1 Lupinus angustifolius | reverse complement strand
TCATCCTATCCTCATCCTCATCCTCATCCTATCCTCATCCTCATCCTCATCCTATCCCCATTCTCATCATAATCCTCATCCTCATCCTCATCCTATGCTCATCCCTATCCTATCCTCATCCTCATGCTCATCCTCATCCTCATCCTCATCCTATCCTCATCCTCTTCCTCATCCTCTTCCTCATCCTATCCTCATCTTCATCCTACCCCCCTCCTCATCCACATCCTCATCCTCACCCTCATCCTATCCTCATCCTATCCTCATCTTCATCCTCATCCTATCCTCATCATGATCCACATCCTATCCTCATCATGATCCACATCCTATCCTCATCCTCATCCTCATCCTCATCCTCTTCGTCATCTTATCCTCGTCTTCATCCTCATCCTATCATCATCCTCATCCTCATCCTCATCATGCTATCCTCATGCTCATCATGCTATCCTCATCCTCATCCTCATCCTATCCTCATCCTAATCCTATCCTCATCCTGATCCTGATCCTATCCTCATCCTCATCCTCTTCCTCGTCATATCCTCGTCATCATCCTATCCTCATCCTCATCCTCATCCTATCCTCATCCTAATCCTATCCTCATCCTGATCCTGATCCTATCCTCATCCTCATCCTCTTCCTCGTCCTGATCATCATCCTATCCTCATCCTCATCCTCATCCTATCCTCATCCTCATTCTCATCCTCATCATCATTCTAATCCTCATCCTCATCCTCTTCCTAATCTTATCCTTGTCCTCATCCTCATCCTATCCTCATCCATATCCTCATCCTATCCTCATCCTTCTCCTCAACCTCCTCCTCATCCTCATCCTCATCCTCATGCTCATCCTCATCATCATTCTAATCCTCATCCTCATCCTCTTCCTAATCTTATCCTTGTCCTCATCCTCATCCTATCCTCATCCATATCCTCATCCTATCCTCATCCTTCTCCTCAACCTCCTCCTCATCCTTATCCTCATCCTAATCCTCATCCTCTTCGTCATCTTATCCTCATCCTATCCTGATCCTGATCCTGATCCTATCCTCATCCTCATCCTCCTCCTCATCCTCATCCTCATCCTCAATCTCATCCTCATTGTCATCCTCATCCTCATCATCGTCTTCATCCTATCCTCATCCTCATCCTCATGAAATCCTCTTCCTCCTATTAATCCTCATCCTCATCCTATCCTCATCCTCATCATCATCCTCATCCTATCCTCGTTCTGATCCTCATCCTATCCTC
>NC_032014.1:6837673-6839512 GCF_001865875.1 Lupinus angustifolius | reverse complement strand
TATCCTCATCCTAATCCTATCCTCATCCTGATCCTCATCCTATCCTCATACTCATCCTCTTCCTCATCATATCCTCATCCTCATCCTCATCCTCACCCTCATCCTCATCCTCATCCTCATCCTCATCCTCATCCTCATCTTATACTCGTCTTCATCCTCATCATATCTTCATTCTGATCCTCATCCTATCATCATCATCGTCTTCATCCTATCCTCATCCTCATCCTCATGAAATCCTCTTCCTCCTACTCATCCTCATCCTCATCCTATCCTCATCCTCATCATAATCCTCATCCTATCCTCGTTCCGATCCTCATCCTATCCTCGTTCTGATCCTCATCCTATCCTCTCCATCATCCTCATCCTCATCCTCATCCTCCACCTCATCCTCATCCTATCCGCATCCTCATCCTCATCCTCATGCTATCCTCATCCTCTTCCTCATCCTATCCTCATCCTCAACCTCATCCTATACTTATCCTCATCGTCATCCTATCCTCATCCTCATCCTCATCCTCATCCTATCCTCATCCTAATCCTATCCTCATCCTGATCCTCATCCTATCCTCATACTCATCCTCTTCCTCATCATATCCTCATCCTCATCCTCATCCTCATCCTCATCCTCATCCTCATCCTCATCCTCATCCTCATCCTCATCCTCATCCTCTACTCATCCTCATCCTCATCCCCATCCTCATCCTCATCCTCATCCTATCCTCATCCTAATCCTCATCCTCATCCTATGCTCATCCTCATCCTCTTCTTCATCCTATCCTCATCATATCCTCATCCTGATCCTCATCCTCTTCTTCATCCTCATCCTCATTATCGTCCTCATCTTATCCTCATCTTCATCCTCATCATATCCTATCCTCATCGTCTTCCTCATCCTATCCTTGTCCTCATCCTCATCCTCATCCTATCCTCGTCCTCATCCTCATCTTATCCTATCGTCATCCTCATCCTCATCCTCATTCTCATCCTCATCCAATCCTCATCCAATCCTCATCCTATCCTATCCTCATCGTCATCAAATTCTCATCCTATCCTCGTCGTCACCCTTTCCTCATCCTCATCCTCATCCTCCTCCTCCTCATCATCCTCATCTTATCCTCGTCCTCATCCTCATCCTCATCCTCATCCTCATCCTAATCTATCCTCATCCTATCCTCGTCCTCGTCCTATCCTCGTCCTCATCCTCATCCTCATCCTCATCCTATCATCGTCCTCAGCCTCATCGTCATCCTCATCCACATCCTCATCCTCATCTTATCCTCATCCTCATCCTCATCCTCATCCTATCCTCATCCTGATCCTCATCCTATCCTCATTCTCCTCCTCTTTCTCATCATATCTTCATCCTCATCCTAATCTTCATCCTCATCCTCATCCTATCCTCATCCTCATCCTATCCTCAACCTCATCCTTATCCTAATCCACATCCTATGCTATCCTAATAGTCCTCCTATCCTCCTCCTCATCCTGATCCTAGTCCTATCCTCATCCTCATCCTTTCCTCTTCCTCGTCCTATCCTCGTCCTCATCCTCATCCTATCCTCATCCTTATACTCATCCTTTCGTCATCCTCATCCTCATCCTCCTCCTCATCCTCATCCTATACCCATCCTCATCCTCATCCTATCCTCATCCTCATCCTCATCCTCATCCTCTTCTTTATCATATCCTCATCCTCATCCTCATCATATCCTCAACCTCAACCTCATCCTATCCTATGCTCATCCTTATCCCATCCTCGTCCTCATCCTCACCCTCATCCTATCCTCATCCTCATCCACATCCTCATCCTATCCTCATCCTCATCCTATCCTCATCCTA
>NC_032014.1:6834909-6837573 GCF_001865875.1 Lupinus angustifolius | reverse complement strand
TCCTCATCCTCATCCTATCCTCATCCTCATCCTATCCTCATCCTCATCCTCATCCTCATCCTAATCCTCATCCTCATCCTATCTTCATCCTCATACTGATCCTCATCCTCATCCTCATCCTCATCCTCATCCTCATCCTCATCAACATCCTCATCCTCATCATTATCCTCGTCTAGTCCTCATCCTAATCAAATCCTCTTCCTCATCCTCATCGTCATTCTCTTCTTCAACCTATCCTTCTTCTAATCCTCATCCTATCCTCTTCCTCATCGTCATCCTCATCCTCATCCTCCTCCTCATCCTCATCCTCATCCTCCTCCTCATCCTCATCCTCATCCTCATCCTCATCCTCATCCTCATCCGCATCCTCATCGTCATCCTAACCTCATACTATGCTCGTCTTCCTCATCCTCATCTTAATCCTCATCCTCATCCTCATACTCATCCTCCTCCTCATCCCATCCTCATACTCATCCTATCCTCATCCACGTCCTCATCATAATCCTCATCCTATCCTCGTCCTCATCCTAATTTTATCCTCCTCCTATCCTCATCCTCATCCTCTTCCTCATCCTCATCCTTATCCTCATCCTCATCCTCATCTTCTTCCTCATCCTCATCCTTATCCTCTTCTAGTCCTCATCCTAATCAAATCCTCTTCCTCATCCTCATCGTCATTCTCTTCTTCAACCTATCCTTGTTCCTCATTAACGTCCTCATCCTAATCCTCATCATCTTCCTCATTCCATCCTCATCCGCATCCTCATCCTCATCCTATCCTCATCCTCATCCTCATCCCCATCCCCATCCTATCCTCATCCTCATCCTCAACCTCATCATCATTCTCTTCCTTAACCTATCCTCGTTCTGATCCTCATCCTCATCCTCATCCTCATCCTTATCCTCATCCTCATCTTTATCTTCATCCTCTTCCTCATCCTCATCCTCATCCTAATCGTCATCTTATCCTCATCCTCATCCTCATCCTTATCTAATCCTCATCCTCATCCTCATCCTCATCCGCATCCTCATCCTCATCCCCATCCTCATCCTCATCCTCATCCTATCCTCATCCTCATCCTCATCATCTTTCTCATCCTATCCTCATCCTCATCCTATTATCGGGCTCATCCTCATCATCATCATCATCGTCGTCCTCATCCTCATCAAATCCTCATCCACATCCTATACTCATCCTCATTCTCATCCTCATCCACATCCTACCCACGTCCTCATCCTCATCCTATCCTCATCCTCATCCTAATCCTATCCTCATCCTCATCCTCATCCGCATCCACATCCTCATCCTCATCCTCATCCTCATCCTCATCCCCATCCACATCCACATCCTCATCCTCTTCATATCCTCATATCCTCATCCTCTTCCTCATCCTATCCTCATCCTCATCCTCATCCTCGTCCTCATCCTTATCTGCATCTTCATCCTCATCCTCATCCGCATCCTCATACTCATCCTCATCCGCATCCCCATCCTCATCCTCACCCTCATCCTCATCCTATCCTAATCCTCATCATCTTACTCATCCTATCCTTATCCTCATCATATCATTGGGCTGATCCTCATCATCATCCTCATCCTCGTCAAATCCTCATCCTCATCCTATACTCATCCTCATTCTTGTCCTCATCCTATCCTCATCCTCATCCTATCCTCCTCCTCATCCTCATCCTATCCTCCCCCTTATCCTGATCCTGATCCTCATCCTCATCCTCATCCTATCCTCATCCTCATCGTCATCCTCATCCCCATGCTAATCCTCATCCTTATCCTCATCCTCGTCCTCATCCCATCCTCATCCTCATCCTCATCCTCATCCTCATCCTCATCCTCATCTCATCCTCATCCTATCCTCATCCTCATCTCATCCTCCTCCTGTCGTCATCCTCATCCTCATCCTATCATCATGCTCATCCTATCCTTATCCTCCTTCCTTCCACAACCTATCTTCGTTGTTATCCTCATCCAATCCTCTTCCTCATCATCATCCTCAACCTCATCCTCATCCTCATCAACATCCTCATCCTCATCCTCATTATCTTCCTCATCCCATCCTCATTCGCATCCTCATACTCATCCTATCCTCATCCTCATCATCATCATCCTCAACCTCATCCTCATCCTCATCAACGTCCTCATCCTCATCCTCATTATCTTCCTCATCCCATCCTCATCCGCATCCTCATACTCATCCTATCCTCATCCTCATCCTCATCCTCATCCTCATCCTCATCCTCATCCTCATCCTTATCCTCATCCTCATCCTCATCCTCATCCTCATCCCATCAGCATCGTCATCCTCATCCTCATCCCAATCCTATCCTCATCCTCATCCTCGTCCTCATCCTCATCTGCCTCCTCATCCAATCCTCATCCTCATCATCATCCTCATCCTCATCGTCATTCTCTTCCTCAACCTATCCTCGTTCTGATCCTCATCCAATCCTTTTCCTCATCCTCATCCTCATCCTCATCGTCATCTTCATCCTCGTCCTCGTCCTCATCCTCATCCTCATCCTCATCCTCATCCTATCCTCATCCTCATCCTCATCCTAAACTCATACTATGCTCGTCCTCTTCCTATCCTCGTCCTCTTTCTAACTTCATCCTCATCCTACCCTAAACCTCATCCTCATCCTCATCCT
>NC_032014.1:6833653-6834809 GCF_001865875.1 Lupinus angustifolius | reverse complement strand
ACCTCATCCTCATCCTCATCCTCATCCTCATCCTCATCCTCATCCTCATCCTCATCCTCATCCTCATCCTCATGCTCATCCTCATCCTATCCTCATCCACATCCTCAAACTCATCCTCATCCGCATCCTCTTCCTCATCCTATCCTCATCATATTCTCATCCTAATCCTCATCCTCATCCTCATCCTTATCCTATCCTCATTGTCTCATCCTCCTCCTATCCTCATCCTAATCCTCATCCTATCCTCATTCTCATCCCATCCTCATCCTCATGCTCATCCTCATCCTGTCGTCATCCTATCCTCATCCTCATCCTCCTCCTCATCCTATCCTCTACCTCATCCTCATCCAATCCTTATTCTCATCCTTATCCAATCCTCATCCTCATCCTCATCAGCAACCTCATCCTCTTCCGCATACGCATCCTCATCCTCATGCTCATCCTCATCCTCACCCTGATCCTTATCCCCATCCTCATCCTCATCCTAATCCTATCCTCATCCTCATCCTCATCATCTTCCTCATCCTATCCTCATCCGCATCCTATCAGCAGGCTCATCCTCATCCTCATCCACGTCCTCATCCTCATCAAATCCTCTTCCTCATCCTCATCATATCCTGATCCTCATCCTCATCCTCATCCTACCCCGTCCTCATCCTCATCCTCATCCTACCCACGTCCTCATCTTCATCCTATCCTCATCCTCATTCTATCATTAGGCTCATCCTCATCATCATCCTCATCCTATCCTCATCCTCATCCTCATCCTATTCATATCTTCATCCTCATCATATCCTCATCCTCATCCTCATCTTCATTCTCATCCTCATCCTCTTCCTCATCCTCATCCTATCCTCATCCTCATTCCCATCCTCATCCTATCCGCTTCCTCATCCTAATCCTTATCCTCTTCCTCATCCTATCCTCGTCCTCATCCTCATCCTATCGTCTTTGTTATCCTCATCCGCATCCTCATCCTATGCTCATCCACATCCTCATCCTATCCCTCGTCCTCATCCCATCTTCGTCCTCATCCTCATCCTATCCTCATCCTCATCCTCCTCCTCCTCCTCAAGCTATCCTCATCCTCATCCACATGCTATCCTCATCCTCATCTTATCCTTGTCCTCATCCTCATCCTCATCCTATCCTCATC
>NC_032014.1:6833267-6833553 GCF_001865875.1 Lupinus angustifolius | reverse complement strand
CATCCTCATCCTCATTCTATCCTCTTCCTCATCCTTATCCTATCCTCTTTGTCATCGTCATCCTCATCCTCATTTTCACTCCCTCCCGCATCTTATCCTTGTCCTCATCCTCATCCTATCCTCTTCCTCATCCTATCCTCATGCTCATCCTATCCTCATCCCCATCCTTATCTTCCTCCTCCTCCTCATCCTCATCCTCATCTCGTCCTCTTCCTCATCCTATCCTTGTCCTCATCCTATCCTCATCCTCATCCTATCCTCATCCTCATACTATCCTCATTCTCAT
>NC_032014.1:6832692-6833167 GCF_001865875.1 Lupinus angustifolius | reverse complement strand
TCCTCATCCTCATCCTATCCTCCTCCTCATCCTCATCCTATCCTCCTCCTCATCCTCATCCTCTTCCTCATCCTATCCTCATCCTCATCCTAATCCTCATCCTATCCTCTTCCTCATCCCATCCTCATCCTCATCTTCATCCTCATCCTGTCCTCATCCTATCCTCATCCTCATGTTATCCTCATCCTCATCCTCATCCTATCCTCGTCCTCGTACTTATCATATCCTCTTCGTCATCCGCATCCTCATCCTCATCCTCTTTCCCTTCCTCATCTTATCCTCGTCCTCATCCTCATCCAACCCTCTTCCTCATCCTATCCTCAACCTCGTCCTCATCCTATCCTCTTCCTCATCCTAACCTCATCCTACCCTCATCCTATCGTCATCCTCATCCTCATCCTATCCTACACCTCATCCTCATCCTCATCCTCATCCTCATCCTCATCCTCATCCTCATCCTCATCCTCTTCGTCAT
>NC_032014.1:6831775-6832592 GCF_001865875.1 Lupinus angustifolius | reverse complement strand
TCATTCTATCCTCGTCCTCATCCTTATCCTATCCTCTTCGTCATCCTCATCCTCAATTTCATCCCCTCCCTCATCTTATCCTTGTCCTCATCCTCATCCTCATTCTATCCTTGTCCTCATCCTTATCCTATCCTCTTCGTCATCCTCATCCTCATCCTCATCCTCATTTTCATCCCCTCCCTCATCTTATCCTTGTCCTCATCCTCTTCGTATCCTCTTCCTCATCCTATCCTCATCCTCATCCTCATTCTCATCCTCATCCTATCCGCATTCTCATCCTCATCCTATCCTCCTCCTCATCCTCATCCTATCTTCATACTCATCCTATCCTCATCCTATCCTCATCCTCTTCCTATCCTCTTCCTCATCCCCATCCTCATCCTATCCTCATTCTCATCCCCTTCCTCATCTTATCCTCATCCTTATCCTCATCCTATCCTGTTCCTCATCCTCTCCTCAACCTCATCCTCATCCTCTTCCTCATCCAATCCTCTTCCTCATCCTATCCTCATCCTATCCTCATCCTCATCCTCATCCTATCCTCCTCCTCATCCTCATCCTCTTCCTCATCCTATTCTCATCCTCATCCTATCCTCATCCTCATCCTCATCCTATCCTCCTCCTCATCCTCATCCTCTTCCTCATCCTATTCTCATCCTCATCCTATCCTCATCCTCATCCTCATCCTAATTCTCATCCTATCCTCATCCTCATCCCATCCTCATCCTAATGCTCATCCTCATCCTGTCCTCATACTATCCTGATCCTCATCCTCATCCTCATCCTATCCTCATCCTCATCCTCATCCGCATCCTCA
>NC_032014.1:6831474-6831675 GCF_001865875.1 Lupinus angustifolius | reverse complement strand
ATCCTCATCCTCATCTTAATCCTCATCCTCATCCTATCCTCATCCTAATCCAATCCTCAACCTCATCTTAATCTTCATCCTCACCCTCATCCTCATCCTCATGCTCATCCTCTTCCTCATCCTTATCCTCTTCGTCATCCTATCCTCGTCCTCATCCTCATCCTATCCTCATCCTCATCCTCATCCTATCCTCATTTTCAT
>NC_032014.1:6829631-6831374 GCF_001865875.1 Lupinus angustifolius | reverse complement strand
TAATCCTATCCTCATCCTCATCTTAATCCTCATCCTCGCCCTCATCCTCATCCTCGCCCTCATCCTCATCCTCATGCTCATCCCCATCCTATTCTCATCCTATCCTCATCCTCATCCTCATCCTATCCTCTTCCTTATCCCCATCCTCATCTTATCCTTGTCCTCATCGTGATCCTTATCCTCTTCCTCATCCTATCCTCGTCCTCATCCTATCCTCTTCGTCATCCTCATCCTCATCCTCATCCTTGTCCTCATCTAATCCTCATCCTCATCCTCATCCTTATCCCCATCCTATCCTCATCCTCATCCTCATCCTCCTCCTCATCCTATCGTCATCCTCATCCTGATGCTATCCTCATCCTCATCTGCCTCATCGTCATCCTCTTCCTCTTCGTCATCCTCATCCTCATCCTCATACTCATCCCCTTCCTCATCTTATCCTCGTCCTCATCCTCATCCTATCCTCAACCTCATCCAATACTCATCCTCATCCGCATCCTCATCCTCATACTATCCTCCTCCTCATCCTCATGCTATCCTCATCCTCTTCCTCATCCTCGTCCTCATCCTCAAGCTATCCTCTTCCTCATCGTATCCTATCCTCATCCTCATGCTCATGCTATCCTCATCCTCTTCCTCACCCTCTTCGTCATCCTCATCCTCTTCCACTTCCTCATCCTATCCTCATCTTGTCCTCAACCTCATCCTATACTCATCCTCATCCTCATCCTCATCCTGTCCTCATCCTCATCCTATCCTCATCCTCTTGCTATCCTCATCCTCTTCCTCATCGTCATCCTCATCCTCATCCTCATCCTCTTCCTCATCCTATCCTAATCCTCATCCTCATCCTGACGCTATCCTCATCCTCTTCCTCATCCTCATCCTCATCCTCATCCTCTTCATCTTCCTCATCCATTCCCCATACTCATCCTCAAACTCATCCTCATCCTCATCCTATCCTCATCCTCATCCTCATGCTATCCTAACACTCATCCTCTTCCTCTTCCACATCCTATCCTATCCTCATCCTCTCCTCATCCTCATCCTCATCCTCATCCTCATGCTCATCCTCATCTTGTCCTCATCCTACCCTCATTCTCATCCTCGTCCTCATCCTATCCTCATCCTCATCCTCATCCTTATCCTCATCTTATCCTCATCCTCATCCTCATCCATTCCTCATCCTTCCTCATCCTCTTCCTCATCCTCATCCTCATCCTCATCCTCTTCGTCTTCCTCATCCTATCCTCATCTTGTCCTCAACCTCATCCTATACTCATCCTCATCCTTATCCTCATCATGTCCTCATCCTCATCCTATCCTCATCCTCATGCTATCCTCATCCTCATCCTCTTCCTCATCGTCATCCTCATCCTCTTCCTCTTCCTCATCCAATCCCCACACTCATCCTCAAACTCATCCTCATCCTCATCCTATCCTCATCCTCATCCTCATGCTATCCTCACACTCATCCTCATCCTCTTCCTCTTCCTCTTCCACATCCTATCCTATCCTCATCCTCTCCTCATCCTCATCCTCATCCTCGTGCTCATCGTCATCCTGTCCTCATCCTATCCTCGTCCTCATCCTATCGTCATCTTCATCCTCATCCTCATCCTCATCCTATCCTCATCCTCATCCTATACTCA
Organism: Lupinus angustifolius; assembly: GCF_001865875.1. Lineage (NCBI taxonomy): Eukaryota > Viridiplantae > Streptophyta > Magnoliopsida > Fabales > Fabaceae > Lupinus > Lupinus angustifolius. Next base: position 6,829,722 of record NC_032014.1, on the reverse strand, counting down.
TCCCCATCCTATACTCATCCTCATCCTTATCCTCATCCTATCCTCATCCCCATCCTCATCCTATCCTCATCCTCATCCTCATCCTCATCCT
>NC_032014.1:6828263-6829531 GCF_001865875.1 Lupinus angustifolius | reverse complement strand
TCATCCTATCCTCGTCCTCATCCTCATCCTATCCTCTTCGTCATCCTCATCCTCACCCTCATCCTCATCCTCATCCTCCTTCTCATCCTATCCTTATCCTCATCCTCATGCTATCCTCATCCTCGTTCTCATCCTTATCCTATCCTCTTCATCATCCTCATCCTCATTCTCATCATCAACCCCTTCCTCATCTTATTCTCGTCCTCATCCTCATCCTATCCTCTTGCTCATCCTATCCTCTTCCTCATCCTATACTCATCCTCTTCCTCATCCTATCCTCATCCTCATCCTCATCATCCTCCTCGTCCTCTTCCTCATCCTATCCTCATCCTCATCCTCATCATCCTCCTCGTCCTCTTCCTCATCCTATCCTCATCCTCATCCTCATCATCCTCCTCGTCCTCTTCCTCATCCTATCCTCATCCTCATCCTCATCATCCTCCTCGTCCTCTTCCTCATCCTATCCTCATCCTCATCCTCATCATCCTCCTCGTCCTCTTCCTCATCCTATCCTCATCCTCATCCTCATCATCCTCCTCGTCCTCTTCCTCATCCTATCCTCATCCTCATCTATCCTCATCCTATCCTCATCCTCATCTTAATCCTCATCCTCATCCTCATCCTATTCTCATCCTATCCTTATACTCATCCTCATCCTATCCTCTTCCTTATCCCCATCCTCATCCTATCCTCATCCTCATCTTCATCCTTATCCTCTTCCTCATCCTATCCTCATCCTCATCTATCCTCATCCTATCCTCATCCTCATCTTAATCCTCATCCTCATCATATCCTCATCCTCATCTTAATCCTCATCCTCATCCTCATCCTATTCTCATCCTATCCTTATACTCATCCTCATCCTATCCTCTTCCTTATCCCCATCCTCATCCTATCCTCATCCTCATCTTCATCCTTATCCTCTTCCTCATCCTATCCTCATCCTCATCCTATCCTCTTTGTCATCCTCATCCTCATCCTCATCATATTCTCATCCTATCCTCATCCTTATCATCTTCCTCATCCAATACTCATCCTCATTCTCATCCTTATCCCCATCCTATCCTCATCCTCATCCTCCTTCTCATCCTAACCTTATCCTCATGCTTTCCTCATCCTTATCCTATCCTCTTCGTCATCCTCATCCTCATTCTCGTCCACATCCCCTTCCTCATCTTATCTTTGTCCTCATTCTATCCTCATCCTCATCCTCTTTCTCATCCTACCCTGTTCCTCATCCTATCCTCATCCTATCCTCATCCTCATCC
>NC_032014.1:6827271-6828163 GCF_001865875.1 Lupinus angustifolius | reverse complement strand
TCCTATCCTCATCCTCATCCTCTTCCTCTTCCTCATCCAATCCTCATCCTCGTCCTTATCCTCATCCTTATCCTATCCTCATCCTCATCCTCATGCTATCCTCACCCTCATCCTCATTGTCATCCTCATCCTCTTCCTCTTCGTCATCCTATCCTATCCTCATCCTCATCGTCTACTCATCCTCATCCTCATCCTCATCCTCATCCTCTTCCTCATCCTATCCTCATCCTCATCCTATACTCATCCTCATCCTCTTCCTCATCCCATCCTCCTACTCATCCTATCCCCATCCTCATCTTAATTCTCATCCTCATCCTCATCCTATCATCATCCTATTCTCATCCTATTCTATCCTCTTCCTCATCCCCATCCTCATCTTATCCTCACCCTCATCCTCATCTTATCCTCTTCATCATCCTCATCCTCATCCTATCCTTGTCCTCATCCATATCCTATCCTCTTCGTCATCCTCATCCCCTTCCTCATCTAATCCTCGTCCTCATCCTCATCCTCATCCTCATCCTATCCTCAACCTCATCCTATACTCATCCTCATCTTCATCCTCATCCTCATCCCCTTCCTCATCTTATCCTCATCCTCATCCTCATGCTATCCTCATCCTCGTCCTGATCCTCATCCTATCCTCGTCTTCATCCTTATCCTATCCTCTTCGTCATCCTCATCCTAATCGTCATCCCCTTCCTCATCTCATCCTCCTCCTCATGCTAATCCTATCCTCATCCTCATCTTAATCTTCATCCTCACCCTCATCCTCATCCTCATCCTATTCTCATCCCATCCTCATCCTCATCCTCATCCGATCCTCTTCCTCATGCCCATGCTATCCTCATCCTCTTCCTCATCCTCATCCTTATCCTCATCCTCATCTTCT
>NC_032014.1:6823611-6827171 GCF_001865875.1 Lupinus angustifolius | reverse complement strand
CATCCTCATCCTCATCCTCATCCTCTTCCTCATCCTATCCTCATCCTCATCCTATACTCATCCTCATCCTCTTCCTCATCCCATCCTCCTACTCATCCTATCCCCATCCTCATCTTAATTCTCATCCTCATCCTCATCCTATCATCATCCTATTCTCATCCTATTCTATCCTCTTCCTCATCCCCATCCTCATCTTATCCTCACCCTCATCCTCATCTTATCCTCTTCATCATCCTCATCCTCATCCTATCCTTGTCCTCATCCATATCCTATCCTCTTCGTCATCCTCATCCCCTTCCTCATCTAATCCTCGTCCTCATCCTCATCCTCATCCTCATCCTATCCTCAACCTCATCCTATACTCATCCTCATCTTCATCCTCATCCTCATCCCCTTCCTCATCTTATCCTCATCCTCATCCTCATGCTATCCTCATCCTCGTCCTGATCCTCATCCTATCCTCGTCTTCATCCTTATCCTATCCTCTTCGTCATCCTCATCCTAATCGTCATCCCCTTCCTCATCTCATCCTCCTCCTCATGCTAATCCTATCCTCATCCTCATCTTAATCTTCATCCTCACCCTCATCCTCATCCTCATCCTATTCTCATCCCATCCTCATCCTCATCCTCATCCGATCCTCTTCCTCATGCCCATGCTATCCTCATCCTCTTCCTCATCCTCATCGTCATCCTATCCTCATCCTCATTCTCGTCCTCCCTATCCTCATCCTCGTCCTATCCTCATCCTCATTCTCGTCCTCCCTATCCTCATCCTCGTCCTATCCTCATCCTCATTCTCGTCCTCCCTATCCTCATCCTCGTCCTATCCTCATCCTCATTCTCGTCCTCCCTATCCTCATCCTCGTCCTATCCTCATCCTCATTCTCGTCCTCCCTATCCTCATCCTCGTCCTATCCTCATCCTCATTCTCGTCCTCCCTATCCTCATCCTCGTCCTATCCTCATCCTCATTCTCGTCCTCCCTATCCTCATCCTCGTCCTATCCTCATCCTCATTCTCGTCCTCCCTATCCTCATCCTCGTCCTATCCTCATCCTCATTCTCGTCCTCCCTATCCTCATCCTCGTCCTATCCTCATCCTCATTCTCGTCCTCCCTATCCTCATCCTCGTCCTATCCTCATCCTCATTCTCGTCCTCCCTATCCTCATCCTCGTCCTATCCTCATCCTCATTCTCGTCCTCCCTATCCTCATCCTCGTCCTATCCTCATCCTCATTCTCGTCCTCCCTATCCTCATCCTCGTCCTATCCTCATCCTCATTCTCGTCCTCCCTATCCTCATCCTCGTCCTATCCTCATCCTCATTCTCGTCCTCCCTATCCTCATCCTCGTCCTATCCTCATCCTCATTCTCGTCCTCCCTATCCTCATCCTCGTCCTATCCTCATCCTCATTCTCGTCCTCCCTATCCTCATCCTCGTCCTATCCTCATCCTCATTCTCGTCCTCCCTATCCTCATCCTCGTCCTATCCTCATCCTCATTCTCGTCCTCCCTATCCTCATCCTCGTCCTATCCTCATCCTCATTCTCGTCCTCCCTATCCTCATCCTCGTCCTATCCTCATCCTCATTCTCGTCCTCCCTATCCTCATCCTCGTCCTATCCTCATCCTCATTCTCGTCCTCCCTATCCTCATCCTCGTCCTATCCTCATCCTCATTCTCGTCCTCCCTATCCTCATCCTCGTCCTATCCTCATCCTCATTCTCGTCCTCCCTATCCTCATCCTCGTCCTATCCTCATCCTCATTCTCGTCCTCCCTATCCTCATCCTCGTCCTATCCTCATCCTCATTCTCGTCCTCCCTATCCTCATCCTCGTCCTATCCTCATCCTCATTCTCGTCCTCCCTATCCTCATCCTCGTCCTATCCTCATCCTCATTCTCGTCCTCCCTATCCTCATCCTCGTCCTATCCTCATCCTCATTCTCGTCCTCCCTATCCTCATCCTCGTCCTATCCTCATCCTCATTCTCGTCCTCCCTATCCTCATCCTCGTCCTATCCTCATCCTCATTCTCGTCCTCCCTATCCTCATCCTCGTCCTATCCTCATCCTCATTCTCGTCCTCCCTATCCTCATCCTCGTCCTATCCTCATCCTCATTCTCGTCCTCCCTATCCTCATCCTCGTCCTATCCTCATCCTCATTCTCGTCCTCCCTATCCTCATCCTCGTCCTATCCTCATCCTCATTCTCGTCCTCCCTATCCTCATCCTCGTCCTATCCTCATCCTCATTCTCGTCCTCCCTATCCTCATCCTCGTCCTATCCTCATCCTCATTCTCGTCCTCCCTATCCTCATCCTCGTCCTATCCTCATCCTCATTCTCGTCCTCCCTATCCTCATCCTCGTCCTATCCTCATCCTCATTCTCGTCCTCCCTATCCTCATCCTCGTCCTATCCTCATCCTCATTCTCGTCCTCCCTATCCTCATCCTCGTCCTATCCTCATCCTCATTCTCGTCCTCCCTATCCTCATCCTCGTCCTATCCTCATCCTCATTCTCGTCCTCCCTATCCTCATCCTCGTCCTATCCTCATCCTCATTCTCGTCCTCCCTATCCTCATCCTCGTCCTATCCTCATCCTCATTCTCGTCCTCCCTATCCTCATCCTCGTCCTATCCTCATCCTCATTCTCGTCCTCCCTATCCTCATCCTCGTCCTATCCTCATCCTCATTCTCGTCCTCCCTATCCTCATCCTCGTCCTATCCTCATCCTCATTCTCGTCCTCCCTATCCTCATCCTCGTCCTATCCTCATCCTCATTCTCGTCCTCCCTATCCTCATCCTCGTCCTATCCTCATCCTCATTCTCGTCCTCCCTATCCTCATCCTCGTCCTATCCTCATCCTCATTCTCGTCCTCCCTATCCTCATCCTCGTCCTATCCTCATCCTCATTCTCGTCCTCCCTATCCTCATCCTCGTCCTATCCTCATCCTCATTCTCGTCCTCCCTATCCTCATCCTCGTCCTATCCTCATCCTCATTCTCGTCCTCCCTATCCTCATCCTCGTCCTATCCTCATCCTCATTCTCGTCCTCCCTATCCTCATCCTCGTCCTATCCTCATCCTCATTCTCGTCCTCCCTATCCTCATCCTCGTCCTATCCTCATCCTCATTCTCGTCCTCCCTATCCTCATCCTCGTCCTATCCTCATCCTCATTCTCGTCCTCCCTATCCTCATCCTCGTCCTATCCTCATCCTCATTCTCGTCCTCCCTATCCTCATCCTCGTCCTATCCTCATCCTCATTCTCGTCCTCCCTATCCTCATCCTCGTCCTATCCTCATCCTCATTCTCGTCCTCCCTATCCTCATCCTCGTCCTATCCTCATCCTCATTCTCGTCCTCCCTATCCTCATCCTCGTCCTATCCTCATCCTCATCCCCTTCCTCTATCCTCTTCCTCATCCTCATCGTCATCCTCTTCCTCATCATATCCTCATCCTCATCCTACACTCATCCTCATACTATTCCTCATCCTATCCTGATCCTCATCCTATCCTCATCCTCAACTTAATTCTCATCCTCATCCTCATCATATCCTCGTCCT
>NC_032014.1:6819633-6823511 GCF_001865875.1 Lupinus angustifolius | reverse complement strand
ATCCTCATCCTTATCCTCTTCCTCATCCTATCCTCGTCCTCATCCTCATCCTATCGTCTTCATCATCCTCATCCTCATCCTATCCTCGTCCTCATCTCATCCTCATCTTCATCCTCATCCTCATCCTCATCCCCTTCCTCATCTTATTCTCATCCTCATGCTATCCTCATCCTCTTCCTCATCCTCTTGCTCTTCCTAATCCAATCCTCATCCTCATCCTCATCCTCATCCTATCCTCATCCTCATCCTCATGCTATCCTCACCCTCATCCTCATCCTCATCATCGTCCTCATCCTATCCTATCCTCATCATTATCCTATACTCATCCTCATCCTCATCCTCTTCCTCATCATATCCTCATCCTCATCCTATACTCATCCTCATCCTATTCCTCATACTATCCTGATCCTCATCCTATCCTCATCCTCAACTTAATTCTCAGCCTCATCCTCATCATATCCTCATCCTAATCCTATCCTCATCCTCATCTTAATCCTCATCCTCACCCTCATCCACATCATCATGCTCATCCTCATCTTATTCTCATCCTATTCTATCCTCTTCCTCATCCCCATCCTCATCCTATCCTCACCCTCATCCTTATCCTCTTCCTCATCCTATCCTCGTCCTCATCCTCATCCTATCCTCTTCATCATCCTCATCCTCATCCTATCCTTGTCCTCATCCATATCCTAGCCTCTTCGTCATCCTCATCCTCATCCCCTTCATCATCTTATCCTCGTCCTGATCCGCATCCTATCCTCAACCTCATCTTCATCCTCATCCTCATCCCCTTCCTCATCTTATCCTCATCCTCATCCTCATCCTCTTGCTCTTCCTCATCCAATCCTCATCCTCATCCTCATCCTCATCCTATCCTCATCCTATCCTCATCCTCATCCTCATGCTATCCTCACCCTCATCCTCATCCTCATCATCGTCCTCATCCTCTTCCTTATCCTATCCTATCCTCATCATTATCCTATACTCATCCTCATCCTCATCCTCTTCCTCATCATATCGTCATCCTCATCCTATACTCATCCTCATCCTCTTCCTCATCCAATCCTGATCCTCATCCTATCCTCATCCTCAACTTAATTCTCATCCTCATCCTCATCATATCCTCGTCCTAATCCTATCCTCATCCTCATCTTAATCCTCATCCTCACCCTCATGCTCATCCTCATCTTATTCTCATCCTACTCTATCCTCTTCCTCATCCCCATCCTCATCCTATCCTCACCCTCATCCTCATCCTCATCCTGATCCTCTTCCTCATCCTATCCTTGTCCTCATCCTCATCCTATCCTCTTCATCATCCTCATCCTCATCCTATCCTCGTCCTCATCCTTATCCTATCCTCTTCGTCATCCTCATCCTCATCCTCCTCCCCTTCCTCATCTTATCCTCATCCTCATCCTCATCCTTATCCTATCCTCATCCTCATGCTATCCTCATCCTCTTCCCCATCCTCATCCTCATCCTCATCCTCATCCTCTTCCTCATCCAATCCTCATCCTCATCCCCTTCCTCATCCTCATCCTATCCTGATCCTCATCCTCATGCTATCCTCACCCTCATCCTCATCATCTTCCTCTTTCTCATCCAATCCTATCCTCATCCTCATCCTATCCTCATCTTCATCCTTATCCTCATCCTCATCCTCCTCCTCATCCTATCCTCATCCTCATCCTCATCCTATCCTCATCCTCATCCTATCCTGATCCTCATCTTAATTCTCATCCTCATCCTCATCATAGCCTCATCCTAATCCTATCCTCATCCTCATCTTAATCCTCATCCTCACCCTCATCCTCATCCTCATGCTCATCCTAATCCTGTTCTCATCCTATTCTATCCTCTTCCTCAACCCCATCCTCATCCTATCCTCACCCTCATCCTCATCTTCATCCTTATCCTCTTCCTCATCCTATCCTCGTCCTCATCCTCATCCTATCCTCAACCTCATCCTATACTCATCCTCATCCTCATCCTCCTCCTCATCCTCTTCCTCATCATATCCTCAACCTCATCCTATACTCATCCTCATCCTCTTCCTCATCCTATCCTCATCCTCTTCCTCATCCTATCCTCATCTTAATCCTCATCCTCACCATATCCTCATCCTATTCCTATCCTCATCCTATCCTCTTCCTCATCCTATCCTCATCCTCATCCTATCCTCTTCCTCATCCCCATCCTCATCCTATCCTCTTCCTCATCTTCATCCTTATCCTCTTCCTCATCCTATCCTCGTCCTCATCCCCATCCTATCCTCATCCTCATTGTCATCCTGTTCCTCATCCTATCCTCATCGTCATCCTCATGATATCCTCATCCTCATCCTATCCTCATCCTCATCCTTTTCCAATCCTCTTCGTCATCCTCATCCTCATCCTCATCCCCTACCTCATCATATCCTCGTCCTCATCCTATCATCTTCCTCATCCTATCCTCAACCTCATCCTCATCCTCTTCCTCATCCTATCCACTTCCTCATCCTATCCTCATCCTATCCTCATCCTATCCTCATCCTCATCCTCATCCTATCCTCATCCTCATCCTCTCCTCCTCCTCATTCTAATCCTCTTCCTCATCCTATCCTCATCCTATCCGAATCCTCATCCTCATCTTAATCCTATCCCCATACTCATCCTCATCCTATCCTCTTCCTCATCTCCATCCTCATCCTCATCCTCATCCTCATCCTCAATCTCATCCTCATCCTCTTCCTCATCCTATCCTCTTCCTCATCCTATCCTCTTCCTATCCTCATCCTCATCCTATCCTCATCCTCATCCTCATCCTCTTCCTCATCCTATCCTCTTCCTCATCCTCATCCTCATCCTATCCTCTTCCACATCCCCATCCTCATCCTCATCCTCATCCTTATCCTCTTCCTCATCCTTATCCTCTTCCTCATCCTATCCTCGTCCTCATCCTCATCCTATCCTCTTCGTCATCCTCATCCTCATCCTCATCCTATCCTCATCCTCATCCCATCCTCATCCTCATGCCTGTAGTAGCGGCGAGCTAAATGGGAGCAGCCTAAACCTTGAAAACGGGGTTGTGGGAGAGCTTTAAAAGCGTCATGCTGCTAGGCGAAGAGGTGGAGTGCTGCACCCTAGATGGCGAGAGTCCAGTAGCCCAAAGCATCTCCTGATCCTCATCCTCGTCCTCATCCTATCCTCACATCCTAATCCTTATCCTATCCTCATCCTCATCCTATCCTCAACCTCATCCTATACTCATCCTCATCCTCATCCTCATGCTATCCTCATCCTCTTGCTCATCCTCATCCTTATCCTCATCCTCATCCTCTTCCTCATCCTCATCCTCATCTGATCCTCATCCTAATCTTATCCTCATCCTCATCTTAATCCTCATCCTTATCCTCATGCTCATCCTCATACTATTCTCATCCTATCCTCATCCTCATCCTCATCCTATCCTTTTCCTCATCCCCATCCTAATCCTATCCTCATGCTCATCCTTATCCTCTTCCTCATCCTCATCCTATCCTGTTCGTCATGGTCATCCTCATCCTCATCCTATCCTCATCCTCGTCTTCATCCTATCCTAATCCTCATCCTCATCCTCTTCCTTATCCTCATCATATCCTCATCCTCATCCTCATCCTATCCTCATCCTCAAGCTATCCTCATCCTCATCCTCATCCTATGCTTGTCGTCATCCTCATCCTATCACCAACCTCATCCTCATCCTCTTCCTCATCCTATCCTCTTCCTTATCCTATCCTCTTCCTCATCCTATGCTCAACCTCATCCTATCCTCATCCGCATCCTATCCTCATCCTCATCCCATCCCCATCCTCATCCTCATCCACATTCTATCCTCATCCTCATTCTCGTGCT
>NC_032014.1:6819224-6819533 GCF_001865875.1 Lupinus angustifolius | reverse complement strand
TCCTCATCCTATCCTCATCCTATCCTCATCCTCTCCCTCATACTCATCATCGTCATCGTCCTCATCCTATCCTCTTCCTCATCCTCATCCTATCTTCAACCTCATCCTCATCCTCATCCTATAATCTTTTTCATCCTCCCCTCGTCCTCATCCTATCCACTTCGTCATCCTCATCCTCATCCTATCCTATTCCTCATCCTTATCCTCTTCCTCATCCTCCTCCTATCCTCCTCCTCCTCCTCCTCATCCTCATCCTATCCTCCTCCTCCTCCTCATCCTCATCCTATCCTTATCCTCATCCTCATCCTC
>NC_032014.1:6818060-6819124 GCF_001865875.1 Lupinus angustifolius | reverse complement strand
CATCCTCATCCTCATGCACATCCTCATCCTCATCCTCATCCTAACCTCCTCCTCATCATATCCTCATCCTCTTCCTCATCCTCATCATATCATCATTCTCATCATCATCCTAATCCTATCCTCTTCCTCATCCTATCCTCTTCCTCATCCTCATTCTATCCTCAAACTCATCCTCAACCTCATCTTCATCTTCTTCCTCATCCAGTACTCTTCTTCATCCTAACCTCGTCCTCGTCCTCATCCTATCCTCATCCTAATCCTCATCCTATCCTTGTCCTCATCCTCATCATATCCTCGTCCTCATCCTCATCTTCATCCACATCTTATCCACGTCCTCATCGTCGTCCTATCCTCATCCTCATCCTGTCCTCGTCCTCATCCTCAACCTCATCCTCCCCCTCATCCACATCCTATCCTCATCCTCATCCTCATCCTCCTCCTCATCCTCATCCTATCCACGTCCTCATCGTCGTCCTATCCTCATCCTCATCCTCATCCTCCTCCTCATCCTCATCCTATCCACGTCCTCATCGTCGTCCTATCCTCATCCTCATCCTCATCCTCCTCCTCATCCTCATCCTATCCACGTCCTCATCGTCGTCCTATCCTCATCCTCATCCTCATCCTCCTCCTCATCCTCATCCTATCCACGTCCTCATCGTCGTCCTATCCTCATCCTCATCCTCATCCTCCTCCTCATCCTCATCCTATCCACGTCCTCATCGTCGTCCTATCCTCATCCTCATCCTCATCCTCCTCCTCATCCTCATCCTATCCACGTCCTCATCGTCGTCCTATCCTCATCCTCATCCTCATCCTCCTCCTCATCCTCATCCTATCCACGTCCTCATCGTCATCCTATCCTCTTCCTCATCCTTATCCTCATCCTATCCTGATCCTCATCCTCTTCCTCATCCTATCCTCTTTCTCATCCTCTTCTTAATCCTATCCTTATCCTCATCCTCATCCACATCCTATCCTCAACCTCATTCTCGTGCTAATGCTATCCTCATCCTCATCCTCGTCCTCATCCTATCATCATCCTCATCTTAATCCTCATCCTC
>NC_032014.1:6817106-6817960 GCF_001865875.1 Lupinus angustifolius | reverse complement strand
CATCCTCATCCTCATGCTCATCCTCATCCTCATCCTCATCCTCATCAACATCCTCATCCTCGTCCTCATTCTCATCCTCATCCCAGTCGTCATCCTAATCCTATCCTCAACCTCCTCCTCATCCTCATCCTCATGCTCATCCTATCCTCATCCTCATGCTCATGCTCATCCTCATCCTATCCTCATCCTCACCTCATCCTCATCCTCATCCTCCTCCTCATCCTCATCCTCCCTCATCCTCATCCTCATCCTTATCCTCATCCTCAACCTAATCCTCATCCTTATCCTCATCCTTTCCTCATCCTCATCCTCCTCCTCATTCTCATAATATCTTCGTCCTCATCCTCATCTTACCTCGTCATATCCTCGTCCTCATCCTCTTCCTCATCCTATCCTCATCCTCATCCTCATCCTCGTCCTCATCCTCGTCGTATCCTCGTCCTCATCCTCATCCTATCCTCTTCCTCTTCCTCATCCTCATCCTCTTCCTCATCATCCTCGTCATCCTCAACCTATCCTCGTCCTCATCCTCATCCTATCCTTATCCTCATCCTCTTCCTAATCCTATCCTCGTCCTCATCCTGCTCCTCATCCTCATCCTATCCTTGTCCTCATCCTCCTCCTATCCTGATCCTCATCCTCTTCCAAATCCTATCCTCGTTATCATCCTCATCCTATCCTCGTCCTCATCCTCATCCTCTTCCTCATCCTATCCTCGTCCTCATCTTCATCCTATCCTCATCAAATCCTCATCCTCATCCTCATCCTCATCGTATCATCATCCTCATCCTATCCTGATCCCCATACTCTTCCTAATCCTATCCTCGTCCTCATCCTCATCCTCATCCTCTTCC
>NC_032014.1:6816627-6817006 GCF_001865875.1 Lupinus angustifolius | reverse complement strand
CCTCACCCTCATCCTCATCCTCAACCTCATCCTCATCCTATTCCTCATCCTCATCCTCATCCTCATCCTCATTCTCATCCTATCCTCGTCCTCATCTTCATCCTCATCTTATCCACGTCCTCATCCTCATCCTATCCTCATCCTCAACCTCAACCTCATCCTCCCCCTCGTCCACATCCTATCCTAGTCCTCATCCTCATCCTATCCTCATCCTCATCCTCATCCTCATCCTCTCCTATCCTCATCCTTAACCACATCCTATCCTCATCCTCATCCTCATACTCATCTTCATCATATCCTCATCCTCATCCTCCCCCTCATCCACATCCTATCCTTGTCCTCATCCTCATCCTATCATCATCCTCATCCTATCCTCGTC
>NC_032014.1:6816220-6816527 GCF_001865875.1 Lupinus angustifolius | reverse complement strand
TCCTCATCCTATCTTCATCCTCATCCTATCCTCTTCCTCATCCTATCCTCATCTTATCTTCGTCCTCATCCTCATCCTCATCCTCATCCTATCCTCATCCTCATCTTATCCATGTCTTCATCCTCATCCTATCCTCATCCTCATCCTCATCCTCATCCTCAACCTCCTCCTCAACCTCATCCTCCCCCTTCTCCACATCCTATCCTCGTCTCATCCTATCCTCATCCTCATCCTCATCCTATCTTCCTCCTCATCCTCATCCTCATCCTCATCCTATTCGTCATCCTCATCCTCATCCTCATCCTCA
>NC_032014.1:6814678-6816120 GCF_001865875.1 Lupinus angustifolius | reverse complement strand
CATCCCCATCCTCATCCTACCCTCCTCTTCATCATCATCATCTTCCTCATCTTATCTTCGTCCTCATCCTCATCCTATCCTCATCCTCATCGTATCCTCATCCTCATCGTATCCTCATCCTCATCCTAATCCTCATCCTCTTCCTAATCCTATCCTCTTCCTCATCCTAATCCCATCCTCTTCCTCATCCTATCCTCGTCCTCATCCTAATCCTAATCCTCATCCACATGCTATCCTCATCCTCATCCTATCCTCATCCTCATCCTATCCTCATCCTCATCCTATCCTCATCACATCCTCATCCTCATACTCTTCCTCATCCTATCCTCGTCCTCATACTCATCCTATCCTCATCCTATTCTCTTCCTCCTCCTATCCTCGTCCTCATCCTCATCCTTTCCTCAACCTCATCCTATCCTCAACCTCATCCTATCCTCATCCTCAACCTCAACCACATCCTCTTCTTCACCCCATCCCTATCCTCGTCCTCTTCCTATCCTCATCCTATCTTCTTCCTCAACCTCTTCCTAATCCTATCCTCGTCCTCGTCCTCATCCTATCCTCGTCCTTGTCCTCATCCTATCCTCATCCTCATCCTCAACCTCATCCTTATCCTCATCTGCATCATATCCTCATCCTATCCCTATCCTTATCTACATCCTATCCTCCTCCTCATCCTCATCCTCATCCTATCCTCATCCTCATCCTCATCTTATCCTCATCCTCATCATCATCCTCATCTCATCCTCATCCTCTTTCTCATCCTATCCTCATCCGCATCCTCGTCCTCATCCTCATCCTCATCCTAACCTCATCCTCATCCTCTTCTCATCCTCATCCTCATCCTCATCCTCATCCTATCATCATCCTCATCCTATCCTCATCCTCATCCTCATCCTCATATTATCCTTATCCTATCCTTGTCCTCATTTACATCCTCATCCTCATGGTCTCCTCATCCTCTTCCTCATCGTATCCTCATCCTCATCCTATCCTCAACCTCATCCTATCCTCATCCTCATCTTCATCCTCATCCCATCCTCATCCTCATCCTCATCCTCATCCTCATCCTCATCCTCATCCTCATCCTCATCCTATCCTCCTCCTATCCTCGCCCTCATCCTCATCCTATCCTCGTCCACATTCTCATCCTATCTTATCCTCATCCTCATCCCCATCATCATTCTCGTCCTCATCCTTATGCTATCCTCATCCTCTCCTTCATCCGATCCTCATCCTATCCTGATCCTGATCCTATCCTCATCCTCATCCTATCCTCATCCTCACCCTCATCCTATCCTCGTCCTCATCCTCATCCTATCCTCGTACTCATCCTATCCTCATCCTATCCCATCCTCTTCCTCATCCTCATCCTCATCCTATCGTCATCCTCGTCCTCATCCTATCCTCATCCTCATCCTATCCTCATCCTCCTCCGCATC
>NC_032014.1:6814154-6814578 GCF_001865875.1 Lupinus angustifolius | reverse complement strand
TCATCCTCATCCTCATCCTCATCCTCATCCTCATCCTCATCCTCATCCTCATCCTCATCCTCATCCTCATCCGCATCCTCATCCGCATCCTCATCCTCATCCTCATCCCCATCCTCATCCTCATCCTCATCCTCTTCCTCATCCTTATCCTCTTCCTCATCCTCAACCTCAACCTTATCATATCCTCATCCTCGTCCTCATCCTCATCTATCCTCTTCCTCATCCCCATCCTTATCCTATCCTCATCCTCATCCTCTTCCTCATCCTTCTCCTCATCCTCATCTTATCCTCATCCTCATCGTATCCTCATCCTCATCCTATCCTCATCATCATCATCCTCCTCATCCTATCCTCATCCTCTTCCTCGTACTATCTTGTTCCTCGTCTTATCCTATCCTCTTCCTCATCCTCATCCTGTTCCTCA
>NC_032014.1:6813765-6814054 GCF_001865875.1 Lupinus angustifolius | reverse complement strand
ATCCTCATCCTCATCCTCGTCATATCCTCATCCTCATCCTTTCCTCTTCCTCATCCTCATCATGTCCTCATAGTCATCCTCATCCTTATCCTGTCCTCATAGTCATCCTCAACCTATCCTCATCCTCATCCTAACCTCATCCTCATCCTATTCTCATCCTCATCCTCATCCTTATCCTATCATCATCCTCATCCTATCCTCTTCCTCATCCTCATCCTCTTCCTCATCCTCATCCTATCCTCATCCTCATCCTCATCCTCATCCTCATCCTCATGCTCATCCTCATCCT
>NC_032014.1:6813374-6813665 GCF_001865875.1 Lupinus angustifolius | reverse complement strand
TATCCTCATCCTCATCCTCATCCTCATCCTCATCCTCATCCTCATCCTCATCCTCATCCTCGTCCTCATCCTCATCCTCAACCTATCCTCGTCCTCATCCTTATCCGCATCCTATCCTTATCCTCTTCCTCATCCTCATCCTCAACCTCAACCTCATCCTCTTTCTCATCCTCATCCTCATCCTCATCCTCATCATCTACCTCATCCTATCCTCAGCCTCATCCTCATCCTATCCTCATCCTCATCCTCATCCTCATCCTCATCCTCATCCTCATCCTCATCCTCCTCCTC
>NC_032014.1:6812965-6813274 GCF_001865875.1 Lupinus angustifolius | reverse complement strand
ATCCTCATACTCATCCTCATCCTCATCCTCATCCTCATCCTATCCTCATCCCCATCAGCATTCTCGTCCTCATCCTCATGCTATCCTCATCCTCTTCTTCATCCGATCCTCATCCTATCCTCATCCTCATCCTATCCTCATCCTCATCCTCACGCTCAGCCTATCCTCGTCCTCATCCTCATCCTATCCTCGTACTCATCCTATCCTCATCCTATCCTATACTCTTCCTCATCCTCATCCTCATCCTATCCCATTCCTCATCCTATCCTCATCCTCATCCTCATCCTCATCCTCATCCTCATCCTATCA
>NC_032014.1:6811250-6812865 GCF_001865875.1 Lupinus angustifolius | reverse complement strand
TCCTCGTTCTCGTCCTCGTCCTATCCTCATCCTCATCCTCATCCTATCCTTGTCCTCGTCCTATCCTCATCCTCATCCTCATCCTCATCATCATCCTCATCCAATCCTCGTCCTCATCCCCATCGACATTTACATCTTCATCCTCATGCTATCCTCATCCTCATCGTCATCCTTTCCTTATCCTTATCCTCATCCTCATCCTCAACCTCAACCTTATCCTCATCCTATCCTCGTCCTCATCGTCATCCTATCCTCTTCCTCATCCCCATCCTCATCCTATCCTCATCCTCATCCTCATCCTCTTCCTCGCCCTATCATCTTCCTCGTCCTATCTTGTCCTCTTCGTCATCCTCATCCTATCCTCGTCCTCATCCTCATCCTATCCTCATCCTCGTCCTCATCCTCATCCTATCATCGTCCTCTTCCTCATCCTCATCGTCATCGTCATCCTCATCCTCCTCCTCCTCCTCCTCCTCATCCTCATCCTCATGCTCATCCTATCCTCATCCTATCCTCATCCTCATCCTCTTCCAATCCTCATCCTCATCCTATCCTCGTCCTATCTTATCCTATGCTGATTCTATCCTCTTCCTCATCCTCTTCCTAATCCTATCCTCGTCCTCATCCTATCCTCATCCTCATCCTCAACCTCAACCTCAGCCTCATCCTCTTCCTCATCTTCATCCTATTCTCATCCTTATCCTCATCCTATCCTCATCTTCATCCTATCCTCGTCCTCGCCCTCATCCTCATCCTCTTCCTGAATCTTTTCCTAGTCCTCATCCTATCCTCATCCTCTTCTTCATCCTATCCTAATCATATCCTGATCCTCATCCTATCCTGATCCTCAACCTATCCTCATCCTCATCCTCATCCTATCCTCCTCCACCCCCTCAACCTATCGTCATCATCATCTTATCCAAATCCTCATCCTATCCACGTCATCATCCTATCTTCATCCTATCTCATCCTCATCCTCATCCTCATCCTCATCCTCATCCTCATCCTATCCTCATCCTCATCCTCATCCCATCCTCATCCTATCCTCACCCTCGTCCTCATCCTCTTCCTCATCCTCATCCTCATCTTTATCCTCATCCTGTCCTATCCTCTTCCCGATCCTCGTCCTCATCCTGTCCTCATCCTGATCCTATTCCTCATCCTCATCTCATCCTCATCCTCATCCTCATCCTATCCTCATCCTCATCGTCATCTTCATCCTAATCCTATCCTATCCTATCCTCACCATCGTCCTCTTCCTCATCCTCTTCCTCATCCTCATCCTCTTCCTCATTCTACCCTCGTCCTCATCCTCATCCTCATCCTCCTCCTCCACCTCATCCTATCCACATCCTCATCCTCATCCTTATCCTTATCCTCATTCTCATCCTCTTCCTCATCCTACCCTCGTCCTCATCCTCATCCTCATCCTCATCCTCCTCCTCCACCTCATCCTATCCACATCCTCATCCTCATCCTTATCCTTATCCTCATCCTAATCCTCATCCTCTTCATCATCCTATCCTCGTCCTCGTCCTCATCCCATCCTCTTCCCCATCCTCATCCTCATTCTCATCCTATCCTCATCGTCTTCCTCATCCTATCCTCATCCCCA
>NC_032014.1:6810449-6811150 GCF_001865875.1 Lupinus angustifolius | reverse complement strand
ATCCTCTTCCTCATCCTCATCCTCATCCTCAGCCACATCCCATTCCTCATCCTTTTCTTCATCCTCATCCTATCCTCATCATCATCCTCATCTTGATCCTATCCTATCCTATCCTATCCTCACCCTCACCCTCATCCTCTTCCTCATCCTCATCCTCATCCTCATCCTATCCACATCCTATCCTCATCCTCTTATCATATCCTATCCTATCCTCGTCCTCATCCTCATCCTACCGTCTTCCCGATCCTCATCCTCATCCTGTCCTCATCCTCATCCTATTCCTCATCTTCATCCCATCCTCATCCTAATCCTCATCCTAATCCTCATCCTACCCTCATAATAATCTTTATCCTCATCCTTTCTTATCTTATCCTCACCCTCGTACTCATCCTCATCCTCATCCTTATCCTTATCCTCATCCTCATCCTATCCACATCCTATCCTCATCCTCTTCCTTATCCTATCCTCGTCCTCATTCTATCATCATCATCATCCTCATCCTCATCCGCATCCTCAACCTCGTCCTCAACCTCATCCTATCCACATCCTCCTCCTCATCCTTATCCTTATCCTCATCCTCATCCTCTTCCTTCTCCTATCCTCGTCCTGATCCTCATCCTATCCTCTTCCTCATCCTCATCAATATCCTCATCTTATCCTCATTCTCATCCTCCTCCTATCCTTATCCACATCCTCATCCT
>NC_032014.1:6808952-6810349 GCF_001865875.1 Lupinus angustifolius | reverse complement strand
TCATCCTCCTCCTCCAATTCCTCATCCTATCCTCATCCTCCTCCTCCTCCTCCTCCTCATCCTCATCTTATCCTCCTCCTCATCCTCATCATATCCTCATCATCTTCCTCGTCCTCGTCCTCTTCCTCATCCTCTTCCTCGTCCTCGTCCTCTTCCTCATCATCTTCCTCGTCCTCATCCTCATCCTCATCCTATCCTCGTCCTCATCCTCATCCTCTTCCTCATCCTCATCCTCATCCCATCTTCGTCCTCATCCTCTTTCTCCTCCCATCTTCGTCCTCACCCTCCTCCTATACTCCTCCTCATCCTCATGCTCCTCCTCCTCCAATTCCTCATCCTATCCTCGTCCTCATCCTATCCTCATCCTATCCTCATCCTCATCCTCTTCCTCATCCTATGATCATCATCATCCTCATCCTCATCCTATACTCATCCTCTTCCTCATTTTATCCTTGCCTCATCCTCATCCTCATCCTCATCCTCATCCGATCCTCATCTTCATCCACATACTCATACTCATCGTCATCCTCATCCTCATCCTATCCTCATCGTCTTCCTCATCCTATCCTCGTCCTCATCCTCATCCTCTTCGTAATCCTATCCTCATCTTATTCCTCATCCTCATCCTATCCTCGTCCTCATCATCATCCTCATGTTATCCTCGTCCTCATCTTCATCCTATCCTCATCCTAATCCTTTTCCTTATCCTATCCTCTTCCTCATCCTTATCCTATCCTCATACTCATCCTCATCCTCATCCTCATCCTCATCCTATCCTCATCCTCCTCCTCTTCCTCATCCTATCCTCATCCTATCCTCATCCTCATCCCCAGGCTCATCCTCATCCTATCCTCTTCCTCATCCTATCCTCATCCTCATCCTATCCTCGTCCTCATCCTCACCCTCATCCTATACTCTTCCTAATCCTATACTCATGCTCTTCCTCATCCTATCCACGTCCTCATCCTCATCCTATCCTCATCCTCTTCCTCATCCTATCCTTGTCCTCAACCTCATCCTCATCCTCGTCTTCATCCTCATCCTATCCTCATCATATCCTCATCCTCTTCCTCGTCCTCATCCTCATCCCCTTCCTCATCCCATCCTCATCCCCTTCCTCATCCTATCCTCGTGCTCATCCTATCCTCATCCTCATCCTCATCCTATCCTCATACTCATCCTCATCCTTATCCTATCCTTGTCCTCATCCTATCCTCATCATGATCCTGTTCCTCATCCTATCATCATCTTCATCCTCTTCCTCATCCTCGTCCTCATCCTCAACTTATCCTCATCGTCATCCTCATCATATCCTCTTCCTCATCCTCATCCTCATCCTATCCTCTCATCCTCATACTCATCCTATCCTTATCCTCATCCTCATCATATCCTCCTCA
>NC_032014.1:6808148-6808852 GCF_001865875.1 Lupinus angustifolius | reverse complement strand
TCATCCTATCCTCATCCTCATCCTCCTCCTCATGCTATCCTCGTCCTCATCTTCATCCTATCCTCATCCTAATCCTCTTCCTTATCCTATCATCGTCCTCATCCTTATCCTATCTTCATCCTCATCCTCATCCTCATCCTCATCCTCGTCCTCATCCTCATCCTCATCCTATCCTCATGCTGTCCTCATCCTATCCTCAACCTCTTCCCCACCCTATCCTTTTCCTCATCCTCATCCTCTACCTCATCGTATCCTCATCCTTATCCTCATCCTCATCCTCCTCCTAATCCTCATCCTCATCCTCATCCTCTTCCTCTTCCTCATCCTATCCTCGTCCTCATCCTCATCCTCTTCCTCATACTCATCCTCATCCTCCTCCACATCCTCTTCCTCATCCTCTTCCACATCCTCATCCTCATCCTCTTCCTCATCCTCATCCTCATCCTCATCCTCTTCTGCATCCTATCCTTATCCTCTTCGTCATCCTCATCCTATCCTCATCCTCATCATCTTCCTTGTCCTCATCCTATCCTCATCGTCACCCTCATCCTATCCTCATCCTCTTCCTCATCCTATCCTCATCCTCATCCTCTGCCTCATCCTATTCTCATTTTCATCCTCTTTCTTAGCCTATCCTGGTCCTCATCCTCATCCTCCTCCTATCCTCGTCCTCATCCTCATCCTATCCTCATCCTCATCCTCAT
>NC_032014.1:6805984-6808048 GCF_001865875.1 Lupinus angustifolius | reverse complement strand
TCCTCATCCTCATCCTAACCTCATCCTCATCCTATCCTCATCCTCATCCTCATCCTCATCCTATCCTCATCCTATCCTATCCTCATCCTCATCCTATACTCATCGTCACCCTCATCCTATCCTTTTCCTCATCCTCATCCTCATCTTCATCCTATCCTCATCCGCATCCTCATCCTCATCCTCGTCCTCATCCTATCCTCATCGTCATCCTATCCACCTCCTATCCTCATACTCATCCCCATCCTATCTACGACCTCATCCTCACCCTCATCCTCATTCTCACCCTCATCCTCATCCTCCTCCTATCCTCTACCTCATCCTCCTCCTATCCTCGTCCTCATCCTCATCCTCATCCTATCCTCGTCCTCGTGCTAATCCTATCCTCCTCCTCACCCTCATCCTCATCCTCTTCCTCATCGGATCCTCCTCCTCAACCTCATCCTATCCTCATCTTCATTCTCATCCAATCCTTATCCAATCCTCATCTAATCCTCATCCTCATCCTCATCCTATCCTCATCCTCTTCGTCATCCTATCCTCGTCCACGTCTTTATCCTATCCTCATTCTCATCCTCATCCTAACCTCATCCTCGTCCTCATCCTATCCTCATCCTCATCCTCAACATTATCCTCATCCTATCCTCCTCCTCTTTCTTATCCTCTTCCTCATCCTGTTCCACTTCCTCGTCCTTATCCTCATCTTATCCTCATCGTCATCCTCATCCTATCCTCGTCCTCATCCTCATCCTATCCTCATCGTCATCCTCATCCTATCCTCTTCCTCTTCCTATCCTCATCCTCATCGTCATCCTCGCCCTCGTCCTCATCCTATCCTCATCGTCATCCTCATCCTATCCTCCTCCTTTTCCTCATCCTATCCTCATCCTCTTCCTCATCCTATCCTCATGCTCATCCTCCTCCTCATCCTATCCTCGTCCTCTCCTATCCTAATCCTCATCCTCATCCTATCCTCATCCTCTTCCTCATCCTATACTCATCCTACCCTCGTCCTCATCCTCTTCCTCATCATCATCCTATCCTCGTCCTCATCCTCATCCTCATCCTATCCTCATCCTCTTCCTCTTCCTCATATTCATCCCCATCCTCTTTCTCATCCTATCCTCTTCCCCTTCTGCATCCTATCCTCATCCTCATCTTTATCCTATCCTCGTCCTCATCCCATCCTCATCATCATCCTCTTCCTCTTCCTCTTCCTCTTCCTCTTCCTCTTCCTCTTCCTCTTCCTCTTCCTCTTCCTCTTCCTCATCCTCTTCCTCATCCTCATCCTATCCTCGTGCTCATCCTCATCCCATCCTCATCCTCATCCTCATCCTATCCTCGTCCTCATCCTCATCCTCTTCCTCATCCTTTCCTCGTCCTCTTCCTCCTCCTGTCCTCATCCTCATCCTATCATCGTCCTCATTCTCATCTTATCCTCATCTTTTCCTCGACCTCATCCTCATCCAATCCTCATCCTAATCCTATCCTCGTCATCCTATCCTCATCCTCATCCTAACCTCATCCTCTTCCTTATCCTCATCCTCTTCCTCATCCTCATCCTCATCCTCATCCTCATCCTCATCCTCATCCTTTCCTCATTGTCATCCTCATCGTCATCCTCATCCTATCCTCATACGCATCCTCTTGCTCTTCCTCACCCCCTTCCTCATCCTATCCTTATCCTCATCCTCATCCTCTTCATCATCCTATCCTCATCCTATTCTCTTCCTCATCCTCTTCCTCATCCTATCCTCATCCTCATCCTATCCTCATCCTTATCCTATCCTCGTCCTCATCCTCATCTTATCCACGTCCTCATCCTATCCACGTCCTCATCCTCATCCTATCCTCCTCCTCTTCATCGTCATCCTCATAGTCATCCTATCCTCGTCCTCATCCTCATCCTATCCTCATCCTCTTCCTCATCCTCATCCTATCCTCGTCCTGATCCTATTCTCTACCTCATCCTATACTCATCCTCATCCCCTTCCTCATCCTATCCTCATCCTCTTCCTCATCCTATCCTCATCCTCTTCCTCTTCCTCATCCTATCCTATTTCTCAT
>NC_032014.1:6805235-6805884 GCF_001865875.1 Lupinus angustifolius | reverse complement strand
TCATCCTCATCCTCATCCTCATCCTCGTCCTCGTCCTCATCCTTTCCTCATTGTCATCCTCATCCTCCTCCTTTCCTCATTGTCATCCTCATCCTCATCCTCATCCTATCCTCATCCTGATCCTCATCCTCTTGCTCTTCCTCATCCCCTTCCTCATCCTATCCTTATCGTCATCCTCATCCTCTTCCTCATCCTATCCTCATCCTATTCTTTTCCTCATCCTCTTCCTCATCCTATCCTCATCCTCATCCTATCCTCATCATTATCATATCCACGTCCTCATCCTCATCCTATCCACGCCCTCATCCTATCCACGTCCTCATCCTCCTCCTATCCTCCTTCTCCTCATCCTCATCCTCATCGTCATGCTATCCTCGTCCTCATCCTCATCCTATCCTCATCCTCTTCCTCATCCTCATCCTATCCTCGTCCTCATCTTATCCTCGTCCTCATCCTATGCTCATCCTCATCCTCTTCCTCATCTTGTCCTCATCCTCATCCTCATCCTATCCTCATCCTCATCCTATCCTCGTCCTCATCCTCATCCTTTACACATCCTATCCTCTACTGCATCCTATCCTCATCCTATTATCATCCTCTTCCTCATCCTATCCTCATTCTCATCCTCTTCCTAATCCTATCCTCACTC
>NC_032014.1:6804867-6805135 GCF_001865875.1 Lupinus angustifolius | reverse complement strand
TCATCCTCTTCCTCATCCTATCATCCTCCTCTTCCTCATCCTGTTCCTCATCCTATCCTCATCCTCCTCCAAATCCTCATCCTATCCTCGTCTTCATCCTAACCTCATTCCTCTTCCTCGTCCTCATCCTCATCCTATCCTCATCGTCATACTCATCCTATCCTCGTCCTCATCCTCATCCTCTTCCTCATCCTATCCTCATCCTATCCACATCCTCATCCTCATCATATCCACGTCCTCATCCTCATCCTCATGCTCATCCTCATCC
>NC_032014.1:6804334-6804767 GCF_001865875.1 Lupinus angustifolius | reverse complement strand
CTATCCACATCCTCATCCTATCCACATCCTCATCCTATCCCCGTCCTCATCCTCCACCTCATCCTCATCCTCAAACTCATCCTCATCCTCATCCTCATCTTCTTTCTCATCCTATCCTCGTCCTCATCCACATCCTCATCCTATCCTCATCCTCATCCTCATCCTCAACCTTTCCTAATCCTCATCCTATCCATGTCATCATCCTCATCCCATCCACGTCCTCATCCTCATCCTAATCCTCATCCTATCCTCATCCTCATCCTATCCTCATCCTCATTCTCATCCTCATCCTATCCTCATTCTCATCCTATCCTCATCCTCCTCCTCATCCTCATCCTCAACCTATCCTCCACGTCATCCTCATCCTCTTCCTCATCCTATCCTCGTCCTCATCCTCATCCTCATCCTTCTCCTCATCCTCTTCCTCATCCTA
>NC_032014.1:6803153-6804234 GCF_001865875.1 Lupinus angustifolius | reverse complement strand
ATCCTCATCTTCATCCTATCCTCGTCCTCATCCTCATCCTCATCCTATCCGCATCCTCATCCTATCCTCATTCTCATCCTATCCTCATCCTCATCCTCATCCTCATCTTAATCCTTTCCTAATCCTCATCCGATCCACGTCCTCATCCTCATCCTAAACACGTCCTCATCCTCATCCTATCCTCATCCTCATCCTATCCACGTCCTCATCCTCATCCTCATCCTATCCTCACCCTTATCCTCCTCCTATCCTCATTCTCTTCCTCCTCCTATCCTCGTCCTCATACTCATCCTATCCTCATCCTCATCCTATCCACGTCCTCATCCTCATCCTATCCTCACCCTCATCCTCCTCCTATCCTTATCCTCTTCCTCCTCCTATCCTCGTCCTCATCTTTATCCTCATCCTATCCTTATCCTATCCACGTCCTCATCCTCATCCTCATCCTATCCTCCTCCTCATCCTTTCCTCATTCTCATCCTCTTCCTCATCCTATCCGCATCCTTATCCTATCCTCGTCCTCATCCTCATCCTCATCCTATCCGCATCCTCATCCTATCCTCATTCTCATGCTATCCTCATCCTTATCCTCATCCTCGTCTTCATCCTTTCCTAATCCTCATCCTATCCACGTCCTCATCCTCATCCTATCCTTGTCCTCATCCTAATCCTCATCTTATCCTCTCCTCATCCTCATCCTCCTCCTATCCTCATCCTCTTCCTCCTCCTATCCTCGTCCTCATCCTATTCTCATCCTCATCCTATCCACGTCCACCTCCTCATCCTATCCTCATCCTCATCCTCTTCTTTCTCCTATCCTCGTTCCTAACCACATCCTATCCTCATCCTCATCCTGTTGTCATCCTCATCCTATCCTCATCCTTATCCTCTTCCTTTCCTCATCCTCATACTATCCACGTCCTCATCCTCATCCTATCCACGTCCTTATCCTCATCCTATCCTCATACTCATTCTATCCTCTTCCTCCTCCAATCCTCGTTCTCAACCTCATCCTATCCTCATCCTCATCCTCCTCCTCCTCCTCCTCATCCTCATCCTCATCCTATCCTCATCCACATCC
>NC_032014.1:6802768-6803053 GCF_001865875.1 Lupinus angustifolius | reverse complement strand
CTCATCCTATCCTCATCCTCATCCTATCCTCATCCTATCCTCATCCTCATCCTATCCTCATCCTCATCCTCTTCCTCCTCCTATTCTCGTTCTAAACCTCATCCTATCCTCGTCCTCATCCTCATCCTATCCTCATCCTCATCCTTATCCTCATCCTTTCCTCATCCTCATCCTATCCACGTCCTCATCCTCATCCTCTCCTTACCCTCATCCTCCTATCCTTATCCTCTTCCTCCTCCTATCCTCCTCCTATCCTCGTCCTCATCCTCATCCTCATCCTATCCT
>NC_032014.1:6802014-6802668 GCF_001865875.1 Lupinus angustifolius | reverse complement strand
TATCCTATCATATCCTATCCTATCATATCTTATCATATCATATCCTATCATATCCTATCCTATCATGTCATATGCTATCCTATCCTACCCTATCCTCTCTTATCCTATCCTATCCTATACTATCCTATCCAATCCTATCATATCCTATCATATCCTATCCTATCCGATCCTATCCTATCCTATGCTATCCTATACTACCCATCCTATTCTATCCTATCATATCATATCTTATCCTATCCTATCCAATGCTATCATATCCTATCCTACGTCTCCTTTCCTATCCTAACTTATCACATCTTAGCCTATTCTATCCTATCCTCATGCTATCATATCCTATCCTACGTTTCCTATCCTATCCTAACTTATCATATCTTAGCCTATTCTATCCTATCTTTCATATCATATCCTAACCTATTCAATCCTATCATGTCCTATCCTATCCATTCCAATCCTATCCTATTTTATCATATCCTCTTATATCCAGTCATATCATATCCTATGCTATCCATTCATATCTTATCCTATCCTATTCTATCATATCGTACCCTATCCTATCATATCCTATCCAATCCTATCATATCCTATCCTATCGTATCCTCTCCAATCATATCCTATCCTACCTATCTTATCCTATCATATCCCATCCTATCCTAT
>NC_032014.1:6798574-6801914 GCF_001865875.1 Lupinus angustifolius | reverse complement strand
TCTATCCTATCCTATCCTATCCTATCCTATCATATCCTATCCTATCCTATCCTATCCTATCCTATCCTATCCTATCCTATCCTATCCTATCCTATCCTATCCTACCTGTCCTATTCTGTCCTGTCCTATCCTATCCTATCCTATCCCAACCTATCCTCTCCTATTCTATCCTCTCTTATCCTATCCTATCATATCTGATCCTATCCTATCCTATCCTATCCTACCCTATTATATTCTATCCTAACGTATTCTATCATATCCTATCCTATCCTACGTATCGTATCCTATCATATCCTACCCTATCGTATCCTATCCTATCATATCACATCCTATCCTATCCTATCTTATCATATCATATCCTATCCTATCCTATCATATGCTATCCTATCCTTCCCTATCATATCCTACCCTATCTTATCCTACCGTATCCTATCCTATCCTATCATATTCTCTCCTATCCTGTCCTTTCCTATCTTATCCTATCTAGTGTTATCATATCCTATCCTATCCTACCTATCCTATCCTATCCTATCATATCCCATCCTATCCTGTCATATCCTATCCTATCATAACTAATCCTATCCTATCTTATCCTATCCTATTCTATCCTATCCTATCCTATCCTATCCTATCCTATCCTATCCAATCCTATCCATCATATCCTATCCATCATATCCTATCCTATCACACCCTATCATATCACATCCATCATATCCTATCCTATCTCTCATTTCCTATCCTATCCTATCCTATCCTTTCCAATACTATCCTCTCCTAGCCTTTCCTATCCTATCTTATCCCATCCCATTCTATCCTATCATATCCTATCCTATCCTATCCTATCCTATCGTATCGTATCCTATCCTATCATATCCCATCCTATCCTATCCTATCCCATCCTATCCTATCCTATCCCATCCTATCCTATCCTATCCCATCCTATCCTATCCTATCCCATCCTATCCTATCCTATCCCATCCTATCCTATCCTATCCCATCCTATCCTATCCTATCCCATCCTATCCTATCCTATCCCATCCTATCCTATCCTATCCCATCCTATCCTATCCTATCCCATCCTATCCTATCCTATCCCATCCTATCCTATCCTATCCCATCCTATCCTATCCTATCCCATCCTATCCTATCCTATCCCATCCTATCCTATCCTATCCCATCCTATCCTATCCTATCCCATCCTATCCTATCCTATCCCATCCTATCCTATCCTATCCCATCCTATCCTATCCTATCCCATCCTATCCTATCCTATCCCATCCTATCCTATCCTATCCCATCCTATCCTATCCTATCCCATCCTATCCTATCCTATCCCATCCTATCCTATCCTATCCCATCCTATCCTATCCTATCCCATCCTATCCTATCCTATCCCATCCTATCCTATCCTATCCCATCCTATCCTATCCTATCCCATCCTATCCTATCCTATCCCATCCTATCCTATCCTATCCCATCCTATCCTATCCTATCCCATCCTATCCTATCCTATCCCATCCTATCCTATCCTATCCCATCCTATCCTATCCTATCCCATCCTATCCTATCCTATCCCATCCTATCCTATCCTATCCCATCCTATCCTATCCTATCCCATCCTATCCTATCCTATCCCATCCTATCCTATCCTATCCCATCCTATCCTATCCTATCCCATCCTATCCTATCCTATCCCATCCTATCCTATCCTATCCCATCCTATCCTATCCTATCCCATCCTATCCTATCCTATCCCATCCTATCCTATCCTATCCCATCCTATCCTATCCTATCCCATCCTATCCTATCCTATCCCATCCTATCCTATCCTATCCCATCCTATCCTATCCTATCCCATCCTATCCTATCCTATCCCATCCTATCCTATCCTATCCCATCCTATCCTATCCTATCCCATCCTATCCTATCCTATCCCATCCTATCCTATCCTATCCCATCCTATCCTATCCTATCCCATCCTATCCTATCCTATCCCATCCTATCCTATCCTATCCCATCCTATCCTATCCTATCCCATCCTATCCTATCCTATCCCATCCTATCCTATCCTATCCCATCCTATCCTATCCTATCCCATCCTATCCTATCCTATCCCATCCTATCCTATCCTATCCCATCCTATCCTATCCTATCCCATCCTATCCTATCCTATCCCATCCTATCCTATCCTATCCCATCCTATCCTATCCTATCCCATCCTATCCTATCCTATCCCATCCTATCCTATCCTATCCCATCCTATCCTATCCTATCCCATCCTATCCTATCCTATCCCATCCTATCCTATCCTATCCCATCCTATCCTATCCTATCCCATCCTATCCTATCCTATCCCATCCTATCCTATCCTATCCCATCCTATCCTATCCTATCCCATCCTATCCTATCCTATCCCATCCTATCCTATCCTATCCCATCCTATCCTATCCTATCCCATCCTATCCTATCCTATCCCATCCTATCCTATCCTATCCCATCCTATCCTATCCTATCCCATCCTATCCTATCCTATCCCATCCTATCCTATCCTATCCCATCCTATCCTATCCTATCCCATCCTATCCTATCCTATCCCATCCTATCCTATCCTATCCCATCCTATCCTATCCTATCCCATCCTATCCTATCCTATCCCATCCTATCCTATCCTATCCCATCCTATCCTATCCTATCCCATCCTATCCTATCCTATCCCATCCTATCCTATCCTATCCCATCCTATCCTATCCTATCCCATCCTATCCTATCCTATCCCATCCTATCCTATCCTATCCCATCCTATCCTATCCTATCCCATCCTATCCTATCCTATCCCATCCTATCCTATCCTATCCCATCCTATCCTATCCTATCCCATCCTATCCTATCCTATCCCATCCTATCCTATCCTATCCCATCCTATCCTATCCTATCCCATCCTATCCTATCCTATCCCATCCTATCCTATCCTATCCCATCCTATCCTATCCTATCCCATCCTATCCTATCCTATCCCATCCTATCCTATCCTATCCCATCCTATCCTATCCTATCCCATCCTATCCTATCCTATCCCATCCTATCCTATCCTATCCCATCCTATCCTATCCTATCCCATCCTATCCTATCCTATCCCATCCTATCCTATCCTATCCCATCCTATCCTATCCTATCCCATCCTATCCTATCCTATCGTATCGTATCCTATCCTATCCAATCCTAACTTATCCTATACCTATCCTATCCTATCATATCCCATCCTATCCTATCATACCCTATCCTATCGTATCCTATCCTATCATATCCTATCCGATCCTATCCTATCCTACCCAATCCTATC
>NC_032014.1:6797924-6798474 GCF_001865875.1 Lupinus angustifolius | reverse complement strand
TCCTATCCTATCCTATCCTATCCTATCCTATCCTAACCTATCCTATCCTATCCTATCCTATCCTATCCTATCCTATCCTATCCTATCCTATCCTATCCTATCCTATCCTATCCAATCATATCCTATCCTATCCTATTGTATCCAATCCTATCCTATCCTATCCTATCCAATCATATCCTATCCTTTCCTCTCCTATCCTATCCTATCCTATCCTATAGTATCCTATACTATCCTATCCTATCCTATCATATCATATGCTATCCTATCCTATCCTATGCTATCATATACTATGTATCATAATCTATCCTATCCTATCCTATCCTATCCTATCCTATCCTATCCTATCCTATCCTATCCTATCATATCCTATCCTACCCTACTTTCTTCCATCCGATCCAATCCAATACTATCTTATCCTATCCTTTCCAACACTATCCTATCATATCCTATCCTATCCTATCCTATCCTATCCTATCCTATCCTATCCATCCTATCCTATCCTATCCTATCCTATCCTATCATATCCTATCCTATCCTATCCTATCCTATC
>NC_032014.1:6786138-6797824 GCF_001865875.1 Lupinus angustifolius | reverse complement strand
TTCGCTAAAATATAGTCAAACACCTCAAAATCATGCACAAGGTAATGACACTGCTAATGATGAAAACCCTTGGAAAAGGGCTATCAGATTAGTTAAGAAGATATGTAGCAGAAAGCATGGCGAAGTAAAGGCACGGGGTGATGTTACTGACTGTTCATCCAGGTCAGATTATATTAGCACCACTGGTCCCCCGGAGCATCAGCAGACAACGGCTGCTCAGTTAGTAGAAGTCATAATCAACTCTTCCCCATCACCATTGCAAATAACTAGGAGTTAAAACTAATGTCTTTTCATTCAACTCTAGATAATGGAAGGTAACTGATTTTAGGAATAAAGGGTGTAAATATATATCGCTATAGTGCTGGTTTTTATTTAGTATCCTGCTCCTCCTGTTCCTTGGTCATTAGCTTTTTTTATAAAGGATTCTTGAGCATGATGAGACCATTATTACAAACATTAGAAATTTAGAATGATAGTAAGTATTATGAACGTTGCAAGTTTCAAGATTGACACACTTAATGGCACTTGCATGTACTAAAAAACTTTAATTTATAATGCTTGAAAAGGGCAACATTCTATAGGTCAGATATGGTCTTCATAATGCACTTTGATTAAATTACTAAATTCACACATACCTACGGGCATAAGAAGTCTCCTCAGCTGACATGTGCTGCTTGCACCAAATGCATTGGAAATAATCAATAACTTCCCATTCTACATAAACAAGATTGATAAAATCATGCAAAAATTTAAGATTGATAAATATAAATAAAAAATTCGCAGAACCTAAATTCCAACTTCAAAAACAAAATTTTAAGATGCCAAAAACAAAATCTTAAAATGAAAAAAAGTGATCGAAATTCAATTGATACAAATTCTCAAAAATGGAGTTACCTGAATGAGTAGATAGGTTGGAAGAGATACTCAAGAAAGAGTACAACTAAGTTTCAAAGTAATTATTTTATCCTAATCGCCTCAATAAATAGCTAATTTAAGGTGCAACATTACCAATTAAGGGTGTACTTACCTTCATTTATTTTCAAATGCATTACATTCTCAACTAGCTAATAATTCATAGGTTCTCCCAAAGTGTGTTCAAAACATGTGTGGGGTGAATAAAAATATATTATGTGAATTGAAAAATCAAATACTAATTAATATTTTTTTGTTTTTACTTTAATTTCATTGATCTAAAATATAGTTTGTGAAAATATATCCTTATAAAATAATCTTATGCTTACTTGCTAGCCCTTGAATAGCCTAATCCATATTATTACACCGTGAGTTAAAATTTGAAGTGCTCATGAATTTCCATAGTTACCTATCTATAAACCTCATAAATTTAACTAACTATTCAAAGTCTTCAATATCTCAAGGTTCCAGCATTTTTATTGCCAACCTTCCTCATATAGAGACCTCTCCTCATTTGTCTTTAAATTGGAGGAATCATTCACTATCTTCATGATTGATCAAGTCCAAAAATCAAGTTGGAAGTCTAATGGATTCTTTATCCAAAACAATTTATGTTCTCATGACACAAGCCAATCCGATCTCACCAACTAATATAAAAAAAATATTTTTTATTTTTTTAAATTTTCTTTTTAAGTAGGTGCAACCATAGTTATAAAAACCGTACCGTACTGGCCGGTTCAACCGGAAAATCAGTGAACCGGGCTCATAACCGGTACGGTACAAGTGTTAACCGACCCAGTATCAAAACCGGTCAAAACCAGTGAACCGGCCGGTATTTTACTAAACCGGCCGGTTTATACACATATTTTTTTTTATAAAAAAACTTAAAAATCCATTACAAGGTGACCCACTTTCCAACCCCTCTTCAACACTTCAAAGACACATGCTTCCAATGGATACTTAGATTACACATTTTGGTTCGTAACATTCGTGTGTAATCACAGTGACATTTGTGTAATCTTGGAGTACTGTCTAAAGATAAGATTTGGTAGAAAAATATAATATTCATATAAGACAACTTTGACTCGTTGGTGTTAAATGTTAAAACTCCAAATTTATTTGTTTTATAGAGTGAGTTGAACTTATGTCATTTATTTATATTTTGCGGTTGTTAAGTGATATTTTTATATTGATATATGTTTTTTAATTTAGACTTTAAATTTGTTAAAGACTTAAAGTTGTTTTTTTTGTATGAATTTTGAGTAGATTATAAATATGGATTATAAATTTGAATATCTACCTCTTTTAAATTTTTTTGTTATAGGTTTACATATATATAAATATAAGTAAGTATGTCCGGTTTAACCCGGCATGTGGTTTAATTACTGAACCACTGTACCACTATACTAGTACCCTAACCGATTTGATAACCGGTACAGTTTTAACAACACTGGGTGCAACCTTTAATTAGAATGAGACACAATTAAAACATAAAAAGTGTGACAAATGATCTTCATTCACTTTGATGACTCCATCTAAATCTTTTTCATATTTATTTCCTTTTCTCAATGCCAGCCTTTCCTGAAAAAGTCAACTTATTTTGCATCTAGTATACATACACCATAGGCAAGCCAGTTTATACACAAATTTTCAAACAAATTTATAAAGGACATAACTCATAAGCCTAATATACTCGAGCACAATAATGAGTATTCATTATTCAACTAGTCCTCTAGCACTTTTCTCCTTTTATTTACTCATCCCCTTTGTTCTCATTAATGGCTACCAAGCTGAGACCACAAATGCTGATAGCAAAGTTATATCTATTGGTGCAATCATCGATATTAACTCTCGAATTGGAAAAGAACAGCAAGTAGCCATGGACATTGCAGCTCAAAGTTACAATAACACTTCAAACACCTACAAACTGGCTCTCTATTTTCAGGACCTACCCAATGATCCTTTCAAAGCTACTGCTCTTGGTTAGTAATATGTAGCATTTTCTAAGAGATGACTTAAGGTTTTCATGCCTTTATGGTTAATTTACTTAAATATGTAACTAATGAACATGAATATATTATTTCTTGTAGCTGAAAATATGATTAAAAAGCAGAAGGTACAAGTAATTGTTGGCATGCATAAATGGACAGAAGCAACTCAAGTGGCTGAACTAGCTAGCCAAGCTCAAATTCCTATCATATCTTTTGCAGCACCTTCCATTACCCCACAAATGATGGGGATTCGTTGGCCCTATTTGGTGACACTAGCTAACAATGGTACTGCATATGTAAAATGTATTGCAGATATAGTGCGTGCTTATGGGTGGCAGCGAGTAGTAGCCGTTTACGAAGATGATGGTTATGGTGGTGATTATGGAATTCTGGCACTGCTATCTGAGGCCCTCCAAGTTGATGGTTCAATTATCGAGTACCGTTTAGCTCTCCCATCAACTTCTTATATGTCTGATCCTAGAAAGTTTATTCACGAAGAGCTGCTGAAGTTAATTGAAAATACACAATCTCGGGTGTTCATTGTTATGCAATCATCATTAGATATGGTGATTCATTTGTTTAGAGAAGCTTCACAATTGGGACTTGTAGATAGAGAATCAGCTTGGATAATCCCAGAGAGCGTAACTAATTCGCTAGAGTATGTCACTAAAGTTGACATTTCCTATATGGAGGGAGCTTTAGGAATCCAGACATACTACTCTGGAAATAGTAGTGAGTATCAATATTTTGAGGCTCAGTTCCGAAGAATTTTCCGGGACAAGTATCCTGAGGAAGATAACCGAAACCCAGGATTTTATGCACTGCAAGCATATGATAGCATTAAAGTTACTGCACATGCAGTAGATAGAATGGGCAATAGGGATAATAGTGGCAGAAATAATTTACTAAGTGAAATATTGTCTATCAAATACCTTGGTTTAAGTGGAGAAATTCAATTTGAAGGAATGCAGCTCCTACAGAATCATACCTTAAGGATTGTAAATGTAGATGGGAAGAGTTACAGAGAATTAGACTTTTGGACTCTGGAACAAGGGTTCACCACTAGTCTCTCTATTGAACAAGGTGGCAACAATGCTTCTAGGAACAGTGAAAGTTTAAGTGGTGTAGTAATTTGGCCTGGGAAGTTGGTGCGGAGAGTTCCAAAGGGATGGAATATGCCTACTAAACAAAATCCAATGAAAATAGCAGTTCCCGGAAGAACCTCTTTTTCCAAGTTTGTCAAGGTTGAATATGGAGAACATGGATATCCAGCTAACTATAGTGGATTCTGCATTGAAATTTTTGAAAATGCGTTAAACCTACTGGGGTATAAGCTGCCATTTGAGTACAGTCCCATCAATGGAACCTATGCTGACCTAGTTCAACTTGTCTACAACAAGGTAACAACCATTTTACTTCTACATTTTCTAGAATTTGATGTCTGATGTGCCAACATTTTCACACTTGGAATGTGGAATAGATTGTAATGGTTCAATTGGTAACATACTAATAAAACATTAACATATAAAATGTCTAGGTATTCAATATCTCCATCTTGGCAATCTTATTTTTATCATAATTGTTTTTTTCATTTGTCTTAATAAACTTAAACGAACTGTAATTTCACCAACACAAGATAGTGTGGGGTATCTTACATTTCAACATAGAAAATATTAGAGAATTAATGACGTCTTCAGCTTTCATGATTCAGTTTAGTTTGCTTAAAGATCTTATCAACATATTTGTCTATGAATTCTAATCACCCCAAAGAATGTTTCGGAATTAGCCCAATGCATATGAGAGTGGGTCATTGATTAGCAAGGTATAACCCTATATTTCAACTTGCTTACCATACCGTCCTACTCAAGATTTGGTAGGATGTTTGTATTTGCCTGTGTTATTCTCATTTGGTGTTCTCCATGTGGGGGAAAACAGCCCCTTTGTGAGACTAATCTTTCTTTCTTTTGAAAGGAAGGCAAACCTATATGTAACTAAGTTCACTTATCTAATCAGCAATGAAATAAAACCTTCACATGTCAATGCAACATTGAATCTTGTATTTTTGAAATTTAGGTACAACATTTTCACCTTTTTTGCTTCACTAACCTAGATACTTCTATGGTTTTCAATATGTGGATCAATAATGGTTGAAGACTTTTGAGGCTGTAGTTGGTGATATAACGCTACTAGCAGAAAGATTGCAATATGTAGATTTTACTGTGCCATATGCAGAATCAGGATTATCAATGGTAATTACCCAAAAGTATGAAAATTCAGCATTCATGTTTCTGAAGCCCTTCTCCTGGCAGATGTGGGTGGTAACTGCTGCCATATTGACTTACACAATGTTTGTAGTGTGGTACCTGGAGCGGGAACAAAATCCAGAGTTTCATGGCAATTGGAAAAGCCAGATGGGGACTGCACTTTGGTTTACATTCTCCTCTCTATTCTTTGCACACAGTGAGTATCAATCATTCAATCTCGTACTTTAATTACAATATTTATCAAGCATGGATATGGAAAGTAGCAACCTTAGGTATTCAGAATTAAAAACATATCTGTAAAATACTGTTATAAAAACCAATGTAATGCAAATGTGAATCACACTCACCTGATGTCAATGGTTTCATGTTGCAGGGGAGAAAATCTATAGCAACTTAACTCGTTTCGTGATGGGAGCATGGCTCTTTCTAGTTTTGATTCTTAACTCGAGCTACACAGCCAGTCTTTCTTCAATGCTCACAGTTCAACAACTGAAGCCAAATGTCACAGACATCAATTGGTTGAAGAAGAACAATGCGAAAATTGGTTGTGATGGAGATTCATTTGTTATGACATACCTAGCGAATGTGGAAGGGTTCAAGCCAGAGAACATCATAAGCATTAATAGTGAATACATGTATCCCAGTGCATTCAAAAACAACTCAATAGCAGCTGCTTTTCTCGAACTCCCTTACGAAAAAGTATACGTCAATAAATACTGCAAGGGATACTCTGGCTCTGTACCAACCACCAGATTTGGAGGACTGGGATTTGTAAGTGACAGCAGAACTCTCTTAAAAACTATCTATCTCAAATTTCCATTTTCTACCACTTAACTTTAAGCTCAGGCCGCAAAGGAAATGCTCTCAAAGACTTGAGCTTTGTATTACAATGTATTTGTATCTTTCACAAATTATACTAAGATTCCTGACAATCCCATGATGCAGATGTTCCAGAAAGGTTCCCCAGTTGCCAAAGACGTTTCTAAAGCTATATTGCAGCTCTTAGAACAGGGAGAGATTAAGAAACTGGAAGATAAATGGTTGAATCCCTCAGGCGAGTGCTCCAACAGCGTGATCTCCACTAATGCAGAAACTTTGAAGCTTGGAAATTTATGGGTTCTATACGTGTTTTCTGGAGGCATTACTACTCTCTGTTTTATACTTCCTACCATCCATTCGCTAAAATATAGTCAAACACCTCAAAATCATGCACAAGGTAATGACACTGCTAATGATGAAAACCCTTGGAAAAGGGCTATCAGATTAGTTAAGAAGATATGTAGCAGAAAGCATGGCGAAGTAAAGGCACGGGGTGATGTTACTGACTGTTCATCCAGGTCAGATTATATTAGCACCACTGGTCCCCCGGAGCATCAGCAGACAACGGCTGCTCAGTTAGTAGAAGTCATAATCAACTCTTCCCCATCACCATTGCAAATAACTAGGAGTTAAAACTAATGTCTTTTCATTCAACTCTAGATAATGGAAGGTAACTGATTTTAGGAATAAAGGGTGTAAATATATATCGCTATAGTGCTGGTTTTTATTTAGTATCCTGCTCCTCCTGTTCCTTGGTCATTAGCTTTTTTTATAAAGGATTCTTGAGCATGATGAGACCATTATTACAAACATTAGAAATTTAGAATGATAGTAAGTATTATGAACGTTGCAAGTTTCAAGATTGACACACTTAATGGCACTTGCATGTACTAAAAAACTTTAATTTATAATGCTTGAAAAGGGCAACATTCTATAGGTCAGATATGGTCTTCATAATGCACTTTGATTAAATTACTATATTCACACATACCTACGGGCATAAGAAGTCTCCTCAGCTGACATGTGCTGCTTGCACTAAATGCATTGGAAATAATCAATAACTCTGCATTCTACATAAACAAGATTGATAAAATCATGCAAAAATTTAAGATTGATAAATATAATAAGGGCGAGCAAGACAAACACCTATCAAACCACAAGATGAAACTCACATTTTTTTCCTTTTCTTTATCAGTTTTAGCATCAGCCATGGTTTGTTGTTTTCAGCCATTCCTTGAGTGAACTCCTCCACGTTATTCAATCTGGAAAATAAAAAAAGCAAAGACATCGACAAAAAAACAATGACAATTCCCACAGGGTAAATGGAAGATGTATACATGAGAGGGGTGGAAAAATGTTAAAACAATTAATATTTACTACAAAAAGGAAAGGTTGCAACCAATATACAAAGTGTTTATTCACCTTTCTCAACCTATTGTAACTCTTACAAGGTGGAATGTAATTAAGATCCACATTTGAATAACGGGTAAAAATGTAAAAAATAGGAGTGGCTAGTTTCTGATCCAAACCAAATTAGTTATGCAGTTACAATATAAATTTTGCTTATCCATACTGAACCTTTGCTAAAAGTAAAAGGCCTCTTCATCTTAAAATCTTTGCAAAACCCTACAGCTCAATGCAGGACTCATGCACATCTAAACCAAGAGAACACTCAATTGTGCAAACCCTATTTCATGAACCAACCATCATGGAAATAATTTTAACAGGTGTGCAAATTTCACAGAATCAGAGAACATTCAATTGTGCTATAAACCACGCAACTCGGGAAAAAAGGTCCATGAAAGTTATACTAATTAATGCAGCATATGAAGATAGGACACATACCTTAGACAAGAACGGTTCGAGAACAGTAACAACATTTACAAGTTCTGGGTCCAACCCAATTTCCTCATTTGCCTCTCTTTTTGCAGTGTCCGCATCATCTTTATCCCCCTCCTCTACTTCAATAACACTTTTTTTATTAGGAAATTATTTATTGTGGGCAGACCGTAAAACTCTTTTAATTCTCTTTAACCATCAAACTATCTTTATCTTATAACTCCTCATTTTTTATTGGATTTAAATTTAATTTTTTCAGCTTAACCATCATACCACCTTTTGAGTTCGGGACACATATATTGTACAACAGTTTGTGTCTTTTACGAGCTTGTGATTAGTCAAAAAAAATATTTAATAAATAAATTTTAACTTAAATATATTTTTCTATTCAATCACAAGTCTATGGCATATAGGATAACACAATATATGGGACAATATATGTGTACTCTTTTATTCCCTACTTCCATAACACTTTTAATTCAAACATTTTCTCATATAATACATGTTGAGTAATAATTGTAATTTATTGTTTATTTTTTTATTAAATGGGAGCAATTAAATGACACTTAATTGTGCATGAAATTAATTAAATTTGTTTATAAAAGAATAATATAATCTATAAACTTGCATAGAAAGGTGTCAGGCTGCTATGATAATAGTTGGCAATTGTTACTAAGCGTTCAAAACCTAGAAAACTATGGAACACTGTGTCACTCTCAAACGCGAAGGAGATGAGGAAATTGTTCTGCCATGACTTGAAGATGTCACAGCAAAAAAAACAAAAAAACCATAAGAAAGAGACAACCTTAGAATACGAAATACTTGGAGCATGTACGTACTAGTTGAGCCACGTCTTGAAATTATAATATCACCGAGTCATTTTCTTTGACTGCAAGTTTAGAACTAAGATAAATCAACTTTTCCTATATGATAAAATATTTGCCAAGTCTTAGTTTGAGCTATAAAAAGCATAGACTCACTTTTAAGGAAGGTCTGAGGAAGCAAAAAAAAAAAAATATGTTTTCCAGAATCATGTTTCACATGAGCATACTAAAGCAAAAATAAAAAAACAATGAATGTTTTACTTTAATAATTGAGTAGAACTAAGGAAAGAGTAGAACTCAGTTTCGAAGTAATTATTTTCTCCTAATTATTACCACAATAAATAGCTAATTTAAGGTGCAAGCAATTAAGGGTGTACTTCTCTTCATTTATTTTCAAATGCATTCCAATCTCAATTTTGCTAATAATCTCACACTAGATATTTACTCACTTGCTCACGGTTGAGGAGCCTACTCCATATTATCACATGATCAAGTACACCACGTCTTGAACCAAAACCTTAAGCCATTAGTTTCATGGGTTTTTTCCTTCTTATAAACTCTTTCACTCATTCCCGCATATCCAATGTGTGACTTCCCACTTGAATAAACCCAACAATCTCTCCCTCAAGTGTGGGTACCACACACTTTCCCGGTTCGCCCCTCTTAAGCCTGTCATGTCCCAGCCGAACCATCGGCTCTGATACCAGTTGTTGGGATATCTTCATCTATGGGTTACAACATTCATCTATGTTTGGGTCAAGATGTGGTGTCAAGCCCACTTATATGTTTCTTTCACTTAGTCCATGCAGAAATGTTGTAACCAATGGATAAAGATCTCCCAACCAGTAGTATCAGAGCCGATTGTTCGACGGCTCAACGAAATATTGACGCAACAAGTGGTCGGTAGATCCATGTGGGATCCTTGTGTCGAAAGTCTTCCTGACGAGAGGTCAAGGCGGCGTGTTCCCTTGATGAAAGGATAAGCCAACGGTGGTGCAAGTGGGTAGAGAGCTGAGCTCTAGTGCATCCAATACTCGAATGGGAATTCACACTTGAAGAGGCAATGTTGGCTATTCCAAGTGTGAATGAAGAAGTCTCACATTGGACAAGAATGAACGAGTTAAAGAACATATAAGTAGATGGACCCATTGACCTCATGCCTTAAAGGTTTTGGGTCAAGATGTGATGTCAAGTCCACTTATATGTTTCTTTCACTTATCCTATGGAAGAATGTTGTAACCCATTGATGAAGATCTCCCAACACTTATCTATATACCCAATAAATTTAACTTACTATTCAAAGTCTTCTATCTATCACGGTTCCAGCATTTTTACAAACCCAACAATTCTGTTATCTGCCCAAATTTCTTCATAATTCTAGATACCTTCCATATTTGGTTCACATTTCATATTTTTGTGTTCTTATAGTGACTTTTTTGTGATTCCAATTACCAACCTTCCTCATCTAGAGACCACTCCTCATAGTCAATTTTGTCTTTAAGTTGGAGGAACCATTCAACATCTTCATAATTGACCAAGTCCAAAATTCAAGTTTCATGACCCCATCATGAATCTTTTTCATCTTATTTATTTCCTTTTTTCAATGCCAGCCTTTCCTCAAAAAGTCTACTTATATTGCATGTAATATACATAACAGCATAGGGAAGCCATTTTATACACAAATTTTCAAACAAACTTATAAAGGACATAACTCATAGGCCTAATATACTCGAGCACAATAATGAGTATTCATTATTCAACTAGTCCTCTCGCACTTTTCTCCTTTTATTTACTCATCCCCTTTGTTCTCATTAATGGCTACCAAGCTGAGACCACAAATGCTGACAGTAAAGTTATATCTATTGGTGCAATCATCGATATTAACTCTCGTATTGGAAAAGAACAACAAGTAGCCATGGACATTGCAGCTCAAAGATACAATAACACTTCAAACACCTACAAACTGGCTCTCTATTTTCAGGACCTATCCGATGATCCTTTCAAAGCTACTGCTCTTGGTTAGTAATATGTAGCATTTTCTAAGAGATGACTTAAGGTTTTCATGCCTTTATGGTTAATTTACTTAAATATGTAACTAATGAACATGAATATATTATTTCTTGTAGCTGAAAATATGATTAAAAAGCAGAAGGTACAAGTAATTGTTGGCATGCATAAATGGACAGAAGCAACTCAAGTGGCTGAACTAGCTAGCCA
Organism: Lupinus angustifolius; assembly: GCF_001865875.1. Classification (NCBI taxonomy): domain Eukaryota; kingdom Viridiplantae; phylum Streptophyta; class Magnoliopsida; order Fabales; family Fabaceae; genus Lupinus; species Lupinus angustifolius. The sequence goes on along the minus strand of NC_032014.1, from coordinate 6,786,958 downwards.
AGCTCAAATTCCTATCATATCTTTTGCAGCACCTTCCATTACCCCACAAATGATGGGGATTCGTTGGCCCTATTTGGTGACACTAGCTAACAATGGTACTGCATATGTAAAATGTATTGCAGATATAGTGCGTGCTTATGGGTGGCAGCGAGTAGTAGCCGTTTACGAAGATGATGGTTATGGTGGTGATTATGGAATTCTGGCACTGCTATCTGAGGCCCTCCAAGTTGATGGTTCAATTATCGAGTACCGTTTAGCTCTCCCATCAACTTCTTATATGTCTGATCCTAGAGAGTTTATTCGCGAAGAGCTGCTGAAGTTAATTGAAAATACACAATCTCGGGTGTTCATTGTTATGCAATCATCATTAGATATGGTGATTCATTTGTTCAGAGAAGCTTCACAAATGGGGCTTGTAGATAGAGAATCAGTTTGGATAATCCCAGAGAGCATAACTAATTCGCTAGAGTATGTCAATAAAGTTGACATTTCATATATGGAGGGAGCTTTAGGAATCAAGACATACTACTCTGGAAATAGTGGTGAGTATCAATATTTTGAGGCACAGTTTCGAAGAATTTTCCGAGACAAGTATCCTGAGGAAGATAACCGAAACCCAGGATTTTATGCACTGCAAGCATATGATAGCATTAAAGTTACTGCACATGCAGTAGATAGAATGGGCAATAGGGATAATAGTGGCAGAAATAATTTACTAAGTGAAATATTGTCTATCAAATACCTTGGTTTAAGTGGAGAAATTCAATTTGAAGGAATGCAGCTCCTACATAATCCTACCTTAACGATTGTAAATGTAGAT
>NC_032014.1:6774523-6786038 GCF_001865875.1 Lupinus angustifolius | reverse complement strand
TTTGTGAGACTAATCTTTCTTTCTTTTGAAAGGAAGGCAAACCTATATGTAACTAAGTTCACTTATCTAATCAGCAATGAAATAAAACCTTCACATGTCAATGCAACATTGAATCTTGTATTTTTGAAATTTAGGTACAACATTTTCACCTTTTTTGCTTCACTAACCTAGATACTTCTATGGTTTTCAATATGTGGATCAATAATGGTTGAAGACTTTTGAGGCTGTAGTTGGTGATATAACGCTACTAGCAGAAAGATTGCAATATGTAGATTTTACTGTTCCATATGCAGAATCAGGATTATCAATGGTAATTACCCAAAAGTCTGAAGATTCAGCATTCATGTTTCTGAAGCCCTTCTCCTGGCAGATGTGGGTGGCAACTGGTGCCATATTGACTTACACAATGTTGGTAGTGTGGTACCTGGAATGTGAACTAAATCCAGATTTCGAGGGTAATTGGAAAAAACAGATGGGGACTGCACTTTCATTTACATTCTTCTCTCTATTCTTTGCACACAGTGAGTATCAATCATTCAATCTCATACTTTAATTAACAATATTTATCAAGCATAGATATGGAAAATAGCCAGCTTAGGTATTCAGAATTAAAAATATATCTGTAAAATACTGTTATAAAAACCAATGTAATGCAAATGTGAATCACACTCACCTGATGTCAATGGTTTCATGTTGCAGGGGAGAAAATGTATAGCAGCTTAACTCGTGTAGTGATGGGAGCATGGCTCTTTCTAGTTTTGATTCTTAACTCGAGCTACACAGCCAGTCTTTCTTCAATGCTCACAGTTCAACAACTGAAGCCAAATGTCACAGACATCAATTGGTTGAAGAAGAACAATGCGAAAATTGGTTGTGATGGAGATTCATTTGTTATGACATACCTAGCGAATGTGGAAGGGTTCAAGCCAGAGAACATCATAAGCATTAATAGTGAATACGTGTATCCCAGTGCATTCAAAAACAACTCAATAGCAGCTGCTTTTCTCGAACTCCCTTACGAAAAAGTATACGTCAATAAATACTGCAAGGGATACTCTGGCTCTGTACCAACCACCAGATTTGGAGGACTGGGATTTGTAAGTGACAGCAGAACTCTCTTAAAAACTATCTATCTCAAATTTCCATTTTCTACCACTTAACTTTAAGCTCAGGCCGCAAAGGAAATGCTCTCAAAGACTTGAGCTTTGTATTACAATGTATTTGTATCTTTCACAAATTATACTAAGATTCCTGACAATCCCATGATGCAGATGTTCCAGAAAGGTTCCCCAGTTGCCAAAGACGTTTCTAAAGCTATATTGCAGCTCTTAGAACAGGGAGAGATTAAGAAACTGGAAGATAAATGGTTGAATCCCTCAGGCGAGTGCTCCAACAGCGTGATCTCCACTAATGCAGAAACTTTGAAGCTTGGAAATTTATGGGTTCTATACGTGTTTTCTGGAGGCATTACTACTCTCTGTTTTATACTTCCTACCATCTATTCGCTAAAATATAGTCAAACACCTCAAAATCATGCACAAGGTAATGACACTGCTAATGATGAAAACCCTTGGAAAAGGGCTATCAGATTAGTTAAGAAGATATGTAGCAGAAAGCATGGCGAAGTAAAGGCACGGGGTGATGTTACTGACTGTTCATCCAGGTCAGATTATATTAGCACCACTGGTCCCCCGGAGCATCAGCAGACAACGGCTGCTCAGTTAGTAGAAGTCATAATCAACTCTTCCCCATCACCATTGCAAATAACTAGGAGTTAAAACTAATGTCTTTTCATTCAACTCTAGATAATGGAAGGTAACTGATTTTAGGAATAAAGGGTGTAAATATATATCGCTATAGTGCTGGTTTTTATTTAGTATCCTGCTCCTCCTGTTCCTTGGTCATTAGCTTTTTTTATAAAGGATTCTTGAGCATGATGAGACCATTATTACAAACATTAGAAATTTAGAATGATAGTAAGTATTATGAACGTTGCAAGTTTCAAGATTGACACACTTAATGGCACTTGCATGTACTAAAAAACTTTAATTTATAATGCTTGAAAAGGGCAACATTCTATAGGTCAGATATGGTCTTCATAATGCACTTTGATTAAATTACTATATTCACACATACCTACGGGCATAAGAAGTCTCCTCAGCTGACATGTGCTGCTTGCACTAAATGCATTGGAAATAATCAATAACTCTGCATTCTACATAAACAAGATTGATAAAATCATGCAAAAATTTAAGATTGATAAATATAATAAGGGCGAGCAAGACAAACACCTATCAAACCACAAGATGAAACTCACATTTTTTTCCTTTTCTTTATCAGTTTTAGCATCAGCCATGGTTTGTTGTTTTCAGCCATTCCTTGAGTGAACTCCTCCACGTTATTCAATCTGGAAAATAAAAAAAGCAAAGACATCGACAAAAAAACAATGACAATTCCCACAGGGTAAATGGAAGATGTATACATGAGAGGGGTGGAAAAATGTTAAAACAATTAATATTTACTACAAAAAGGAAAGGTTGCAACCAATATACAAAGTGTTTATTCACCTTTCTCAACCTATTGTAACTCTTACAAGGTGGAATGTAATTAAGATCCACATTTGAATAACGGGTAAAAATGTAAAAAATAGGAGTGGCTAGTTTCTGATCCAAACCAAATTAGTTATGCAGTTACAATATAAATTTTGCTTATCCATACTGAACCTTTGCTAAAAGTAAAAGGCCTCTTCATCTTAAAATCTTTGCAAAACCCTACAGCTCAATGCAGGACTCATGCACATCTAAACCAAGAGAACACTCAATTGTGCAAACCCTATTTCATGAACCAACCATCATGGAAATAATTTTAACAGGTGTGCAAATTTCACAGAATCAGAGAACATTCAATTGTGCTATAAACCACGCAACTCGGGAAAAAAGGTCCATGAAAGTTATACTAATTAATGCAGCATATGAAGATAGGACACATACCTTAGACAAGAACGGTTCGAGAACAGTAACAACATTTACAAGTTCTGGGTCCAACCCAATTTCCTCATTTGCCTCTCTTTTTGCAGTGTCCGCATCATCTTTATCCCCCTCCTCTACTTCAATAACACTTTTTTTATTAGGAAATTATTTATTGTGGGCAGACCGTAAAACTCTTTTAATTCTCTTTAACCATCAAACTATCTTTATCTTATAACTCCTCATTTTTTATTGGATTTAAATTTAATTTTTTCAGCTTAACCATCATACCACCTTTTGAGTTCGGGACACATATATTGTACAACAGTTTGTGTCTTTTACGAGCTTGTGATTAGTCAAAAAAAATATTTAATAAATAAATTTTAACTTAAATATATTTTTCTATTCAATCACAAGTCTATGGCATATAGGATAACACAATATATGGGACAATATATGTGTACTCTTTTATTCCCTACTTCCATAACACTTTTAATTCAAACATTTTCTCATATAATACATGTTGAGTAATAATTGTAATTTATTGTTTATTTTTTTATTAAATGGGAGCAATTAAATGACACTTAATTGTGCATGAAATTAATTAAATTTGTTTATAAAAGAATAATATAATCTATAAACTTGCATAGAAAGGTGTCAGGCTGCTATGATAATAGTTGGCAATTGTTACTAAGCGTTCAAAACCTAGAAAACTATGGAACACTGTGTCACTCTCAAACGCGAAGGAGATGAGGAAATTGTTCTGCCATGACTTGAAGATGTCACAGCAAAAAAAACAAAAAAACCATAAGAAAGAGACAACCTTAGAATACGAAATACTTGGAGCATGTACGTACTAGTTGAGCCACGTCTTGAAATTATAATATCACCGAGTCATTTTCTTTGACTGCAAGTTTAGAACTAAGATAAATCAACTTTTCCTATATGATAAAATATTTGCCAAGTCTTAGTTTGAGCTATAAAAAGCATAGACTCACTTTTAAGGAAGGTCTGAGGAAGCAAAAAAAAAAAAATATGTTTTCCAGAATCATGTTTCACATGAGCATACTAAAGCAAAAATAAAAAAACAATGAATGTTTTACTTTAATAATTGAGTAGAACTAAGGAAAGAGTAGAACTCAGTTTCGAAGTAATTATTTTCTCCTAATTATTACCACAATAAATAGCTAATTTAAGGTGCAAGCAATTAAGGGTGTACTTCTCTTCATTTATTTTCAAATGCATTCCAATCTCAATTTTGCTAATAATCTCACACTAGATATTTACTCACTTGCTCACGGTTGAGGAGCCTACTCCATATTATCACATGATCAAGTACACCACGTCTTGAACCAAAACCTTAAGCCATTAGTTTCATGGGTTTTTTCCTTCTTATAAACTCTTTCACTCATTCCCGCATATCCAATGTGTGACTTCACACTTGAATAAACCCAACAATCTCTCCCTCAAGTGTGGGTACCACACACTTTCCCGGTTCGCCCCTCTTAAGCCTGTCATGTCCCAGCCGAACCATCGGCTCTGATACCAGTTGTTGGGATATCTTCATCTATGGGTTACAACATTCATCTATGTTTGGGTCAAGATGTGGTGTCAAGCCCACTTATATGTTTCTTTCACTTAGTCCATGCAGAAATGTTGTAACCAATGGATAAAGATCTCCCAACCAGTAGTATCAGAGCCGATTGTTCGACGGCTCAACGAAATATTGACGCAACAAGTGGTCGGTAGATCCATGTGGGATCCTTGTGTCGAAAGTCTTCCTGACGAGAGGTCAAGGCGGCGTGTTCCCTTGATGAAAGGATAAGCCAACGGTGGTGCAAGTGGGTAGAGAGCTGAGCTCTAGTGCATCCAATACTCGAATGGGAATTCACACTTGAAGAGGCAATGTTGGCTATTCCAAGTGTGAATGAAGAAGTCTCACATTGGACAAGAATGAACGAGTTAAAGAACATATAAGTAGATGGACCCATTGACCTCATGCCTTAAAGGTTTTGGGTCAAGATGTGATGTCAAGTCCACTTATATGTTTCTTTCACTTATCCTATGGAAGAATGTTGTAACCCATTGATGAAGATCTCCCAACACTTATCTATATACCCAATAAATTTAACTTACTATTCAAAGTCTTCTATCTATCACGGTTCCAGCATTTTTACAAACCCAACAATTCTGTTATCTGCCCAAATTTCTTCATAATTCTAGATACCTTCCATATTTGGTTCACATTTCATATTTTTGTGTTCTTATAGTGACTTTTTTGTGATTCCAATTACCAACCTTCCTCATCTAGAGACCACTCCTCATAGTCAATTTTGTCTTTAAGTTGGAGGAACCATTCAACATCTTCATAATTGACCAAGTCCAAAATTCAAGTTTCATGACCCCATCATGAATCTTTTTCATCTTATTTATTTCCTTTTTTCAATGCCAGCCTTTCCTCAAAAAGTCTACTTATATTGCATGTAATATACATAACAGCATAGGGAAGCCATTTTATACACAAATTTTCAAACAAACTTATAAAGGACATAACTCATAGGCCTAATATACTCGAGCACAATAATGAGTATTCATTATTCAACTAGTCCTCTAGCACTTTTCTCCTTTTATTTACTCATCCCCTTTGTTCTCATTAATGGCTACCAAGCTGAGACCACAAATGCTGACAGTAAAGTTATATCTATTGGTGCAATCATCGATATTAACTCTCGTATTGGAAAAGAACAACAAGTAGCCATGGACATTGCAGCTCAAAGATACAATAACACTTCAAACACCTACAAACTGGCTCTCTATTTTCAGGACCTATCCGATGATCCTTTCAAAGCTACTGCTCTTGGTTAGTAATATGTAGCATTTTCTAAGAGATGACTTAAGGTTTTCATGCCTTTATGGTTAATTTACTTAAATATGTAACTAATGAACATGAATATATTATTTCTTGTAGCTGAAAATATGATTAAAAAGCAGAAGGTACAAGTAATTGTTGGCATGCATAAATGGACAGAAGCAACTCAAGTGGCTGAACTAGCTAGCCAAGCTCAAATTCCTATCATATCTTTTGCAGCACCTTCCATTACCCCACAAATGATGGGGATTCGTTGGCCCTATTTGGTGACACTAGCTAACAATGGTACTGCATATGTAAAATGTATTGCAGATATAGTGCGTGCTTATGGGTGGCAGCGAGTAGTAGCCGTTTACGAAGATGATGGTTATGGTGGTGATTATGGAATTTTGGCACTGCTATCTGAGGCCCTCCAAGTTGATGGTTCAATTATCGAGTACCGTTTAGCTCTCCCATCAACTTCTTATATGTCTGATCCTAGAAAGTTTATTCACGAAGAGCTGCTGAAGTTAATTGAAAATACACAATCTCGGGTGTTCATTGTTATGCAATCATCATTAGATATGGTGATTCATTTGTTCAGAGAAGCTTCACAAATGGGGCTTGTAGATAGAGAATCAGTTTGGATAATCCCAGAGAGCATAACTAATTCGCTAGAGTATGTCAATAAAGTTGACATTTCATATATGGAGGGAGCTTTAGGAATCAAGACATACTACTCTGAAAATAGCAATGAGTATCAATATTTTGAGGCTCAGTTCCGAAGAACTTTCCGAGACAAATATCCTGAGGAAGATAACCGAAACCCAGGATTTTATGCACTGCAAGCATATGATAGCATTAAAATTACTGCACAAGCAGTAGATAGAATGGGCAATAGGGATAGTAGTGGCAGAAATATTTTACTAAGTGAAATATTGTCTACCAAATACCTTGGTTTAAGTGGAGAAATTCAATTTGAAGGAATGCAGCTCCTACATAATCCTACCTTAACGATTGTAAATGTAGATGGAAAGAGTTACAGAGAATTAGACTTTTGGACTCTGGAACAAGGGTTCACCACTAGTCTCTCTATGGAACAAGGTGGTGATGATGCTTCTAGGAACACTGAAAGTTTAAGTGGTTTAGTGATTTGGCCTGGGAAGTTGGTGCTGAGAGTTCCAAAGGGATGGAATCTGCCTACTAAACAAAATCCAATGAAAATAGCAGTTCCTGGAAGAACCTCTTTTTCCAAGTTTGTCAAGGTTGAATATGGAGAGCATGGAAGTCAAGTTAAATATACTGGATTCTGCATTGAGATTTTTGAAAAGGTGTTAAAACTTTTGGAGTATGATCTGCCATATGAGTACTATCCCATCAATGGAACCTATCCTGACCTGGTTCAGCTCGTCTATAACAAGGTAATAACTTGACCATTTTACTTCCAGATTTTCTGGAATTTGACGTTTGATTTGCCAACATTTACGCATAGGAATGTGGTATAGACTGATGTTTCAAATGGTGACATACTAGTAAAGCATTGACATATAAAATGTTTAGGTATTCAGGATCTCCACATTCGTGGCAATCTTACATTTTGACCTGGAAAATGTGAGACAATTAAATGACTTATCTGTATTTCATAATCCAGTTTAGTTTACTTAAAGATCTGATTAACAAGCTACAAACTGTGTAGTGTGTAGTGTTAACTATGGTTAAAGATAGTTGATTAGCGAACTACAGCCCCATATTTCTTGTGTAGTGTTAACCATGATTAAGTTTTGTTTAGATGCCACAAACTGTCACTAGTTCTTCCAATTTGCTTATCACACCCTCCAACTAAAGATTTTGTAGGATGTTTCTATTTGCTTGTGTAATTCTAATTTGGTGTTCTCCATGTGGGGACATACAGTCCCTTTGTGAGACTAATCTTTCTCTCTATTGAATGGAAGGCAAGCCTATATATAACTAAGCTCAGTTATCTAATCAGCAATGAAATAAAACCTTCACATGTCAATGCAACATTGAATCTTGTTAACTTTGAAGTTTGGGTACAACATTTTCACATTTTTTGCTTTACTATGTACTAACCTAGATACTTCTATGGTTTTCATATGGGTCAATAATGGCTGAAGACTTTTGAGGCTGTAGTTGGAGATATGACGCTACTATCAGACAGATTGCAATATGTAGATTTTACTGTGCCATATGCAGAATCAGGATTATCAATGATAGTGCCCCAAAAGTCTGAAGATTCAGCATTGATGTTTCTGAAGCCCTTCACCTGGCAGATGTGGGTGGTAACTGGTGCCATATTGACTTACACAATGTTGGTAGTTTGGTACCTGGAGCGGGGGAAAAATCCAGAGTTCCAGGGTAATTGGAAAAGCCAGATGGGGACTGCACTTTCATTTACATTCTTCTCTCTATTCTTTGCACACAGTGAGTATCAATCATTCAATCTCATACTTTAATTAACAATATTTATCAAGCATAGATATGGAAAATAGCCAGCTTAGGTATTCAGAATTAAAAATATATCTGTAAAATACTGTTATAAAAACCAATGTAATGCAAATGTGAATCACACTCACCTGATGTCAATGGTTTCATGTTGCAGGGGAGAAAATGTATAGCAGCTTAACTCGTGTAGTGATGGGAGCATGGCTCTTTCTAGTTTTGATTCTTAACTCCAGCTACACTGCCAGTCTTTCTTCAATGCTCACAGTTCAACAACTGAAGCCAAATGTCACAGACATTGAGTGGTTGAAGAAGAACAACGAGAAAATTGGTTGTGATGGAGATTCATTTGTTAGGGCATACCTAGTGAATGTGGAAAGGTTCAAGCCAGAGGACATCATAAACATTAGTAGTGAATACAATTACCACGGTGCATTTAAAAACCACTTAATAGCAGCTGCTTTTCTCGAACTACCTTATGAAAAAGTATACGCCAGTAAATACTGCACAGGATACTCTGGCTCTGTTCCATCCACCAGATTTGGAGGATTGGGATTTGTAAGTGACAGCAGAACTCTTTTAAAAACTATCTACCTTGAATTTTATTTTCTACCACTTACTTTAAGAACTGGCAGCATGCTCTCAAAGATGAGCTTTGTGTTACAATGTATTTGTATCTTTCACAAATTATACTAAGATTCCTGTCAATCCCATGTTGCAGATGTTCCAGAAAGGCTCCCCAGTTGCCAAAGACGTTTCTAAAGCTATATTGCAGCTCTTAGAACGGGGAGAACTTCAGAAATTGGAAGAGAAATGGTTGAATCCCTCAGGCGAGTGCACCAACACTGTGATCTCCACCAACGCAGAAACTTTGAAGCTTGGAAATTTATGGGTTCTATATGTAATTTCTGGAGGCACTTCTACTATCTGTTTTATACTTTCTACCATCTATTCGCTAAAATATAGTCAAACACCTCAAAATTATGAACAAGGTAATGACACCCCTAATCATGAAAACCCTTGGAAAAGGGCTGTCAAATTAGTTAAGAAGATATTTAGCAGAAAGCATGGCGAAGTAAAGACACAGGATGATGTTACTGACTGTTCTTCATGGTGGGATTATATCAGCACCACTGATACCCCGGAGCATCAGCAGACAACGGCTTCTAAGTTACCAGAAATCATAATCCACTCTTCCCCATCACCATTGCAAATAACTCCTGGTCATAGTTCATGATAACTAGGAATTAAAACTAATGTTTTCATTCAACTCTAGATAATGGAAGGTAACTGATTTTAGGAATAAAGGGTGTAAATATATATCGCTATAGTGCTGGTTTTTATTTAGTATCCTGCTCCTCCTGTTCCTTGGTCATTAGCTTTTTTTATAAAGGATTCTTGAGCATGATGAGACCATTATTACAAACATTAGAAATTTAGAATGATAGTAAGTATTATGAACGTTGCAAGTTTCAAGATTGACACACTTAAGGGCACTTGCATGCACTAAAAAACTTTAATTTATAAGGCTTGAAAGGGCAACATTCTATAGGTCAGATATGGTCTTCATAATGCACTCTGATCAAATTACTACATTCACACATACCTACGGGCATAAGAAGTCTCATCAGCTGGTCAACATCTGCTGCTTGCACCAAATGCATTGGAAATGATCAATAACTCGGCATTCTACATAAACAAGCTTAGGAGAAAGTACAACCAAATGTAAAAAACTCATCCTCCTCTGACCTCTATAATAAAAAAAATCCTGACATCAATAGGTTCTATACGTGTTCTGGTACAGTTTAGTGAAATGTGATGTTTTCTACATCACCACAGTAATAAAGTTACCAATATCCTCTCCCTCTTCCACGACCACCCCAACCCCTGCCTCTTCCTCTGCCTCTGCCTCTAGGACCACCTCTCCCACCACCAGATAAACCTTCCAGTGCTCTATTGACAAGTTGATTTTGCAAACCACCAGCACCTCGACCCTTCTTTGATGCAATATTATTGGATCCATTGGTAGCAGTAGCAGGTCGTTTTGCACTGCACAAGTTAAAGCATCATAGTTAAGTTGATTATTTTACTAAATTTAGTTGTACTAATCCACGATAATTTTTTACGAAATATAATTTCGTATCTAAACTGCCAATCTGAACTAAGTGTCACTAAAAGAGATGATAGGACAAGGTACTCTCAACGGAAAAGAAATAAAATGATCTTTAAAAGAAAAGGAAAGATGATATACCCAGCAGCTGGTGTAGTAGATGGTGCAGGTTTTGTCAATTCTTTCCAAGAAAGGTTGATTCTCTTATCTCCAATAAAAGAAGGCACTTTAGCATGCAATGGCTGACCACATAAAAGAAACAATTAGTGATGGCCCAGTATACGAGATACCCGGCAATGTACTATAAGTAAAAATCATGTGTGCAAAAACTCATTCCCTAAAATAAACAAAAGGTTGCATCCCTCTTACCTTTGTCATTGTCAAAATGTTATTGCATGTCCGCAACCCAGTTGTAGCATTCTGCTTTTTAGTTTTCTGAAAATCATGCAAAAAATGTAAGATTGATAAATATAATAAGTGCGAGCAAGACAAACACCTATCAAATCACAAGATGAAACTCACAATTTTTTCCTTTTCTTCATCAGTTTTAGCATTAGCCATGGATTTGTTGTTTTCAGCCATTCCTTGAGTTAATTTCTTAATTGTAGCCCGAGTAAACTCCTCCACGTTATTCAATCTGGAAAATAAGAAAAACAAAGATATTGACAAAAATACTGAATGAGAATTCCCACAGAGAAAATGGAAGATGCATACAAGAGAGGGTGGAAAATGTTAAAACAATTAATATTTACTATAAAATGGAATGGTTGCAACCAATCAAACGAAGTGGTTTTTCACCCTTCCCAACCTATTGTAACTCTTACAAGGTGGAATGTAATTAAGAATAACGGGTAAAAATGTAAAAAAATAGGAGTGCTAGTTTCTGATCCAAACCAGATTTGTTACGCAGTTACAATATAAATTTTGCTTATCCATACTGAACCATTGCTAAAAGGCCTCTTCATATTAAAATCTTTGCAAAACCCTACTGCTCAATGCAGGACTGTGCACATCTAAGAGTTTGGGCTCAATTGACCCTGGCAACAATGAATTCAAGTTCACACAGTGCAAGATTCCCTTCTTATGTAGGACAGTTGAGAAGTGTAACATGAGAAGGAAAAGAAATCTGGG
>NC_032014.1:6550575-6774423 GCF_001865875.1 Lupinus angustifolius | reverse complement strand
TACACCGAAGAATATCATCGGAGTAACTACATATCTAAAAACACTCAATAGAAATTGAATAGTGGCATTCATTGCAACTCGTGTCACTATACCACTCAAAATAATCACAGGCACAAATCTTAAAAGTTACATCAACTCCACAAATTTTAAGTAGACAAGTCAATGTAGCCTGGATTTGAATCCTAACTAGTAACTACGCAGCCTAATCACCCCAATATTTCATAACCTAGGCAAAACGGATACTTATTGACCTCAAACAGTTATTTTAGGCTACCAACGAACCCCAAAGGGGGGAATTTGTGTTAAGCTAATGTTTTCAATAATTAAAAGGTAATTCCTAACCATGTCATCTCTAGGACAAGCATGTTTGAACCTTACATATAGAAGTATGAGATTTACTTTGTAGTTTACATTTAAGAATCCTTAACCTGATGATGCATGGAGTACAAAGTGATCTAAGAAGGTGAATCCAAAAGGAATCCCTACTATGCTTTTACCCCTTAACAACATCATTGGTTCACACAGCTTAGCTTCATAAACTACCAATGTTTCCCCCTATATACTTAAAGGTCACACTCATTGATGGATTTCATGCTTGTTGGTGGTCCTTCATTGGTAGTTCTACTTCATCTTTAAGTACCATTGTAAGTCTACGCATAGACTTTTGCCATGCCTTCCTTCGAAGGCAAATAACCTCCTAAATATTTTGTAACCCAAAATTAATAAAGTAAATAAATGAAAGAAATATCCACTTGCATATGTGACTACAAACTAAATTATTCTAAAAATACAAACCGAAGAATAAGTGAATGTTTTATCGTATAGAATTTATCAAAAGAAAGATGATACCTCTCAGTGAAGTCATTATAATGCTCAGAAAAGTCTTCTCCAAGCCTATCAGATGGTTGGCCAGTAACAATCTTGTAACCGCATAAACTATTGGTGGCATTAGGAACCTATATAACAACCATATATGCACTATATAAGTGACTCACAAAACATTATATTTATTTTCAATGCTCAAATAAAGTTAAAAGAATCACCTTATGAGCTAGATGATGAAATGTGTACAACAAGCACTCAACATAAGTAAAGTTCATCTCTTCTCCAGTCTTCTTCCAAGTCATGTATTTCTGTAAAAAGCAACGCAAAACGCTTGATTAGAAAAAGAGAATATAAACAATATTAAATCATGGAATAAATAAGTGGTCTACTCATCCTTCAGAGATTGTGTATACATTGATTTAATACTCTAAAGATTATTCACAACAATCCTTATAAATTTGATTAAACTGATGAGGAACACAAACATCAAAATTCGAGCATACATCAATTTTGTACAAAAAGAAGTTGAGTATTGAATCAAACAAGAAAATTGATGTGATCAATGAATGCAAATAAATTATGGACTAAGTTAACGTAAATCCAATCTTTTGGTGACAACATTAATTCATTCATTAATATAGCATTTAGATATAAAGTTGTCAATGTATAACTTTAAATATACAAGATAGATGACACAGAAGTCATAATAACAGTCACTTCATTAAACGAAATGAAGGTATGACTAAACCTGGGCTCCCCATATCAAAATCCCACTTTAGCAAGTTAGCGAAGTGTGTGGACCTCTCAAATATAAGCAACAACTAGAAAAAGCAAACATATAGCCATGGCAAAAACCATTGTCCCACATACACATTGATAAATGCCAATTATTCCTTTTTTCAACAAAGGTTTACCTTAAGCAACTGAACAATGGAAGGAAGCATTTGGCGTGAATCTTGTGGTGTTGTGTAAGGGGAAAATTCTGCAAGGCTTCTGAGCAAATCTACTTTCCGTTCTCCAGGAAGCTACAGAAAATAAAACCACTATAAGAATGAAGTTCTCAACAACCATTCCTCAAATAGAAAATAATAAATAACTAGAACTCCACCAATGTTGTCTTTGAAAAAGAATTCCACCAAGATGTTTCCAGCAATTATAAACACAGGATCTAGAAATTACCCAGTAAAAAAATCATATATACAAGTTCTTACTTATATTCTATCAGAAAAAAAGAAAAAGCTAACCACTTCAGACTGAAGTTAGAACAACATAATATCGGAGTAAGCTGGAAAAGGAGTGGATTGTTTGAACTGTGCCAACTAAATATAAAGGAATCAAAAGAGTTGTCTAAATTAATCTCTGGCAATTCAATAACCACTAGCCATAGAGTTGCTTTAAATGACAGTATATAGAACTAGAGATGACAAAATTATCCATAATCCACAATCCATCAAAATTAAATTCATCCAAATCTATCCATTAGACCTAATGGATTTAAATGGATATAATCCAATGGATAGCATTGATAATGGATGGATTCAAATCCATCCATTATATCTAATGGATATCCATGGATATATCCATTTGGATGGATACCCAATCCAACCAAAAAACCAAAATTCAAAAATGATTTTCTTTGCTTTGGAATTTCATTCAATATTTAAGAAAACTTCAAGCAAATTCATTCATGATTCTCACTCTCACTTTTAATATTTTATTAAATTGATATCAATTATATGACATGTATATGTAGTTAATATTAAAATTTTATTCTTAAGTACATAACATATATAAGTATGAGAAAAAATGTATGCACTGAGAATGTATGAGTTTTATACACTATCAGTGGATGATGTAGTGATTATGTATAAATCTTTACACTCATAGTGCATAGATATTACACTAAGTATTTGTTAATAACTTTACACGTAGAACCTTAAACATCACATATTTGTAGGATATTGGGAAACGAATTTCTACACAAGTTCAAAAAATCCCTTTTTTAAAAAGTTTTATTTTTAAAAGTATTTTATAAATGATTTTGGAAGTGTTTCCTAAAAGGTGATTTTAAAAAATATTTAGTTGATATAATAATTTTTAAACCAATGATTTTCTTCAATAGTATTTTTAGCTCCAATAATAAAAATCAAATGGACTGGATATTCATCCATCCAAATCCATGAAAATGGAGTCATGGATGAATTGGATGGATTGGAATCCATTCGATATGGATGAATTGAATAACTTAAAATATAGTTTAAATGAATTTATATGGATTAATGGATGATTTTCTATCCATCCATTTGCCACCCTTACATAAAACACCAAATTGTAACAAAGTTAAAGTATAAAATGTTAAATCATGGAGAACCAGGACTAAAAACTTCAAGACCTCTGGCCTACGGCATGAGGCTCCCACCTGCTTGAGGAGGGAAAATCATCCAATGCATTATATAGAAGTGGGATACTTCAAATTAAGGACTGGCAGGTAAACATCTCTAGAGGGTAAAGTAAACCTTTAAAATAAGGGTGACTTCGATGCTATGGTGAAGAAAGTCACAATTAGTGGTGCAGATTACCAAGTGTTATGTTAAATTGTTGACATGCATGGTGCAAAATTTCAATTTTCCAAAATCAAAGGAATGGATAGTTTTGTTGGAGATCAAATGAATTTTTGAGAAACGAGAATGTTAAAAACTAAGTAAAAGTATATTTCACAAAATTAATGGTGCAGGATACATGTGTCATGTCAATATTGCACTGTGGCATTTCATGTAGGCAGGTATGTAAGCAGTTTCCATAAAATGAGAATGTTAAAGAGTATATAAAACTATATTTCACAATAAGACAATTTTAGCAAAGGATTAGATAGAATCTCACAAAATAACTATTTCACTCTATTTTTTGGGGGTAAGTGGGGTAACATGATTGGTTTTCTCAATATGTTCTATGATAGTATCTTGCATCATATTCCAATTACTTCAGCTCATTAAGTTAAATAACTCTTATAAACTATATTCAATTGACAATTTAAACACTTTGACTAACTTAAGAAAATGAACAAAAAGAGAGAAAAATATGATATAGATCAACTAATACCAAAGAAATTTCCCAAACACTTTGACTATCAAACAATGTAACGCAAGGCTGTCCTTAGAAATAAAATGTGTATAAATTGTACCAGGTGAGGGGATACTCTTGGTAGTACCAAAGAAAACTAATCTGACCCACTAGAAGGCTATGAATTGTACCAGGTGATATTTTTTTTACAAATACCAATTTCCAGAAACCAGATTATAGAATTGGTTGTGATACACTTGATATGAATCGCAAAATACATAGAATTCAAAAATCATGTCTGTCCATAAAATAAAGTACAAATGCGAGATGGAGAAACTGAAAGTAGAAACAAGTTAGAACAAACAAAAATGCCAATTGGTTGAAAAAATTGATACAGGAAACAAATGCTTATTCTTAAAAAAATTGGTCTAAAATACTACCTGATCAAAAACAGGTACTATGTACTTGTTTATGTAGTTGAGAAACTTGATGCTAGATGCACCCCTCTGCATGAAAAAAATGAGTTGGTTAAATAAAAAAAATTAAGAACAAAATAGGAAAATATAAACAGTATAAACAGTCCTTACCAGAACAAATGGAAGTGCCATGTGAAGGCATGATATCAACCTGTCAATATGATCTGCATCCGAAACCTACAAATTACGAGTAAACACAACATAACATGAGACATATTATTAACTTAGATCTCCCATTAGTCCATTTCTGAAGTCTAAAATCAAGATAATTTATCTAATATTAATACAAAACATTATTTTCATAAATAAACTAACTGTATTTGTGTGATTAAATGAAAAGGACAGAAAGAAAAGAAGCAATCACATTAAACTGTGCATCTAAATCAGCTTGCCCTTCGATTATTTCAATCAGCTCTTTCATCCGCTCGGATGGCGCCTTTTCTCCAAATAGGCTCAAACTCTTCAGGAAGTCCATAAACAATCGAAATTCTATACCAGTCACATCTTCTAAACTCTGCAATGAAAACAACCACAACATATATCAACCTCCGATTATGTTACAAAAAATAAACACTGATATCAAAAATAAAAAAGCAGTTATGAATACCTTTTTTATCAGATCAGTTATGTGTCTTTCCATTTCCTCTTGGGGCTTCAACAGTTCACCTTTAATGGGGAAAACCTAAAATGAAAATATTTAGTTTTTTGAGATATATAAATCAATCAGTATTTAGCTTCTATTCCGAAGAGGCAACAAAATAAAAGGGCTCGTTATAATCAAACGTTGTCTGCTCACCTTATCCCTAACAAAGTTTATAACCTTTTCACGGATAACGTCATCTGTACTTGGCTCTTCAACACTCCCAATGTGCTTAAACAAAGCCGTCAAAGAAGCTGCATTGACAACAATACTTTAATGATATAAGTGACAACTCATAAGAGACAACCAAAATGCATTGACAACAATACAATAAAAGACAACCAAAATGCAACACTATAGATGTCAAGAATCGATGAAGCACATTGTGTGGCTATTGCAAAAAATATTAAAATTAAGCATTCCATTATGTATTATACCATTGCCAACAGCCAAGAAGTTTTGGTGCAACTATAAAATTAAAAGCAATGGACCGGACTCTGCATGATCAATTTGGCAATGTAACAGGCATACAAAAATTATTGGACTTTCACAATTAATCTCATCCTTGCTATATTTAAGTACAATGTTTCAAGTTTTATTACCAACTAAATCCTCCTTACCATTCGTCACATCAACATGCTGCATGTGATCATCTTAGTTGGATGCATAAAAAATACTTCTTAATGTATCAAACATTGCAAACTAGTCAGACCAACATAACATCATGATGACTTCAGCCCAAGAAAGATATCAAAAGAAGTTATCAAATTCAAGTATAGGCAGTTTACTGTCATCTAACAATACAGGCTCTTATATCAGAGCAATTTATTTACCATACTCATTGCCTGAAGAAAGTATATCAAATGGAGGTTAGTCCAATTCCTAGAGGAAGAGGGAGACAAAAGAAAAACCATGGGCAAAACAATTAGGAAAGATTTACATATCAATGTTTTGTCAATGAACATGATATATTATAGAGCATTATGAGCATTATTACATTGTATCCATGTAGCTGACCCCACCTAGTGGGATTAAGGCTTGGTTGTTGTTGATGTTGCCTTACATCATGCAACACAATACTCATAGCACTAGTGAATAACGATAACTGGAGTAAGTTATTTTTATTTTGCATTGACAGATTGAAGGTCCTTGACAAACTTGAGCAATTTGACTACCACAATATTCACTCACACAGATATTCTATTTAGATTTAAGAATAACAAAATACCTTTCACATCTTGCCTCAGCAGAGACATAAGAGCCTTATGCACAGCATCACGCTCCACGAATTCCTCTAAAAGATCGAGCAATAAATAATCAAACCATCACAATCATAATTGTAGTGAAGGTTCTCAAGGACCCAAACTTCAAATACCACAACTTACCGGACCCAAGTATTTGCACGAGAATATCAACCATCTTCCCAATATTTTCAGGTGTATCCTTGCAGAAAAGAGGCAGCCCTCTAATTGCTTGCACCCGAACCTTTACAATGGTAGAAAAACAAACAAACCTCAGCACACACAGCATTACCCAATAATCCAAAGAAAAACAGGAGAACCGAGATATGACAATGCAAAAGAAAAACAATTTTACCTCTTCCACTAATTTTTAGTTGATCTTATATTCTTATTATATAAATGGCATCCTTTCCCTTCAAAACTATAAGGTAGATGCGATAAGCAACAAGGCATTATGTTATGAATTAACAAAAAGTCCAAAAAGTAAAATAAAAGAAACTTCTGGTGTGAATTACAGCTTACAACATGATTTTGTTCCTTAGCCACACACACACACAAATAGATTGATATAGGTAGCGCTTGGCACAAGGACAAAACAAAATGGAAAGGATCTGTTCTTTTCGGTTCTACCCTTGTGAGTGAGCCAAGGTGTCCAATGTCCAACAGTTTGGTATATTCAATTGCAAAGTCTCACATTGGATATGATGAGATGAGTGGAAAAGACTCATGGAACATAGCCTTAAGGTTTTAGTCCAAGATGTAGTATAAGTGAGTCTTTAACTTTCTCATGGCCTGGCCTGAGAGACACCAACTTTTTAACTAAGAGACATATCATGTTAAATTAATAAATTAGAAAATATAATCGAATCCTAAAGCGTCTAGCCAACACTATCAAGCTAATATACAATTAGAAAGTACAGCATATAAAACTAACCCCAAGTTCTTCAGCCTCAACTAGATCAAGATGGGCATCGAGTGCGGGACCGGAGAGGTTCGGGAAGAACTTGAAGAACCTAGGAATGAGCTGTGCAGCTAGCTGCTTGGCCTTAACACTTGTCTTGGCTGCATCTATGATTCCCTGATAATCCTTCACATTCTGCCAAACAAAAACAATCAAACACACACAGTTACATAATAACAATCCAAAATCCCCAATTCCAAACTCCATCATTACAATCTAAAACCCTAACAATTAAATCTTTGATATATCTTTGAAAAGAATTGCAGTTGAAGTGGAAGATTATGAACCTGGGACTTGTCGCTTGCACTGTTGAGTTGCTCGCCGTATTCGTAGAGCTTCTCGATGTATACAGACTCTTCAGAAGGGTCTGTCATTGAAAGAGAGAGAGAGAGAGAGAGAGAGAGAGAGAGAGAGAGAGAGAGGCTCTGCGATTTTGATTGAGAAATTGAACAACGAAATTAGATAATGAAGGAACAAAGAGAGGTTCTTTTTTAGAAGAGTGAGAAGAAGAAGTGAAGAGAGAAAGAGGAACTGACCTGAAGAAGAAGAAGAAAGAAAGGGTTTGATTGAAGAAGGTGTTAAGAGGAAGAGAGAGTGTTGAGTTGGGATTGAGTGAGGTAAGGTCAAGTTGGTTTTCGATGTGGATGACTTCAATTTCAATCAAAAACAAACCGTGTAAAAGATCTAACGAGACCTATTTAATGGACAACAAGTCGTTGCAAAACTAACGATCCACGGGCTAGGGTAACTTGAGTTTGATCCGATATTTTTTGTTGGGGCGTTTTTTTTAACTCCAACTTGATCTAATCATAACTGTCAATAATCATAATATTGCAGCTGGTTCATTTTATATACCGTAATATATTAAGAGAAAAATATATATACATTAATAGAGGAAGATATTTTTAACTGTCATTATCATTTATTATTTATATTTAGTTATTATTAATTTTAAATAAAAGTAATATAAATGTATTATAAATAATACACTGATTGTATATAAATTTTTACAATGTAAGTACATAGATATTACAATAATATATTAACTTAAATATTGTATATTGTTATATCTTTTTTGTTTAGTATACATATCCAGGCAATCTAGTTGGAGTTAATGTATCACAATATTAGGGCGAATTGTCTTAATTAGGGATGGCAAAAAAATTCGTACCCGTACGGGTTCGGGTTACAAATGGGTATCCGTGCGTATTATAAATGAGTTTTTAAAAATACCCATAGTACATACGGACGGGTACGGGTATTATAGTACCCGTACCCGTTATTTATATGATTAATATATTATATTTAATTAAAATAAAAAAATATATTATTCTAACATTTATTACACTATGTATATTTTTTCCATTTACTTTGTTTACATATTTTATTGAGTTTGGTAGTGAAACATCCTACAAATATTCAATCAAAATGTATAAAAATAATTAAGTTTCATCTTATTTAAAACACAATAGAATAGAAGTAAAAATTTTAAAAATTATTTATAATAGAGGAAACATGTGGTTACCTATTGTACCTACAGGTACCCAGAAATACCCTCGAATACCCGCACACGGATATCCATACGGATGCGGGCCGATATGAGTATTACTCTTCTATTTTGAAACGAGTAGCGGATAGCTACTACCCATGTCCGCCCGTGCTCGTTGCTTAATAGAATTTTTCTATATGTGAATATCAAAGTTAGGTAAAACTAATGTTATATATAATCATATTATTATGGAAAAAAATCATGTCCATAAATTATATTATTTAATAATTTAAAAATCATGTCAATAAATTAGTGGATTTATACGCTTTAGAACATAACTCAAACCTTACTTGACAATACACTAATTTCAGAACCAACATCTAAGATCATGGTCTCAAACATTGATAAAATTGTATTTAGTAAATAATACTTGTATTCTAGACAAAAACTCATAATGATTCCTCTTTTCAACGAAATATGATTTTGACCACCTAGATAGATAGACAAGGGAAATAGGGAACCGCGCTTCTTCATAAGAAAATGTCCTATAAAATGGGAGATTGATGTCTAGAAATACTATGAGACACATTAATGAGAAATGAGTTATTACTCGCTAGTATTTCGTAAACACATAAGATGGAACAAAACAGAACACTTTCAAGCTTACTTTCTACATAGCAGTATTTTGTTTCTTCTGCAACAAAGTGATATATATATATATATATATATATATATATTCTGCACTCTAACATAAATGAGAAATATTTTGTTGCAGCCACAAATTTTGTCATTTTATTCTTTTACCGTTAAAATCCTTAAATTCTAGACATGTAATATGACATTTATAAGCCACAATAACTTCCAAAAAAATTAATACAGAAACCAAAACTTCCAAATCTCTTTTACTTTCCTTTTACACATTATACAATTTTTATAATGCGCTCATAAATCATCAAATGGTATTGCATAAAATTTGATTTATAAAATAATATTATGACAAAATCAAAGAATACATAATAAAAATATGCTTTTAGATTCAATTTCTAATTTGAAAAAATCAATAAAATTAATCTATCAAGTATTGAAAAAATTAAAATATAAAACATAAGAAATGGAAAATATACAACTCCACATGGTAAAAGGCTGCTTATACTATTAAACAAGAATACTGGTGGTATATATGCTAATCAACTCACACTCATAAAAATGGTTTATCACCTAATTTATTTTCATTTCATTACATATGAGTTAAAATTAACAATAATGGAATACTAAATATATTAGATAAAATCAATAATTAAGAATCCTAGCCATTGACAAGAGCATCAATTGTAGGACGTGCTGCCAATAGTATGTTGTGGTATGCCCTCTCCGAAGGGTGTATTGAATCCCAGAATACATACTTGGATGGATCAGGGCACACATATGAAATCTTGTTACACATAAATCCTGCTTCCAAGAATCCACTTCCACAACACCCAATATCAACCTCATCAAACCCTGCCACATATAAAAGTGATTAATTAAAGTTAGCTTAATCAAGATACAACTTATTGGTTTTGTTTTTACATTTAAAAATAAAAATATCATCATATTGCATCTAAATGTTAAAAATATTACATTATATGTTATATATATATCCAATACGGGACATCATCCTGACTCATTGAAGTTATACTTAAAATTAAAAAGTTCTTAAACTAAAAAGAGAATAAATTTGGTGCATAATTAATTACCAAGATTTTGATGCCCTTCAATCATATTTGCCAAGGGTCCATATATGTCGATGTAAGAGATCTTAGCTTTAGCATAACTAGAGAAATTCTGTTGCATGAAGAACAATTCATGTTGAAGCATAAGATTGTAATCTCTTGCAACTTTGGAAAACTTGTCCACACAACCACGTTCAAGAATGGAATTGTTGGATATAGCAGTAATAGTGATCGGCAAACATCCCATCGGGGGTAGTCCAGCCACCGCGATTTTGCGAGCACCTTCTGCCCATAAATTCTAAATGATGCCATAGTTATAGTTTATCAAGCCATGAATATATCATATATGCTCTACAAATTTTCTTACCAAATTGGTGTGCATGAAAGAGTGTATAGTACAAAGTTAACTTTAAAAGTTTCATGACAGTTAAATTCTCATCTAAAGTGATCTAAACAAAAAGGAAATGTGGGAAATGGATCTACTCTAGTAATGAAGAATTATTAGAAAGACAAATTATGTATTTTATTTGTATATTTTAAAATAAACATGTTATCACAATGTATTTAATGGGTATAAGTATTATATCATACTGTTTTTTCACGTAGTTCCCTCTCCAATAATGAAGAGGATCTTATGGTGGATGGGAACCAATGGGTGAGTGATGGAGAGAGATGAGGGTCTGGTGGCTATAGACATGGACGTAGTGACAAAGATAAGATAACAAAAGCCAATGATAAAATTGGCATTTATTACTCCTTCTAATCTATATAGTTGATTTTTTAAGTAATAAATCAATGATCTCAATCTTGTAACATGAAAAAGTAGCATACTCTAAACTTCAACAAGAATTTATACCCTTGTTCCTTTGTCCTGTTCATCCAACTTTGTTGGATTTGGGCGCTTCTTAACTTTAGGGAGCTACCATAACAGCTATACCTACTCATAACTAACATATCTGTCTATAATTTTTTTTGGTAGAAGTATTGATTACAATCACAGAAGGTCAAACAAGAGCATATTACAAAGCAAAGTAATGTTTGCACTTTCTTTGTTTGTTGTATCTGACATTCAACATTGATTGCACTTTGTTTGTTTGTTGTATATGATATTCAACATTAACCAAGGAGAGGAGATCACTCATTAATATCATATTCATGTCACAAACCACTCCATTTACTAATAACGAAGAAAGTAAAACTAACAATTAAATATATATTAATTTTATATTTTGAGAGTAACGAGAATGAAATAATACATTTGATTAGTATAGATTATAATAGTATAACACTAAGTACAAATATTGACATATGACAAACACAAATTTAAGGTCTAGATTTTTTATTATTTTTAAATTAAATAAATGAAAATTTTGTAAATTTTTCTTTGAGTTTAATATTGGAGAAAATCTAATTTCGAGTGGTACCACATATTAATAGGGAAGATAACGAAGAAAGTAGAACTAACAATTAAATATATATTAATTTTATATTTTAAGAATAACGAGAATGGAATAATACATTTGATTAATATAGATTATAATAGTATAATACTAATTACAAATATTGACATATGACAAACACAAATTTAAGGTTTAGATTTTTTATTATTTTTGAATTAAATAAATAAAAATTTTGTAAATTTTTCTTTCTCTGACATTCAAATACGGAAAGTTTAATATTGGAGAAAATCTAATTTCGAGTGGTACCACATATTAATAGGGAAGATGTGCTCCCCATAATAATCATCATGCTAAAAGCCTAAAAATAATATTTACACAATTTTATGGACTATCTTTTTAATAATTTTTAATCTTTTTTATACAAATTGTACCTGTTGAAAGATTGGATTAATTATGTAAATCATGTAACAGAAATACATACAATATATATGATTTTTTGAATGTGTGTATATAAATTAAAAATAGCATGAGGTGTGATGCAGAAACAAACCTGTATCAACTCTTTGACATGTTGAAGCAAGAACTGCTGGTAGGTGAAGAGGGTGTAGCTCTTTCTTCGTATTGGCACAGAAAAATAGTTAACAACGAAGTCATTTGTACCTGCACTGATGAAAATTAGAGCATTTCTCATATGATTTTCAGTTCTTTCCCTACCTAGCAAACCCTCCAACTTCTTTTTGCATTCTTTGAAATATTCCAACTGCTTTGATATAGGAATTACATTCTGCAATTAATTTATCAAAATATTATTTCTACAACATGGACATCAAGAATAGACACCTTTTTCACGTCTAGAAAAGAAAAAATAACAAAAAGGGATACTGAAGATAATTAATTTCTTAACGGGTAGCCAAGTGTGAAGATGATCATAATGGGCATTATTTGATGATAATTATAGGCACAAATAAGAAAGAAAAAATCATAGAGATAGTTTTACAGAGAAAGTTGGTGTGAGTGGGTCAAAGCCAGAACCAGCAGAAGCAAAACTGACTCCTGTGATGAGTTCTTTATCGCTGAGTTTTGGATCCAAATATGGTGGCAACAATTCTTTCAGGCCTACATATGAAGCTGCACATGCAATGTCCAATAGAAACAAACATCAACCCATAAACATATGTTACATATATAATAATTTAGTTACCATGAAAAACGAGAAAAAAATATAATACCAAGAAAATCTGTGCCAAGCTTCCCATTGGTGAACCTTCCTGTGGGAACGTGGTTGGGCATATCTATACCATAGGGTGGAAAGTTGCTGGTGAAAAATGTGTTTATGTAGTTGTTGTTTCCTGGGTCTACTGTAGAGTCTCCAAACACATATAATGCTGAGACATTTTTTACTAAAGCTTCAGTTGTGACCACAAAGCATAGCACCAAAAGCATATGAAGGTTTACAAGAGAGAGCAATGGATATATAAACGTTCCCATGATAGCAAGTTGGATGTGCTATCGGAATAATAAAGTATACGACATGCTAGACTTTATATATGGAGAAATTCTTTGAGTGTGGAACGTGTAGAAGTTGATGATGGTAAGAATTAGTTTAAACAATTTATTATATATATTAAAGTGTTTGATAAAATAATATTGACTTAAATAATTATTAATACGACAAACATAAGCTATCAATTCCAGTATTATCAAACACATTATTTGAAGTTAAAGTTTAGTAAGTTCTAAGTCTCTTACTAATAATTACCTTGAAAGAAAAATAACTAAATAACTTCAACAAAAAAAATTGAAATATCTTACTAATTGTAAAATTTATAATACAACTCATCACTGACAAATTGCACTATCATCCCCATAACACCAAAACAATAATGCTTAAAATTGTTATTGAACAACGTTTTTTTGCACTTTCTATGTGAGCGCAGTAGTATACAATATTATATTCAACAACGTTTTTTATAGCGCCGTAGAAAGTAGACATTTAACAGCGCTCACTGAAGCAAACGTTGTTGAATGTCTACTTTCTAAATAAGACAATATTTCTCTCAGACATTCTATCAAACACATGACAAATATGTCCAACTCCGTCATATTTACAATAGATTTGTTAAATCACCAACGACTTCAACTACATTTAACCTTAACATATTCCACTATTGTAAAATAATATAGGAGTAATGAGATCTTACACAAATTGTTCATCCAGTCTCCTCAAATATTCACTATAGCAAAAAACCTAGAACAACATAGCTGCATAACTTCACAACAAATAAAGATCACACCATTAGTAAATAGAGAAATAAATAAGCTAAAATAAGATAACGATTTACCTTATGCTTGAAGTGAAAAACAAAAAATTGATAACTTCGTCATAGCTGCATAACTTCACAACAAATAAAGATCACACCATTAGTAAATAGAGAAATAAATAAGCTAAAATAAGATAACGATTTACCTTATGCTTGAAGTGAAAAACAAAAAATTGATAACTTCGTCATAGCTGCATAACTTCACAACAAATAAAAATCACATTATTAGTGAAGATAGAAATAAATAAGCTAAAATAAGATAACGATTTACCCTTATGCTTGAACAGAAAAACGAAAATTTACCTTTGAAAAGTTTATATTATGTTGCTATTTTTTGAAAGACATGGGCAGTTCGACCGGTTTGACCATTAATCGAACTTGAAAACAGTTATAGTTTGTAGTCTTAACCGAATGAGGGGTACGTTGAACCGCTTTGAACCGGAGAAACTTCGGTTCGACCATGTTAAACTCGGATGAACCGTAATAACCAGATAAATGAATTAGACGGTTCATTTAAAATTTTAAAAAATAGAACACAATAACATTTTATTTTACTTCGATAAAAAAAGATGGAAAAACATTGTTTCAATATAATTATTAATTATATGAAATTTTGTATTTATATATTTATAAATAAAAATGATAAAATATATATAAAATCAGTCAAACCGAGCAGATAGTTTAACCGTTTAAATATATTGTTGGTGGACAAATGTTATTTTGATACGTGATAAGATTTACAGACTAATTTTATAAAAGAGATTATTATATCTCGAATAATAACAATTAAATTAAAGCTCCATCAACTATCAATTTAATATATTAATAATGGATTGGTTTAGTTATGTAAGATTTCGCTAGATCCAAAAACACCAAAATGTCAAAAATTTAATTCTTGAGAACAATATTTATTGAGAGAAGTAGTCACACCCATGATATGAATTAGTTCATTAATGATAAAATGATTATACTATTCATGAGACAAAAAAATATCAATTTAATATCAGACATCAAATAATTATTCACCATTGTAATAACCATCTTCCCGCATTTATTATATTTCAAACGCATAAGAAATCAGAAACTGCATGTTTAAGGGGAAAAGTGAGGTGCAGTAATTTAAGTCCTGGTTGTACTGTTACATATCAGTGGCACTTTATCATTAACCACGGTCACCTACCTTCTTCGTCATTTATAGACTCCTCACTCTCAAAACCTGTTTTATTCTCATGCCCAAACCAGCACCACTCTTTCTCTTCTTTCTTTCTAACATCACCCTTTCCCAACATCAGCTTCTAAAATCATTAAACCAGTAACATTTTCTTCGTCTCTCACACATCTTCCAAAGCCAAAAGATTTGAAACACTCTTAAGACTTAAACATACGAGGAGAACCCAATCTAAAAAACTAGTCTATCAGATGTGAGAACCTTATGAATTAAATATCACATTGAATTTGATATTCTACTCAACGTGTTACTCCTAATAACCAGTTTTATTAGTTATTGGGACACTTTAAATTTCATTATAATCCATCATCGTAAATGCACTAATTTTCACTTTCTTAAGAAAATCATAATAATTGTATTAGAAATCAATTAACAAGATTTTTTTTTTACAGTAATGGCTTGTTATGGAAAAAATTAATGAGTTTATACCAATTAATATCAAAATATATCTTAATAAATTGGATAATACTTTTTAAGTAATTGGAGTGGATGCAAATAATTGGTCAGGTATTACTGGTGTGTAAAAGGTAATATGCGTTTCATACTATGATTGGGAACATTACAACTAGTATACAAAGACCTGCACCTAAATTTTGTCCAATGTTTAAAATGGGTTCTGAGTTTAATGCATCAGTCCTGGGAAACCAACAGATAGTAGCCCTTGCCCGTCTTGGGCATACATTGCAGTATGTCTACTGATGAAGTGTATAAAAAACTTTTGAAATATAAAAAGAGCTTAATATCTGTTTATATATAATAACTATAAAGACCTATATATAATTAGTATATCATACAGTTATTTATATTAATTGTATATAAAATTTGATCATGTTTTTAAAAATTAATAATAGATGATATAATATTAACAATTTAAAAAAAATTTACATTATAAAAACATATATTATTTCTCATAAAAAAATAGCACTCATCTATTATTTATTTATCATATAAGCCTAGTTTATTTTTTAAGAAAATTTTAACTAATTTCAGATATATTGAAAAAATGAAATAAAAACCAATTATTTGTTTGATTTAATAAAATATATACAAATAATTTTAATATATGGAAATTTGTTAAAAATAAAGATGATATTGAAAATATGTAAGTGCAAATACTTGAAATAAAAAATGTTGATATTCTTTTACTTATTATTGAGACCGGAGAGAGTACTAAAGAATTTTCTTCCTATTGCTTGTATTACTCTCATATTTCCTCGGACTAATTTTTAAGGAAAATTTATGTTTCTATTTAATTGTCTTTTCAATATATAAGATAATTAAAATTATTTTTTATCAATTATATTATTATTATTTTTGTGAAGATATAAAAATAATTCTGGAGTAGAGTTCCGACACAATTTGAAAAGTTTATTTAAGAAAAACAACAATAATTTTATTGAAAACAAGAAAATTAATAATTTCTATTGGTTTATGTCAAAACAGCTTATGACAATACTTGTAGAAGAGCGGACGAAGTGACATTTACAAAATACATAAAAATGCAACAACGTTTAATATATGGTAGAGATAACTTTGTAGCTTATAGCGAGTTTTGCCAATATTAATAAGTAGAGATTGCATGTACTTACAAACAAAAAAGTAGATTGTTAATTAGGGTTGTATCAACCAGTGCCATAATAACATTATCTAGCGACGAATGCAAAATGAGCGTCCTCATTTAAAACTAAGAACTTCATGTCTTAATATGTTAAGCGCAAAAACTTTGAATACAATATTACTTATTCATTTCATTATACAATATTCATAAATAATATTGCAGCTGTTAATTCCCCAATTAATTATTATTCTTCATTTCTATCATTGTTGTACACATTTTTTTAGTAAGTATGTGTTTGATAAGAAAAATATATATTAATAAGAAGAAGTATAGGCAGAAATATTATAAACAAATATAAAAATTAAGTGGAGATTTTCTTGATTGATAAATATTAAAAGATAATAGATGAAAACTATTAAAAGATATATTAGGAATTAGAATCATGAAATAATTTTATTGACCACAGACATTATCCAATTGGGAAGGTATGCACTATGCAGGACATGTGTACATTGAAGTAATTACAATGTACAAAAGAGGATGGAGGAGCTCCTCGTGTCAAAAGATAATTTCTCTCTTACATCAGTTAGACAATGACACATGATTACTTTTACCTATTTTAAAAATAAATAAGAAAATAAAAAGTAAAATAATATAAATATCTATTCTTAAATGGGTGTGAGGAGATAATTTCTCTCATCGGACATATATTATTTTCTTTACAAAAATGAAAGCCATTAAATTCAACAGAAAGCGGCAGTTGTAGCATGTGGAACAGATCTATCTGTCCTCTGTCCCGGTCCCAACTGCTTTATACGGCTAGCTTATAAAATCATGGGGAAGTTAGGTATATAGCGTGGTAGAATGATATAAATGATACGTAAAATTTGTCATTTGTTTGATTCTAGATGTTAGTGAGTTATTTTGTGAACTTGAGTTTGGCCATAAACGTGAAGCCTCGACTCAAATATTAATTGGGTTAGTCTTTAAATTTGAACATATATCTAATTAAATATGATATAAATTATTTATGATAAAGTCTTATCAATATTATTTATTATTACAGATATGTAGTTTAAGATGTCAAAATAATATATGCATATATTTTTAATTATATATACCATAAAAAAATAGATAATTAATGATATCGTCAACCATATTTGGATCCGATTACAATCAGAAAAAAAACCAAATAAAGTGGGTATGGTCAGATCTTGCTCACCAGTAAGTTAAACCATATATTTTTTTAAATTATATCATAATAAGAGAATAAAGTACCTCCAAGTATAAGGAAATAAATTATCTATTTAGTCACTAAAATCATGACATGTGTCCTATTTAATCATTTTCAATAAAAATATTTCTGAAACAAAACAAAAGAATATACGTATCATATTTTAACTGACTGAAGTAGATAAGTTATCTACTAGTATGAGGAAATATTTTATTCTCTTATAATAAATACAATAAATTTACAAATATAAATACTATTATTTACAATATATACTTTGAACTATTAAAATAATTTAATGAGTTACCAACTACTATTAGGTTCAGAGTTTGAAACGTTAATATTCCATCTTGATATATATGAATTTTTATGTGTAAACTAATTTTGATCTGTATAATACAATTTGACTAATTTTTATCCATTTTTCAATTAAACGATCGGTAGGATACGATATGTGTAACTATGGTTGCGTATAGATTAAAAAATTGATATTAATCATATATTTAATACCAAAACAAAAACAGTCATATCTGAAGTAGTTTAGCATGCAATTACAAGAACCCCACCGGCAACTACGTCTTCTTTCCTGAATGTTTAGTTGATAGGAGTACAGAATCAAATGTGAGGTGATACAAAACCCATGGGTTGTTTGTCGATTATGGATTAGCTACTTCTGTTGTCTGGTATGACTTCTGAAATTTAGGTAAACTAATTACTAATTAGAGTGATAAGCCAAATTGTTTTTAGTGTAAAATATATGTAGATACTAAAAATTTATATTCATGTACTTCATCATTCATCTAGATTATTTTATGAAAAAATCAATAATAATTAAATATCAATGATAGATAATACAACAATATATAAAAATTTATAACTGTCAATGAATATATTTTTTTCTTAATTGTTTTACTCCTCTGGGAAGGAAGGTCTTTTTTTGTCAAAATTTATAAGAATGTGATATTTATATACTGGTTGGATAAATATTTACACACAGTTAGTACATTATTTATAATTCATTTAATTACTTTTATTTAAGAGTTAATGATGATAAAATATGAATAATAAATGATGTAATGACAATGTAAAAATATCTTACAATGTCTATGTACATATCTATTTTCAATTTATAATAGGTAGGCTATGTTAAATAATTTGTACCAAATATATCATAACGTGATTAATGTCTACACTATATTTATTATCCCTTCATATTCCAACAAACTCTTTTACTTTTTCATCATAATGTTTGATTTTCGTTGGTTTTTGTTTAATCTATAGAATCCATTAAACATAGATAAATTTTAAATGAATTCTGTTACCAACCATCAGGCTGAGACTAAGAAGCCTTTAAATTGAGTATTATATTGGAAAACTAAATATATATAATTTTTTTATTTAAGTACATTATTCCTAATGTTATCTTCCTGTGACCCTAAGCTAAGGGTCTGGGTATTAAACTCTTTGTAATATTGACATATAACTTTTAAATTTGAGCCTAATAAATATTTTTACCTAATTTATTTATGTGTAAATTAATTAAAAGTTGTTACCAAATGAATGAGTATTAGTGTGGGAATTGTAACAAGTTTCCGAAGGGCATGGCCAACCCACTCTTATCTTTGCGACGGCAAAGGATCCCACTAATTTTGAGATTTTTTATGATTAAATGACAATCATTTTATTAAAATATATTTCGATATTTGAGTTGATATTAAAATAGACTAGTTATAGTTAGTTAAACTTTGTTTCAATGTATATTATTTACTTTCATTGTAAATTATCATTCATTCAATAAATGAAATTCATATATATATATATACACACATTATCAAGATTAAAATCTATTTTTCTCTTTCTTTTATCATTATGGTTGGTTTGGTTGGTTAAACTTCAGTCAAAATATATGGTTAAATTTTGGATGAAGTTGCTTCTGCCTATGGTGGTTAAGTGTCAATATTGCTTCATATTCAGATTTCAAGACTAGGAGATAAAGATTCACTCACCAAGTAGAGGAGATACTAGAGTATATGATAGTGTTCAACACCATCATTTCAAGCTTAGAATGCATGATACATTCCAGCTTGAGGGCTATTAAAATATATTTTGATATTTGAGTTGATATTGTATTAGACTAGTTATAGTTATAGTTAGTATTGGTCAATGTTATTAATATCGTATCAATTATCAAACCGGATAGCGTAATGATATAGTGATTCAACCGATGATTCATTAATTAAACCACATACCGACGAAGTTAGATATGCCTATATAATATATTAACATTAAAATTGAAAAATCAATAACTTTTTTATTTTCATTAAAAAATAATTTTAAATACAAATTGGTCAATATGACCAGTACGATTCAATTGAAAACCAACCGGTATAATTGCATGACCAATATAATTATTGTATCATACTAGTATTGTGACTGATTCTTTGATTGAACAGATCAGTATGAACCAGTTTTTGCAACACTAGAAATTTAGTTAGTTAAACTTTGTTTCCATGTATATATAATTTACTTTCATTATAAACTATCATTCATTTAATTCGATATTCATTAAATGAAATTCACATTCTTGCTTACTCATTTATAATACATTTGTTGTTCTATTCTCTTTGTTCTTATTTTTTGTGCTCACAACACCTAAATAATCATATTTGAGAAGACTGAAATATTTGAGAAAAATATTTAACAAAGTTATTAACATTTTTCTTTTAAGAAGTTTAGGTAGATCCCTTATAAATCATCAACTCTTAATTAATGAAATACTAAATGCAAATTAATTTAATATCCATCAACTAACGATTTAATTTTTTTTGCATGATTAATACATCATTCACTTATATTATTTTTATTTAAAAATCAATGATAATTAATATAAGATTTAATATGTATAAACTAATGGTATAAGAGTTTCTTACACTGTCAATATCAGTTATTCACCATTCATATGTTAACAATCATTGACTCTTAAACAAAAGTAATACAAATTAATAATTGATGATATACTAACGGTGTAAAAAAATTACACTAAGTGTACCTAAATTTTAAACTCGTTAACATATAAATGCTTTGCTAAAAGTTTAAAAACTCTTACATTATTCACACATTATTGTTAAATGGAGTGCTATAAAAATTATGAGTCCAAAGTATGGCTGGACATGGTATGTTGCAGCTCTCTTGCTAGACACATGATAGTCAATAACTCCCAAGTTAAGTGAGGGTGAGAAACTTTGCTTATGTACTTAGTAATAATTATAACGAAAAGGGCATAATTTAAAATTTGAGGAAATTACATAAACCTCTACTCAACTTTAATGAAATGACACAAATTATTCCTTTTTTTTTTTTTTTTTTTGTACATACACAAACATCTTATCATTTATATATTCATATTACATTGATTACTGTCGCATCCCAATTTTCGGCAGCACGATCTCATTAGGGTTGCCACTATATTTTTTCAGTCAAAAATGAAGAAAAATCTTTTTGCCTAATGCATCGAGCCTTGGTCTTTGATATTCAGGTTTGTGAGTCGATTACACACTAGGGAAGATATTAACACCCTAATTGCCCGTTTGAATAGTATCCTACTATATTGAATGAATTATTAATTGTGTTATTATTATATTTTTACAAACAAAAAACTTTATTTTATTATGTCTAACAAAAGTGATTTTGGTCCTACGTATCGCTTTTGGGAATCAAGACTATGCAGTTCTTTAGGTAGAAAAAGTTTGTTTGTTGGGTTGATTTTACTTCTTAAAAGTAGTGTCTAAATTATTATTATTTTTTAAAATGAGGGAAACATAACCCTTACGTCCGATACCGCGTCTCATATTAAAAGTTGGTTAAGAAACTCTAATTTCTATTTATTTATTTAAAAACATTTTTTTTAAATATGAGCGAATCATAACTCTTACGTCCGATATTGCATCTCATATATTAAAATTGTGGTAATATGATTTTAATATTTTTACAAATACGTTAATTATATGACTTAACATTATCAAGTTTTATTATACATATAGATGACAAAGAGTAGCGGTGATGAATAAAAATTAGATACATGTAAGAAATTGAACTTACGTGTACACATGAGTGAATATCTATTAATTGGAAATAAAAACCCACACCCGGAGAGAATGTCTAGATCAACTCAACACAACCATGTATGCGTTGGGTCTGTGTGATTCCAATGACTCAATAATTATTCCCAAGGCTCCATGGTAGTATACCATTTTTTTCATTGTTTGATGATGGTTATGATTTTTGGTGGGACGATTTTGGATTGTTGTGTAAAAGATAATGTTGAGGGTAAAAATGATTGGTGAATGAATTTTTTATTATTGTGTATATGAGATTTTGAGGTTGGCGTGGAAGAGAAATTTTGAGGTTGTTGTGGATGAGAGATTTTGTGTAAGGAATATGATGTTTAGAGGGATTTCGAATCCGTTAGGAAAGAAAAAATGATATAGACATTTTTTGGATTTTTTCTCAAGTGTCCCATCTCTCATTTTCTTTGGTGAAAAATGATTGATGAATGATTTTTTTATTATTGTGTATATGGGATTTGAGGTTGGTGTAGATGAGAAATTTTGAGGTGGTTGTGGATGAGAGATTTTGTGTAAAGAAGATGATGTTTAGAGGATTTCACAATCATTAGGAAAGAAAAAATGGTATGAATATTTTTTGGATTTTTCCTCAAGTGTCCCCTCTCTCCTTTTCTTTGGTGAAAAATGATTGATGAATGATTTTTTTTTATTATTGTGTATATGAGATTTTGAGGTTGGTGTGGATGAAATTTTTTGAGGTTGTTGTAGATAAGAGGAGATTTTGTGTAAGGAAGATGATGTTTAGAGGGATTTTGGATCCGTTAAGAAAGAAAAAATGGTATGGACATTTTTTGTATTTTTTCTCAAGTGTCCCCTCTTTTTTTTAAGAGTGTGACATTCTCTTTTTATAGCCAATAAGACATGTGCAAAAAATATGGAAGAAGATGACCACCCATTAATTCATAGAATAGGATCAATGAAGATTTGATTTTTTCTTAATAATTCCTAATTAGGAGTTGATTTCCATCACCACTTAATGCTATTTTTGCATATGGCTGAATTTGATACACACTCTATTAATTCCCAATTGTCTCAAGGCCATAAATAGTAATTAAAATGTGATTTAATCACTTTTTAGTGCAATATTTTTAATGTCTAGTCAATCAGCTTTTACACACTTACATTGAGAGCAAAATTTGCAAATTCAAATAATCAAACCAAAAATGTTTTTGTTATTACTTGAATTTTGAAATTTGATAATCATTAACTTGCATTTGAGTACTGTATTATTTTTTGGGACACTTTAAAAAGTGTTATTTAGAACCTAACCAAACAATTCTTGAGAAGTCTAAAATAATTTTTTTGACTCTAAAAAACTAGATTTAGGTTCAACTTTCATTAAAACCTTAAAAAAAGTTTTAGCTTGGTAGGATCGTAAAACATATTTTCTCATATATACAAATTAATGAATTTTGTCATAGTCAATATTTTTTTAAAGAATTGATTCTAGCTAATAAGTGACCATTAAGTCACTTAAAAATCAAATTTGAATTTCCTTTAAATAAAAAACAAAAATGAATTAAATATAAGTCATCATGAAGTTATTGGTTATCCATTAAATACTCTTTTCAAAATCCCCTTTTTTATTTTTTGGAAACAATTTTGTGAGAGAATTCAATTAAACCCCGTTTGGAAATTCAAAGTGAGATTTTATGTGTTGGATCATTAAGCTAAAAAAACATTTATTATTTGTTTATAATTTTTTTGAAAAAATATATTTTGAGCCGTACAAAATATTCACAACTACCATTGTCGTTAATTGGCCATTAAATAATAGTGTCATGTGCATATCATATGTCATTTAATGTAATATTATGACAAAACTACTCTTTTTTATACTTCAATAAAATATGTTTCAATATATTGCTCACAACTTGTTTGATAAAATAGATGAAAGTATTCTTAATTCTCTCATCTCTTGAAGCTATTTACTATAGGTCGTAAATTGAAATGACCCCCAAATTCTTTCGGATTTTGAGGCACATTAAAATCGAATTAAAACATAATAAATTGAATATTATATTCTCTATTAGTATATGTTTTAAATATTCTATAAATATTTATAGCAGTATTAATAGATTAATATATTTAATATTAACTTTTTATATTTCGATTTGAAAGAAATAAGTTGTATTTGAGTTCCATTTAAGTAGAATATACAAAAATTAAAAAAAAGGTACTTCCCAAACCCACCTTGGTGCCCAACTTGAGCCATTGGTACAAAGTTTGTGTTTTATACAGCTGGTGTGGAGGAATTGGATCTCCCAAAATATCAGCATTTGTCAATAATTCATTTCTCGCGATATTCACCTAGAACATCAAACCAAAGATATAAAATCTACATAAACATATAACTCCTAACAATAAGTTGAAGTGGTATAAGGTTTCTTGAACAATTTTCAAGATTTCAATGGACCAAATTAACTTAAGCAAACAATGAAAGTGGTATGTGGAAAGAACTTCAATGTTAACATGAATCCTTATTAATCTCATACTCTTTTTGACACAATTGTATATTTGAATACGAATCACACAAAAAGGATGACATGTTAACACAATAAGACCATAAAAGATGATGATGGAAGAAAATAAGAGTTAAATGGTAGTTTAGTATTTTTGCTATTCACTTTAACTTTTAATTAACAGTATTAGATTAAGGGGTACATGTAACTGTAAAAAAAATACAGGGTAATATGGGTAATTTCATTAAAGCTTGGGAGAGTTTCGTGTAATTTACTCTTAAAATTTTTACTAAAAAACATAATGCTTAAAATTTTAAAAATAATATTGATTTTTCCTAATTTATTATACTAGAAATCCTATTAACTAACTATGAATAGCATAAATTAATTGGTTAAATAATTCTAACTTAACTAAAAGTTTTATGTTCAAACGGTAGAGCTGATGGACGTGTAACTGTCTTAATAAATGATCTGGCTCGAACAAGATTGGAGAAAAAATGTCATTTGAATAGTGACCTAACTATAGAAGTGAAATTTTTATTACTTTTATAGTTGAGTTATAAATGTGTAAACTTATATAGTTATACCTTTGGGACATAAGAAACTAAGGGTATTTTGGACTAAAACTAAAGGTGCTTTAAAATTTAAAGATAAAAGCGCTGAATTTCATCAAATTTGGGCTGTGAAAATTCTAGCATGGACAATGAATCAACAATAAAAAACCCAAAACCTTTTAGTTTTTATTTTCACCAAAACCACACAAATTTACATGGCCTGTCAAAAAATAATAATTAATAAAAAGTAAAGGTCCCAACCCGTATTTGAAGTTTCAAAGTGCAGCGCCACATTTTCATACACGTTGCTTAAAGTGCCAAGGCTTCTAGTAAGCCACCTCACTCAGTTGTAAGTTGTACATTTTTATATTTTAAAGCACAACCGTGTCCTTGTGGCTTCTATTTTATATCACCCTCCTATTATTAATCATGTATTCTTGAATCAAACCTACCTTATGTTCCAAGAAATGTTCTTTTTTGTGTTTTTTTCACGTCACCTTGTTTTTTATTTGGGATTGATTCCAAGTATTATTATTGCAAAGCCGCTTTGTTTTTCCTTTTGAAGTGTAAGCGCTAGCTATTAAGCTAAGACCACTAACATCCGCTAAGAAAAACGTTTAGACAACTAACATATACAGCTACTAATGGCCGTGACAAAGTGATAACTTCAATAACAATGAGGAAGAAAAGCCACGCAATACATAGGAAGAATTAACTTGTTCAATTATTGAAAAGAGGGTTAGGTAGAGGTTCTCAATTGAGTTGATAACCCATTCATATATCTTCATACAGGGATAAACATAACCTCTATGATTATATATATAAACACTCAAGAAAGTGAAAATTTAATGATATATAAATCAAATATTATAAATTTTATTAGGAGAAAAATGGGACGTGTACTAATTACCCATACTTTCATTTATCTCATTTATTTTATTATATTGACACAAATATAGCATCACCAATATTCCTATATCACAAAAGGTTGAAAACTACGTACTTATTCAAGTATCATTAAAAACACAATAAATAAGATTACCTATAGTTAAATATCATCAAATTATAGTTTCTAGATCACTCATTGTTATCACTTATCCCCAAGTTTCAGCAAATCTAGTTTGTGATTTAGTATGGGTGGAAATCATATTGTGTTGGAACTTGTTAGTTGGTTAGTACTTTATTTGTAAGGAAATTAAATGGGAGGGAAAAACTAAGCAGCTTTTTATCTGAAAAAAATAATACAATAAAATTTAAGTTGTTCCAAACCAAGAAAAAAAAGCAACCAAGTTCACTGTTGCCAGCTTTCAAATGATTTAGCGTCTGTTTTTCTTAATGTTTGATTGGTATGAATCAGACGAATATATTCCAATTCAATGCATAAAAGTTAATACAGAATCTAAATTAGAATGGGATGAAGTCCCAAATGATTGAACAAGCACACAAGTCAATAGGGTAGCATTAAAATAATACAACCCATTATGTCAACACTGCATTATTAATGTTCAAAATCTTGAATTTCTCCATGAACTTATCTGGTCTGTGAATTAAAGCACAAGTTTCCAACCTGGAATTCCCATTATTTAGCAAAATAAATACATTATATATGTTAAGTCAGGTGTCAAGACCCTTATACTCATATATATATATGTATATAGCTTTGCATTTGTATATCTTACAAATAACATTCCTTTTCAATCTTATTCACTTATATGATTTCCAACATGGCTATTCATGCAGCTTCTGAAGGGATTCTTGAGAATGTATGGTCTAAAATTGTGAGCAGTGATAATGCAGCAGAATCTCCAAACTCCTGGGAAGAACTACCTAATCATGATGTGTCTATGGAGATTCTAAAAAGGCTTCCAAGTTTAGGAAGATGGATATCAATGGGAGCTGAATTCTGGGAAGAAATTTTGGATGGTACCATTCTACCTGATGCAAGAAATACAGAAGATTCTAGTAATACCAATTTGGAAATTGACACTGCTAATAAACCCAACAAAAAAATAGAAGAACAAGAATCTGTTGTTAGAGAAAAACATTATAGAGGAGTAAGGAGAAGGCCATGGGGAAAATATGCAGCTGAGATAAGAGACTCATCAAAGAAAGGTGCAAGAGTTTGGCTTGGAACATTTGAAACAGCTGAAGAAGCAGCTTTGGCTTATGACAAAGCTGCTTTGAGAATTAGAGGTCAAAAAGCACACCTTAATTTCCCACTTGAGACAGTTGCAAAGGCTTTAGGACTTGACCAGAAAGGAATAATAAGTGGTGTCACTGCATGTGTTTCTAGAACTTTTAAAGAGGATTGTTCTGCTAGCACATACACTGGAGACAAAGAAAACTATAGCAATGGCAGGAAGAGAGGATCAAGGGGAAGGAAAAGATTTGTGGATATGGTGGATGATGAACAACCTGCTACAAAAAAATTGGCAACCTTGGAGGGTATACTAGAAAATGAACTTGATGTTCTTGTGTTTCATGACTTGGGGAGTGATTACTTGGAAAATTTGCTATCTTCTTTTTGACAAAATGATTGTTAAGGTTGTCATAGACAGTAGTTATAGATATAAACATTGAAGAAATCTGTCAGATACTTGCTATCAAACTTAATAGTAAATGCATCCTGCATCGGCAGAACAAAGTATGAGACACCATGATTAATGTAAAAATAGAGCTATCATTTACTCCCTCCCTTCCAGATTTTTTCATGTTATTGCATCTCTGAAAACCAATACACATTTACATTTTAATCTACTGTTGTTAATATATTAAATTGGTGAGACACTTGTATGGTAGTATATTAGTTTAAGAATGAGGATATTTTATCCAAAAATTCATCTTCATATGTCCCAAACCAATCATATCCTATCAAATAATATAAAAATGTTATTTTATATTTTTAATTTTTTTAGGTATGTGACATCTTTCAATTGAATTGGGACACAGTATAACAAGAGAAAAAAATGATATGATATATATATATATGAGTAACTTTGCTCAAGAATAACAAGAGAATAATATGGGCAATATTTGCTTAAAAAAATACTGAGAAGAATTTAGAGAAATGGAGAATATGAAGATTGTAAAAGAGATTGATAAAGAAAGAGACCAACCAAGAAGGGACCATAATAATGACTTAACCAAGAAGAACTATAAAGATTGATTGAGTTGACATTTTCTTCATAAAGGTCTCATCCCCTTTCAATTGGCCTATAGGTTATCTTTATAATCTTTTAGACCCATTACCAGTACATTCACTCTTCATTTTGCACCAGACTATCTTAGCTTTAATACATAGCATTGTTGGCATCATCTAGATTTGAAGAGTGATTCCGAAGGACATTTGATTTACCGCAAATGTGTTACATCTTTTTGTGTGTTGAGCAATGAAAGAGTGAAGGGGAGGAATGAAAATTTGGTAACGATGAAAAAAAAATGCGAAATAGATACATTGTTCTTATACCATCTTAGTTTCTTAGCAATCATGCAAGAAAAAAGAGAGAAGGGAATTGAAAGAGCAAAATGAGAAGAAAAAAATATTGAACTTTCATTATTGGAATTCACTCTACACAAAGACAAAGTGTAGAAAATTTATACAATGAAAAAATTAGTAGTGGCTTGAAATCCAAAGTACCATTGAAAGTAAAACTAATTCTAACTATCATAACTAAAAATTATCTAAGTATGAATCATCTTTAACAAATTGATTCTAATTCATTAGTTTAACATGTTACATGTGTTTCACTAATTAAACTAGAAAAAGTGAAATTAGATAATTTATATATTATATTAACATCAATATAAAAAAAATAAGAAAAAATATGATAATTATTTTTATCTACCCCATTTGTTAAAAATAAAATGTGTGATTTGATAATATAATATATTTTAGAATTATAAACAAAGATAATTATTGTGCTTTTCATCATTAACATTTAGAAATTTATGTCATTTTCATAATAATTTTTAAATTTTAAATGAAAATTGACTAATATGATTGGTTTTGGTCGATATTGATCAATATAATTTTGTAAATGATATAATTATTGTACTATAACAGTATAGAGATTAATCCATTGATTTTCGGTTGAAATGTTTGGTTTGGTTCGATTCATTGGTTTTTTGGTTTAATTGACTCGTACAAAACATAAATTTCATTTTTCTTTATTTATGCCGTTATTTATTACTTTTTTTTTTGCCAGATATTTCTCTATTTTTTAATTTAGTTTCGAATATACATTAAACAAAGTTATTTTAGTCTAATTGTATTCAACTTTTATATTTTACTATGGATAACACCAAAAGTAAAATTTTGGAATGGAGTGAAATAATTTGTTTCCAGGTTAGGCCTCTCCTTTTACTATGGATATGAGAGGGTGCACTAAATACTAGGGTGAACATGAGTCAGATTTGATTGGGTAAGACTTGTTCCTTACACAATTCTAAAGATTGGTTAGTTTATTTTTTGAATACGAATTCGACCACATACCTGAAGTTAAACCGACCATAAATGTTGATCGAGTTAGCCTTCGATCAGACCATATACTTGATTAAATACAATACATATTCATTTTAAATAAAATTTCCTAAATATTACTTATTATTATTATTATGGAAATGTAAATTAATATATTTATATATATTGTTAATCATATATATATATATATGATGTAAAAAATAAATAATCAATGATACTTTCAAGTAAACATGTGTGTCGCACTTTACACAATTTAATATAAACACATATAAACATTATAAATGAGTGACTATGAGACGTGGCAGACTGTGTCATGCTTGTGCTTATCCGATCTAAATATCAACTATAACCAGGTCATACCAGGTGAGTGAAATTCTGGTTATTTGGAGTAAATCAACAAGATACTAATTCTCTTGTATATAAAAATGGAGAAAAACTAATTTTTTATTTTAGTGGAGAAAATTGTAGTTAACTATTCATTTATTTCAAATTATAATACTCCTTTTAACACACAAAAATACAATATTCTTTCTTAAAAAATTATAATACTTCTTTTTAACACACAAAAATACAATATTATTTCTTAAAAAAATTATAATACTCAGGCAAGCGGTTTTCTTAAAGTTTGCTTATTTGAATTCATAAAATAAAATTAAAAACTTATATTTGAAGAAAAAGAAAAAAGAAGAGCCGTCGTCTTCATTCTTAAAATCTGGCGACTAATAATAAAACCCCACATTTCCAGTGCCATCTGTTTAAATTACTTCCTCTGTTTCTCATTCAATTCTTACCAAAATAAAATAAAAAGTTACTTTTTTATTTATCATTCTTCTAAATCTGGGTCTAAATTTTGATTATACCTTAACAAAACAAAAATGATTCCTTTCTTTCATTCATACCAACCCATTTGAGCCTCTTTCACATTCATCAAATCAAAATCACTTTTTTATTCATCTAATTCTCCCTCTGGCCAAAACACAAACACCCACGTAGAAAACAAATAAGCAAAAGTGTTTGTGGCAAATGGGGGCATACAGAGCTGATGATGATTACGATTACCTGTTCAAGGTGGTGTTGATTGGTGACTCTGGTGTTGGAAAATCGAATCTTCTTTCGAGGTTCACCAAAAATGAGTTCAGCCTCGAATCTAAGTCCACCATTGGCGTTGAATTCGCTACTAGAAGCATTCGGGTTGATGACAAGGTTGTCAAGGCTCAGATTTGGGACACTGCTGGTCAAGAAAGGTTCACATCTATTTTTTTAGTTATTGTTATCATCATCAAGTCTATCATGTTCATATCTCAATTGTGTGTTTATGAAATTTTTTGGTTGGTTTAAGTTTAACCATGAAATGTATTATCATCAAGCGTATCATATTCATACAATCATACCTTAATGTATTATTATATTAGATAGGCAATTAGGCATGTTAAGTTAAGTGGTGTTTTGAATCGTTTAACTTGCGCTTGCTATTCTACTCAATGTGGGACTCCTAACATTGCTGTAGGACATCGGCTTTCACTCTATCAGCACTTAAGCACATGAGGAGAGTATAACCCAAAAGATTAGTCTATTAGGTGGGAGAGCTCATGGCTTAAGTACCACATTGAGTTTGCTATTCTACTCAATGTGGGACTACTAACACAATGGCTTGGGTTTGGGTCGTGAATATTGTTATATTATTGTGTATGATTGTGATTGTTTTTTCTTTTGCATTTGGGAAAGGAAGAATGAAGATGGGTATGTGGTTGTTTTAGATTTTAGCTGGATTTATTTTTTCTTGCTGTTAATTAGAATGGGGCAATGCATTGCTTTAGTGTTTTTCAGACCGTGGAAAATGCTGTTGCGCTTTGAAAAATGAGTTTTTCTTCGCAGAAGTCATTGTGTTCTTATCATTTGTAATTGAACCTGCACTTTTTATTTCTAAATGACAAAAT
Source organism: Lupinus angustifolius (assembly GCF_001865875.1). Lineage (NCBI taxonomy): Eukaryota > Viridiplantae > Streptophyta > Magnoliopsida > Fabales > Fabaceae > Lupinus > Lupinus angustifolius. The sequence continues at coordinate 6,742,724 of NC_032014.1, read as the reverse complement.
CCAGGCATTGATTGCATTGAGTTATTGGTTAAATAATCTGAATTGTTTCTCTTGGAAGCATTTAAGGTTGATAAACTAACATTTCAATATTGTTATTATTCATCTTTTTCAAAAGATTTTATAATTCCTGGTAATGACGTAAGGAACAATTTACTAAGCAATACAACAGTATGAAGATCGAATCATCATATGGCTAGTACTTCTCTCGATAACTTGTGACAAGAAGTTATCGTGAGAAGCTAGTTTTTGTGGAAAATTGGAGAGCAGGCATCATTAAATAAACTCAAATTGGTTTCCTCATTGTGAGACAGGAGTTTGGAGACTGTTTTACTCTGTACCTTCCGTTATAATTTTGGTGCCATTAGAACATATTTATATGCTATTTTTAACACATATCTCGTGGTGTCAAATAACAATATAATTCTATTTTGGTTTTCCTTTAATGCATTGGTTTCTTTTACTATCCAGCAGATTCGAAAATCCTGCTTTGTTTTCAAATTGATGCATTCAAGTTTTCTATGTAAGAGGCCAAAAGAGACCTTGTTCTTTTCAGTTTTTCTTTATGCTATGAAGTTGGAGCTCATGTCTTTCTTTGCAGCTTCATCATTTTCTTCTTAGCTACGAGCTTTAAGCTTGTTTTTTATTTAGCTCTTATATACAAAAAATACAAGAATAAATGTTATATAGGTGGAAGTTGAATGCAGTAAAAAATTATGTGGAATAAATTGAAAAGAGATGACATGTCATTGCTAAGATGTGATGAGTTTTCCTGCTAGCATTTAAGTTTGATATGATCATGGTGGTAATGTTATAGTTTATAGCATGATGGTTATGCAATTTCTGATAATATGTAAGGAACATTTATTGATTGTTGGGCTAGTATTATTATGACTGCAATTCCTGAGATTGTGTGAAACATGATGTTTGGTGGCTGAAAAGAAAATGAGTTAAGTAATGTTTTTAATAATCTAGTTAGCTGGATAGTTATAATGACATGTAGAAGTATCCATTGGGTTGCTCCTTGAATTGATTTCCTTCTAATGAAACAGTATGTCAGTGGAATCTAAAGGCTTTACTTATATTTCCCTTATTTGGTTAGACATCATGTGCCCACTATAATCTATCTTTAATACCAACTGCATTGCTTAACTTATGCATCTATTTTTGTTTCTGTTTTATTATTATACCGTTCCTAATTGTCGAATTATGTTTTCAAAGATTGGATGCCTTTGGCAATGCTACTTTATTTCCAAAATGACACCTTAAACAGTTCTTTCCTAACCTGCTTTCATACAACTAACTTGAAAATCATATGATTGTCATATAGCCATTACTATTTTCTTTGCTAGAGGATGAGCCTCAGCGCAATGGTGACGTTACTCCTTAGTGACCAAGAGGTAATATGTTCAAATCTTGGAAACAACCTCTTCACTTATGGGGTAAGACTGTAACATCTACCCTCCCTAGACCCCACCACGTGAAAACTTCATGCTCTGGGCCGCCCTTTATTACTGTTTTCTTTTCCGAGAGTGAGCCTCAACGCAACAATAAAGTTGATGCTTTGTGACTTAGAGGTTATGAGTTTGAATTTTGAAATAGTCTTTGTGCTTGTAGGAGTTAGGTTGTATACATTTACTCTCCCTAGATCCTATCAAGTGATAGTCTGGTGTACCGGGTCGCCCGTTACTGTTTCCTTTTCTATATAACTGCCGTCTTTCTAAGGACATTGGTCCTGTTTGTCAGGTCTTGGAGACAAGAGATATAAGAACAAATATTATGTTTGAGGAAGGATAAGTTTATAACTGGATAGGGAAAATGCACCGGAAGCTATGGAAAAAAGGGTAGTTAAATAATCTTCCATTTTGGGTGAATTACATTGGTTGTTTGACATTATTTGACTACTTAATTAGGCTGTTTGATAATTAAAAGCCAGAGTAATGTGGACATAGTTAATGACAATGTTTACAGCATAGCAAGCTGGTTGGTAATCTTGTTGATTCATAAATCCTGACATGAATCTTTGGATTTCGAAGTAACAACACCTAATTCTAGATTTCATGTAAAGATGATCTTGTATTTTATTAACTTTTCATGTAAGGTATTTACCTTATTTTGCTTATTTTAAAACTAAAGGTACCGAGCAATTACAAGTGCATATTATCGAGGAGCCGTTGGTGCATTACTAGTGTATGATGTTACCCGCCATGTTACATTTGAAAATGTGGAGAGATGGCTAAAGGAGCTGAGAGATCATACAGATGCCAACATTGTGGTGATGCTTGTAGGAAACAAAGCAGATCTGCGTCATTTGCGAGCAGTTTCCACCGAAGACGCTACAGCTTTTGCTGAACGAGAGAAGACTTTTTTCATGGAAACATCTGCCCTTGAGTCCATGAACGTTGAAAATGCCTTCACAGAAGTGCTGACCCAGATCTACCATGTTGTAAGCAAGAAGGCCCTTGACATTGGTGATGATCCAGCCGCATTACCAAAAGGACAGACAATCAATGTTGGATCTCGCGATGATGTATCAGCTGTGAAAAAAGTTGGATGTTGTTCTGCTTGAGTATGTAGCAAAGTCTATGCCTTGTTTATAACCATGCAGAGATTGGATTGTCAGCATGAAAAATAATTGCATCAAACTATAAAGTTTCTGCTTTGGCCTGTAGGGAATTTCTGTTCAATATTAGCCAAATACTTCATTTTGCATTACTCCGTTTTTGTGTCATTTTAAGATATTCATTTATCTAATTTCAGATTTTTCAATTTGGTTGTCCTCAGTGTTTCTCATGCTTCTATTTGTTCTCATCTCATCTATGCATGCATGTTGACAAAGTAGATTGTTTGGACTGGTTCTTTACCCTGCATAGTTCTATCTTCTAGGTTGCTCATAGTTCTTGATAGCGAAGGTTAAACAAACCAGTTGTGTGAATGAGTTGTATCTTATTTTTGGTTAAATCGGTTTGGTTGTTCCTATAGAGGATTAAAAAATCAATTGAAAGTTTGAAATTGATATATTTTTTCTTGATTAATTTAACCTTCCTTAGCAATGCATGAGATGTAGAGTTGCACCTCTTTTTTCAGCAAGGGTGCATTCAAGTACTTGCACTTTTAACTTAGATCAGAAAGTTATCAAGAAGACTTCACATAAAAATAGCATTCTTCATAAATAAAAAATCCTCCATGAAGCTCAATGTTCTATTTCGGGATGCCAAGAGCTGGTTTTAATGATTTTCCATAATTGTTTCCCATTTAATTATCATGAACAAAGCAGCCTAAACACATGCATAATAAGCACTTTTTACAAGAACGTGCATGATGGGTGCACATTTGACATCTCACACTTAGTGTCACTCCATATGTTATCACCTTGTGATTGATTGAAAAAATATATTTAAGTTAAAATTTAATTTTTAAGTATTTTGTTGACTACTCATAGCTTATAACACATAGAGTGACACTCATTATAGAATAGTAGATGTGATCCTTGCATGATAAGCATGATTGCTGCAGTTTTCTTCTGTTCTTTTGCTGAAACAATTGATTTAGTTATCAGTTTCAAGCATTGGAAAATCAGCAAAAGACTATGATATCTAAAACTTACCAGCTTTCTCTTATTCTTGCTTCTTAGCAGCATCTACTCTTTGTTGACGTATAAGAGCTAAAATATCTGCATGACAAAGACATAGAACATCAACATTGGTCATTAGGAAATGAAAGCCCCACCACATAGTACAAGTGCTTTTAAGACTAAAGATATATCACTTGTCATTTATCCATGCAAAGCACGTTTTATTTCTGTTAAACCTATAATCAGAGAATAGTATTAATGCACTATTCTCCCATATAATTAAACAGAATAATGTAGTATCAGGATAGGCTTCAGGATTTGCTAACGCTGATGGTTCATATAGAATTCCAGCTAAGGCTTTGTTTGGGAGTTAGGAGGGAAAAGAAAGGGATGAGAGGGTAAAGAGGGGGAGGAAAGAAAGGAGAAGGGAGGGCAAATCTAACTAAACCTTTCCATTGTTTGGGAATGTGAAATTTAGATAGGAGGGGATGGAGGGTTAATGTAATACAAAAATACTATTTTACCCCATTCCCTTTAAAAAAGTAATAGTATGTTATGTATTATATGTTATAAAATAATATTAGTAAAGGTATTTAGCTAATTTGGCTTATTTTCCTCCCAAAACACCCCAATTTTGGCATTTGGAGGGTTTGAGGGGGTTTGAAAAATGCTTCAAATCTCTCCCCTCTCCTCCACTAAACTCCCAAACAAGAGAATCCCTCTCCTAAGCCTTCCCCTTCCTTTCCTCCCCTCCAAAATGATACTCCCAAACACACTCTAAGAGGACACCATGCAGGAGGTGCTCAACATGTGACACTTCTTGCTAGATCTCTCAGTTAAGAATTCATCATCAGATCTACATAGCTTTTAGTCTATTCCAGACTTGACTTTTAGTCTCATACATAAAAAGGAACAAACAAGTTGAAACATGATTCTGGTAGCTGCATGGAGAGGGATTTGGTGGCAGCCAGCTTTGTGAAGGGGACAAATATCACTTGTCCCATAATTTTTGTATCTTCATGTCCCCAACCAATGAAACTTCATGAAATAATATTAAAATATTAATTTTTGTTTTTATAATTTTTCTTTTAAAATGAATGAAGTTTTCTCATTGGTTTGGGACACCAAATGACACATGATTGAGGACATGTAATTCATATCCTTCTAAAGGTGGTAGTATTCAGAATGGAGATCCCCTGTCCCAGATTGTGTCCCCCACCAATTACATTGTGTCATTCAATTAAATAAGAAAACAAAAAAATACAAGATAGAATTTCTTGGAATAGGTAATCCATCTTCCCTTCATAAGACGAAATGCATTATTATCACAATTAAATTATTTCAAAGATGTACAAAAGGAAATGAAAAGGCCAAAAATGGATAAACTCATCTCAACATCTCTAGCTTTAAAGTTCTTGGGCTTGACCAAGTTAGGGTTTTCAATATCAAAACCCCTTCGGTAACCTATGTCTTATGCATACTTTATATATTATATAGTGTAATATCTATATAATGTCTTATACATATATCATTTATCTGTATTGTTTTTTAAAGAGTTAATTATAATTAAAAATGAATGATGAACTGACAATATATAAAAAATTTACATGGTTAATGCATATATTTTTTTCCTGAATTATATACCCATTTGAAAGCATAATTGTGTTCAATTTAACTTGTGATATTTAATTACTGAAAATGGGTTAAAATGGTGTGCCACTATCTAATATTCTGACTTATATGATGACCCGTTAGTGGGATGGGCAAATGGAAAAGCAGAAGCATCGGCCATTTAACAAACGGGTCCAAATTCAAAGCCCAAATATTCCCTCTCCTTCTCCGCTCCTCCCTCAAATTTTTTTCTCATCTTTTCGGTTTTCCCGCAAAAAAAATCATCAATCTGCGACACACCATCCAATTCAATCTCAACCATCCAAGATCTCCAAATCAACGATCTCCCCTTACACAAGCCACGTCATCGATCCGCATGATCCCATTTCTAGAAACAAACCATACCCGTTCATTCCCCTTCCAAACAAATCAACGGCCACACACAATCATTTTCTCACAAACCCAAACTTCAAAAATCGAAGCCCCCACTATATAAACCACCTCTCACCACTCTCAATAGCATCAAAACTTTTCTATCTCTCTCTCTCAAATTCAATATCAGTTCGCGGTTTCCGGTGATCAGAAAATGGCTCGTACCAAACAAACTGCTCGCAAGTCCACCGGTGGCAAGGCACCAAGGAAGCAACTAGCAACCAAAGCCGCTAGGAAGTCTGCTCCGGCGACCGGCGGCGTGAAGAAGCCACACAGGTTCAGGCCAGGGACAGTTGCACTCCGTGAGATCCGCAAGTACCAGAAGAGTACAGAGCTTCTTATCAGGAAGCTTCCATTCCAGAGGCTGGTCCGTGAAATCGCTCAGGATTTCAAGACCGATCTTCGTTTCCAGAGCTCCGCTGTGTCGGCGCTGCAGGAGGCGGCGGAGGCCTATCTTGTGGGGCTTTTCGAGGACACTAATCTCTGTGCCATTCATGCTAAGAGGGTTACTATTATGCCCAAGGATATTCAGTTGGCTAGGCGCATTAGGGGTGAGCGTGCTTGATTAAACCCTCGGTTAGGGTTTGCCGTTGGTGTAGATAAGTTTGTACTCTATGTCTGCTTAGTGTTGAAGTGTTCATGGTTCTTTTGTTGAAGATTTATGTAATACCCTCTTGATATTAATGTCCTATTATCTATGAAATCAGTACTTTGATTTTTATGCCCTATCAAATTATATTTTGTCTTTGGTGTTTCTTTGTGTTATTTATTTATAGTGAAGTTTGTCATTGATTCGAGAGCAAGGTATATAGGCTGTTTAATTTGAATTTGAATTTATATGCCACAGATATCAGTTTTTTCTACTCATTTCTGTTCCAATTATTCTCTGCTGAAGGGAAATCAGTAGGCAAGGTTGGCTTTGGAACAGCTTTAATCTTTAACATCTGGTCTATCTCTCCTTTTGATCATGCCACTTATTGTGTCTTTGTTGCCTACATGTGGATAGTGAATCTTGGTTTCAGGGGAGGACATTGATCCTCACCCTGTGCCACCATCTGCAGAATGAATAGAAAAAAATAGCTATTCCGGAGTAAAAATTTTCTAGTCCTTAGCTATGTAAGATGTTGCAATGTACTCACATAAGGCTCCCATGGATTAATTCTCTGCATTAGAAAATTTCTTCATTTAAGAAATGATATAGGTCATCTACATTCTCAAAGGCTATAATAATTTTGAAATCTGTGACTCCTTTGAAGGTTATAAAATCATTTACTTAAGTATGTGTTGAGGGAAAGATAATGATGCCATCAGCTTTGTTAATCAATTATATGATGTCTTCTGATGAAGAATTATGTGTAAGGTAGTAGCGTTTTCCCATTGCCTCCTTTTGTTTATCTAAGATCTTCCTAATATTCTTTTGTTTTTTTGTTTAATTGTTGTACCACTTCTAGTCTCCCTTTTACATTGGCTGTTCATGATTATAGGAATGGAAAGATTTGTTCCTCCCCCCCAACTGAATCCCCATCATTGAATTTCTGTGATTGATAGGGATAAGGCTAAGGGTAGGGGTAGACCCGAAATTACTAAAGTGTATAAGAGGGGTAAGAGGAAGGTTTGGTTGTTAAATAACTAACCTTGGCTCTGTTTCTCTGGGTAGTTAGTAGTTAGGCCCTAGTAGCCACCTATAAATAGAAGGAAAGGCTTTAGAGAAGTTAGTTAAGAAATTGGGAAAGATAACTGATTGAGGAATCAGTTAGAAGAGGATCGTGGGATCCTTCACCATTGTATTCACTACCATTCTCTTGTGTTCTTCTATCTCTAATAAAATTCATAGAACCCTATCACGAATTCTATACTCGTGAGTTAGGGGCATTTCTTTTCATCCCTATTACTTTCTTCCTTACCCCTGGATACCAGTGTCCAACAGTGATGAGCCAAAGATATATTTTGCTCACCCAATGTATATGTAGTGAAACGTTTGCTTTCTTATTTTCTTTTTGATAAACATTTTGTCATTTTCCCCCCACTCAGATTGACTTTTCTTTTCTGTATAACCAAGAGTATCCTTCAAACAAAATGTCAATCTTTTCTGTATGACCAGGACTATGCCATTTCTAGTCTCCCTTTTATTTTCTTATCAGATTATTTTTTAATATAACAGCTGAAGTTTCTTCATTTTCTGTCTCTTTTTCCAACTTCCAACAGAGAAATTGCAGAATCTCCCTCCCTTTTATTGGCTATCCCGAGTTTCAGTTTTATGTTAGTTTCGTAACAATTTGTTATATTAGTTTTTGCAGTGATGAAGCTATAGTATACCAGATTTTCTATCTGTACTACTGTCACCAAAAGTTTGTTGGGACAACCGGACAAGGAAAGAGTGTAATGGTTGGAATCAATGGAGATGCAATTTATAAAGATTAAATATTTAAATTGAGACAACATTATTACAAAACAATAAAAGTTTAAAATTACATCACACATAACACCAGGGATATCTTTTGGGATGACATATGTCTATGTCAACCTGGGAGCACATCTTTTGTAAGAAAAAAGTGTAGACAAATAGTTGATACTTTATTGGAATGAATATAACTCTGCAATAGCATATATAAGCCAAGTCATACCGTGCTGTTGCATTTAAGAGGAAAGAAGTTTAGCTGCAGTAGTTTCTCTTGCAAGCGGAACACAGATGAGATTGTTGGACCTTGGGACAGTTAAACCAAAACTCTCAGCCATGCTAACTTTAGCATCTTTACCCTTCAATATTTGACCTTGTGGTCCAACAGGCTGCAAGTCAAAGCACTGAATAACAGATGCAAGCAATGTTGCCATTCCAGAAGTTGCCAAATTCACTCCAGGGCACATCCTCCTTCCAGACCCAAATGGTAAGAGTTGGAAATGTTGTCCTCTGAGATCAACTGGGTCAGTAGCAGTATCCAAAAACCTCTCAGGACGAAATTCTGATGGGCTTTGCCAGTATTTTGGATCTCTTCCCACAGCCCAAACATTGAAAAGTATCAATGCTCCTTCTGGGATTACATAGCCATTAATCTCACAATCTTGTACACATTTTCTTTTGACCACGGGTAGTGGTGGGTGCATACGGAATGTTTCTTTCACTATGGCTCTAATGTATGGAAGATTCTGAACATCTGCTTCATCAACTAGTTTATCTTTTCCAACAACACTATCAATCTCCTCCCTAGCTTTCTGGAACACTCTTGGGTTGTTGATGAGCTCTGCCAAAGCATAGTCTGTTGCCACAGCTGTGGAATCTGTCCCTGCTGAGAAGAAATCCTGCACACAAAGGGAAAGTGGGAATATTGTGAGTTACAATATTGGTTAATGGTTCCTTCACTTTGGACAGAAAACATTTTTCTTATAGGCTTTGTTTTTAGAACATTAGCATAAATGATATTTCCTTGTATTTTACTCTATTTTCAAACAAAGCATGAAACTTACCACAACAAGACCCTTGATTTGTTCCTTGGTAATCTTTATTTCCATGGTTGGGTCCTCAGCAAAGTCAAGCAAAGTATCGAGAAAAACTACGCTCTCTTCACCCTTTTCAAGTTCCCCATTTCTCTCTTTCCTCTTCTGCCTTATCTCTTGGCGTTTCTTAATAACCTTTTCAATAACAGGATCAAACCTGTTAAATAATTCTTCAATTCTCTTCTCATAGTTTCCAACCTTGAGCTTCTTCAATGGCCAAATAAAATCAGTGAGACTGTATTCCCCAAAGATCTTAACCACCTCACGAGCAATATTTCTAATCTCTTCAGACTCACCCAACATCATCATAGAGATGGTGCCATTGGTCCACTTGAGTAGTTCCTCAGTAACATTAAGGGGTTGTTGAGTATCCGAGTTAAGGGCTAATACCTTAAGAACCTTACGAATTTCTTGGCTCCTCAAAGGCCTCAACTTGTTAACAGTGGTTGCATTGAGAAGATCATTCATGATAACCTTCCTAATGAACTTCCAGTAAGGTGCAAAGGGAACCATAGCTACAGAATTATTATATGTGAGACGCTTTATAGCTGAAGTTTGGAACCTTGTGTTGAAGGAAGAAGCTTCATGGGTTTGGAGGAAGAGTTTGAAAAGGTCAGGGGTAGATGCAACAATTGTAGGCATGGAACCAAAGTATAGAGAATACAAAGGACCATAACGTTCAGATAGTTTGATAAGGGATTGGTGAAGAAGGGGTTGGTCCAAAAGGTGCAAGTGCCCTACAAAAGGAAGGCGTGGCTTAGGAGAAGGAGGGTTTGGAAGGTGTCTAAGTGTTTTTGATTTTGCAGATGGTGAAGGACGCAAGTAAATGAAAAGAGCTATGGCCAAAAAAGTGAGAGCAAGTTCGATCAACATGGTATTGTTTTTGTGTTTATCTTTGGTGTATCTATAACAAGTGTGAGGAAGAGAGAGTAGTGAGTTTGAGACTAAGTAGCAGTGTTTATTGCTTGGTTGAAGGAAAAGACTTCCAATGCTCCCATTTTATAAGCAACTCATTCATGCATCAAAATTGGCAATTCCTGTCTTGTGAAGAATTGTTGATTTTTTTAAATATCTGAATTTAATAGAATAATACACATTAATCAATGATGATCTATGTGCTTGGCCGCCTCAGTTATTATTCTATGTGGGCCTCACTGTTTGCAACAATGTTGAATGAAAAATCAAATGAATGAATCTTTTTTATCACCTACTTCTTTTCTAGTGTGAGAACTCGTGCTGCCACCTACTTCTCTTTGATTTAGTTATCAAGTTTTGACTCTAAATAGTTGGTGGGTACGTAACACTAAGTCAGCTGAATACTATTTGAAGAGGAAAGTGACACAGAAAATGAAGAAAAAACAAAATGTAATATATTTTTACTATTGAGATATCCTCTTATCATCATAAGATAATTTATCTCCTTAAAATCACTCATTCTTTGATATGTGTTTTATTTTTCTTCTTTATAAAAATTTTCATTTTAAAATATATTATAAAAAAGTAATACACATGTCAAACAATGAGTGATTTTAAGGAATTTTAAGGAGAAAAGTGCGAGAAAATATTTTATTCTCTTTACTATTTTATTTATACTGGACTGACCATCTCTTTTACCCTTAAACTATAACACTAGCCCTAGACATATTGCAAGTATGAATTTGCTTAACGTGTTAGAGATTTTTTTGTCACCCTGTTATTATAAGATTCTAATTTAATTTATCAAATCAAGTACTTCAATCTTTTTTGGTACATTAAGTACTTCGATCTGTTCCTGAAAAAACAGCCCTACAGATTTTTAAAAACACCAATATAGTTAATAATATAACTAATTTTCATATCATTTTTTTGTATTTATCCTTTATCTCTTCACTTACTATCTTTAAAGTTATTTAACTAACTATTTTTTATTTTAAAATTAGTCCCTAGTGTTAAAGGCATAGTTGGAAAACTAACAAGTAATATTTTTAAACTTCTAAATAGATAAGTAAATAGAAATATAAATAAATAAAATAGACAAACAATAAACAACAAATAGAGTGACGTCTTAGGTGTTATCAACAATCAAATAATTAAGATAACAAAAAGTTTTTATTGAGAGCCTTTCTACAATCGACACCATTTTCCTAGGCAAACTCATATTCTCATATTCTAGTTTAAAGTCAAGTTTGGCATACAAAGTGCAGTTTTTGTTACGTAGTAGCAAACAAAGAGATATTATTTCATGTGCCGGTCTTATCATGAAGTCAGCTTTCCATTACTCTTTATTATCATAACTCAAATTACTCTTCCTTTAAAATTTTAAATTGTAATCTTACAAAGTTTATCAAACAGAGCAATTATTTCAGTATCTTATTGTCAAATATTTTTATTTAAACTTAAAATATTAAGTAAGTATTTTAACTCAATTATTTTATTGACACTTCAGCACTTTTGTTTTTTAACAGCAATACATTTTTAAATAACAGTGTCATAAAACTATATACTACAGTAACCCTTAATATACAACTACACATAATAAATTTGATTTTTCTCACAAGTCACCATTATGTTTCGGGGAGTTGATTCGAAAATCAGATGTGATCATTTTGTGTGGACCGAGGAAGTTTGTTTGAACATTACCGAAGATTAGGTGTGAAGCAGAGGTGTTAAATGAGCTACTTGGATGAGTATGGGCTAGCCAATATCTAGTCCAAGTTAAATTGTGTTGGACTAAAAAACACCTATATAATTTATGCATATTAAATTGTAGTTCAAACCCATCCGAATCAGGTTGTGGGGGGTGGTGGGCCGACCCACATAAACTAAAAAATATTTATTTAAATTTTAACATATTTAATCTATTTAAAAATATATATAATGTGATATTACTGTATTTTTTTTAACATACTTGTTATGCTTAATGCAACCAAACTTATAGATCTAATGCATTATGTTTAAGTGTTTGAGTTAAGACATGATGTCAAGTCTACGTTTATGATTTTTTATACAACTCTTTTATTAAATCTTTCATTTCTATTGGATACTAACTCTCTCACTTCATAACCCAATATTTATTTTCTATTTTTTTTTGTTATAAGTTGTTTTGTAAATTTTCAAGTAGGCTTATTATCAAACCAAGTGTCCCCAAAAAGATAAAAATAAATAAAGAAAACGGGTAGTCCAAACCCGTCTACGTAATCGCGGTCCGAGCCCAGATTTAATATAGCCCAGTCTAGTCGGGCTAAAAATCTCGGTTCTATAAAAAGTACCTAATATGATATGCAAGCCTTATAAATGTTTGGGCTTTGGCGGGCCGATCCAATCTGGCCTGCCCGTTTTGACACATCTAGCGTGTGCATGGACTCGATAAGGCTTGTGTCTTACTCGATCTAAATATTGATAATTTCATTTTTTGAACCGCCCTGACCATAGACCTGAGACTAATCTGACCATAATATTGTATAAGTCAACCTCCGAACTTGACCTAGACCCGATTAAATGTAATGCATATATTTTTTGAGTAATTTCTTCTCAATATTTTACTTATAATTATAGATATGTAAGTTAAGATATGAAATTATAAATGTATATATATATATTGTTAATCACGTATACGTGATAAAAATTAGAGAATCAATGATGTTTTGACCTAAGTAATATCATTATTCTATACACAATTCAATAGAGACATACATAACCTTGATGAGTAAGTGACTTTTAGCCAGGTCAAGTCATACTTATCACACAGTCCTAAATACTGTTCGGGTTTGATTTTTGAACTCAAACCTAATAAGACTCTACTCTATTTGGACTGATCATAATCGGGATAAACTGAGTAAACCTAGTGGTGTCCTTGTCTCCTACCAAATACCATTAGCGTAGTGTCCAACGAGGTAGATGGGAGAAGGTCCCAAGCTACCCATTCATTTTTTGTTTCTCTGTGGCACCCACTGCCCCACATATTACCAATACTGTGAAGTTTCACTTTCTTCTTAAAAATAGTACAAATCAATCAAGAACCATGTTGGGTATGTTCTATGTTGTATTAAAATAATTTAACTACTGTGATTGACGTTCAAGAATTATTATAATATTGGCGAATTTTTTTATAAGTTAAAATATGTCTTTACTCTAAATAGGGTAGTGTAATATGTGATACAAAATGGAACACCCACAATTATCTTTCTACTTCAATTATTTCAAAGCTGAAAACCATTACCTCCTATAAGGTGTTGGGTGTTCAAATCACATTACCGAAAAGGTATTGATAAATTAATTAGTGCAGTCGTTCTAGTACTAGTCAAGAAAGGCAACTTAGTTTATATGAAGGCGGTTTCTCCTTTAGATACATTATTGCACAAGCAGTCAATAATTTTGTCTCTATTCTTCAATCTCTCATAGCCACATACTTCTTCAACTGGCAATACGATTCATGTTCTTTTCAGCAAAATTTGTTTTGTTGTCCCCTCAGTGTTTTGTATAGGCTGTATGATAAAACTATATTATTATCAATAAAAGACAAATATTAATATACTAATATTTGTTTATAAAACCATAAGATCAGTTTGATTGCAAAAGTATTTGTTGTTTCTGTTAAGGATTTTAAAATGCCATATATTTTCATTAAGTTTCACGATTATAAATATATGTAGAGTAAATTGTGGTGACTTATTTTATATGCTTTATTGTTATTTTTTTGTGCAAAGTAATTTTTTAAAATAGAAATTGTCTAAGATGACAATTGTTATAATAGGTTAACACCTTCCTATAAGTGTCATATATATCTCGCTCGATCACAGTACTAGAAGCACCCAAATAACTATCATATATTTATGGAGTGTATGGTATACTTTCAATTGCTCATATATTTTTTATCATGTTTCGAACTGATTACTGAAGTGAGTTATTTTCCAAAGATTTGTGCTTCACTATATATGTTCAGAGAACAAACATATACAATGAATCTCTGTTTGGCGATTCAATGAATCATCTCCATGTCCATCTTACATATGAAGCAATGTCTGAAGGTCTGATTCAATGTATGTCAATGTGTATATAAATTTGAAAGGTAACATACTTGTCATAACATTTAATTTTCTTATCTCTCTCTATTTAAATAGACTTAATTATACCTAACTAACTAATTTATTTTAAACATATTTTAATCATAAAAAATATACAAAAGATAAATGTGTTTAGAATAATTACTAACAATATAATATTAACTGTAAAATATATTTCAACACATGAAAACATAAAACTACTGAAATAATGGGAAATAAACAATTGATGTCTTAAAAAATGGTTAGATACTTATTGATTCCTCCTTGCTAGCCCTACTTTGCATCGTTCACCTTGATCCATAAACCTATAAATTCACTATATATATATATATATATATATATATATATATATATATATCATGGACTTGTGAATTTATAGGTTTATGGATCAAGGTGAACGATGCAAAGTAGGGCTAGCAAGGAGGAATCAATAAGTATCTAACCATTTTTTAAGACATCAATTGTTTATTTCCCATTATTTCAGTAGTTTTATGTTTTCATGTGTTGAAATATATTTTACAGTTAATATTATATTGTTAGTAATTATTCTAAACACATTTATCTTTTGTATATTTTTTATGATTAAAATATGTTTAAAATAAATTAGTTAGTTAGGTATAATTAAGTCTATTTTATTTTCTATATAATAGGTCGATTAATTTCTTTGTAATTCAATATTATTCTCTCATTCAATCGATGATATACACACTCATTTTTTTTTGCTATTTGATTTATAATATTGTATTGCTAGTAACTAGTTTAAACTCATTCACCTTTTACATATTTTCCATAATAAAAACATGTGTAAAATAAATTAGAGTTGAAAAAATTTAAAACCACCCTTTCATTTCTTCTTTGATAAATCTTTCTCTATTCTTTCTTGTGGAATCTAAAAGGGTGGTTGATAACTGTGTATAACAACTAAGTAGAAGTACAAAACATAAGTTGCAACACAACATAGATATGCTAATAATATATCTTCCACTCAGAACTTTAAATGAAGCTAAAATTAACAATTATACATTTCCCCTCCTTTACTCTAATAAGCCTTCAAATTACCCTCTATGGAGAAGATGCATCAGCCTTGTAGTTATACAACTTCCTTCATCTGTGCATGCTTATGCTCCAAACATTCATGCAAATCACACTCTTCATTACTTGAGCTTTTACCATTGCCATCATTATATCCATTCTCCTCATTACCAACCACCTCCTTGCCAATAAAAGCGTTCATTGATACCGTGCTACTAGCTGGAGCTAGCTGAACTAGAACCAATAAAAGTGGTTCAATGATATGGAGGGGAAATCGAAAGAACTTAATCAACACTCTTAGTGTTTAACCAAATCGTTCCTCCTCCTAGAATGGTGTTGGATCACCATTGATTGCAACGGAAGTTATCAAATTATATGTCTATAGTACTTATTGGGTAATCAATTTCAATAATCATATTGATATTAAAGGGAGCCAAGGCAGAGAGACTTGATATTAATGGGTCAAATATAGAATTCTCATTCCAGTTGCATGCTCCCATTTCCTTTATTTGTCTCTTTCTTGGAATTGTGTGTTTTTCTAAGTGTTAGTTTGGCAGCAGTTACACCCCAGTAGAAAACTGGTGTTTGACGGGTAATAGAGGAAAGTGAATGATTTTGGAGTTATAAAATACAATTGTGAGTAATTATAATGTCTTAAGTTTCTTTTCATTTTTCTTCAAATCACAACTTGCAAATATACCCCAGTAGAAAACTGTTTGTTAATTAAGGGATGCATAGTTAAGTTTTCCAATAAAAGTGTCCCCCGTGACAAATAGGATAAATTTATTTGAAAGCTTAAAATAGTGAATGGAGATAGCTATGCTTTTGATGATCCATTTGTGTAATTATCCAATTAAAAAGTGTTATTTTATATCTGAACACTGCTTCATCTCATCTGTCAAAATCTATATGATAATAATATTTTTATCAAGCCTAAGTTCTATCAGCATTTGTGAAATACTTTCAAGTTTCTATCTTAAGTTTTTAACTAATTTATGATCCTTCTATATATCAATAAAATCTATTTATAAATTCTGAATATTATTTTTGAACCAGATTGTTTTTAAGACATTTTTCTCCACCAGGGTGATTATTTCATAAATTATTATTTGTCGACTTATTTATCTCGAAGGAATTATCTTTAATTGCTCCCTATTTTTTAATTATTAAACAACAAATCTTCTTAAGAGAAACTATAAAATGAGCTACTATCACTTTTCATTTTTTATTTGTAAAATTTAAGTTAAATTAAAGAAATAAGAAATGAGATATTTTAATCTTGATTCCTATTTACAAAAACGTCTATGAGAAAAGGAAACCCAATTTAAATTTTAAAATAAAATTTTAGGATAATTTAATTTGAATTTTAAGAGATATTTAATTCGAAATTATATTTATACGAGATAACACCAACCAAATAATTAGGGTCACAATCAATAACTATAGCATGAGTTGATGGTTTAAATTGTGGAGGCTCCTATTAGGTTAGTTGTGAAAAAACTTGAATGGTTGGGAAGATGTTGCATCACTGAACAAAAGAAATGATTGATTGATATGTATGTAGAAACTTCCAAAGCGTGTGTTACCACACTAACCTTTAGGTTTGATTCGCCCCCACCAATTTAAGTATATATGATACAAATGGGATGAATAGTAAATCTCTTCAGGATACTTTGGAAAACCTTGATGTGTTTTGCACCAACACACCAAATATATCTTTCGATAGTAATTTACAAATCTCAAGCATATCTTTCGATAGTAGTTTACAAATCTATGTTTCCTACACTTCTCTAATGCATTAGAGAAATGGAGGATGATTTCTTAGATGAGAAAAGTCGGATTTTCTATGTCACATTATGCCTTGAAGTTTCTCTATTTATAGAGAAATAAAGGTCACTTGGTGAAAAGAAACACTTTTGAGATTCTACACTTGGTGAAAAGGTACACTGTTTGGTAAGTAATACATCCTCGGTTCAAATCCCTACGGTTGCATTGTTTCATTTTTATTCGTACTAATATGAATAAAACGTAACAAAACCATTCAAGCTAAGAATTAAACTCATGACCTCCAATTCATTGTCAATAGGTACAACCACTGAACCAATTATCATTCTTTTTCATATATCATGAAACCAAAATATCTATATACGCTCTATGTGAATTCAGATATTTTGGAAATATCTCTCACATTAGTTTAAAAGTTAAATTTTGAAGGGGAAGAAATAAAAAAAAAGGCTTGAGAGTCATGACATATATCAAACTTTCCTGTTCTTTTATTTTTCCTTTAAAATCCAACTCCCAAATTAATTCTTACTAAAAAAATTGAATAAGGTAATAATCTAATAAATATTTGTTGACATCAACGTCCTTATTCATTAGCTTTTTCTTAGTGAATTCATTGTAAATTTATGGTTAGGACTATTGGTCTCACCATAAATAATGTGACCAAAATTTTCCTTTTAAAATCTAACTCCCAAATTAATTCTTACTAAATTTTTTGACTAAGGTAGTCATCTAATAAATATTTGTTGACATCAACAAGATTGTCCTTATTCATTAGCTTTTTTCTTAGTGAATTCATTGTAAATTTACAGTTCGGACTATTAGTCTCACCATAAATAATGTGACCCAAGTGAATTTATTAGATTTCTCAGTATTCTTATTCCAGACATATAACACAGCATCTTAAATGGTCTGTTAGGACTACCTCAAATTCTCCGGAACAAGAGACAAGAGAAGGCACTATTATTTATTGTGTCATGACATAATTCTGCATCCGAAATATCTGTCTTTATTCTACATCTTGAACATATAAATGCTGCATCATAGTTTATATTCTCAACATATCCACTTAAACAAAATAAACACAAAAAAGTTCAAATGGCTTTCAGTAGCAGTAATGGAAGTGAAGAGAGTGAGATGTATCATGCACAAATCCACTTGTATAAGCATGTATACAACTTCGTAAGCGCCATGGCTCTCAAATCTGTTATGGAACTAGGCATAGCAGATATAATCCATAACAATGGAAAACCCATCACTCTTTCTGAGTTAGCCTCATCCTTGAAACTCCACCCTTCAAAAATTAGCGTCCTTCATAGGTTCTTGCGCCTCTTAACACACAATGGATTCTTTGCCAAAACAAAAGTACAAGAAGAAGAAGCATATGTTTTGACCCCTCCATCAAAGCTTCTTATAACAACCAAGCCAACATGTTTGGCACCTATAGTTAAGGGAGCCCTTCATTCAAGTTCCTTAGACATGTGGCACTCTTCTAAGAAATGGTTCACTGAGGATAAGGGACTCACACTTTATGAGACTGCAACTAATGAGAGTTTTTGGGCCTTCCTTAATGGAAATCATGATTCTTTGATCATGTTTCAAGAGGCTATGGCAGCTGATTCTCATATGTTCAAGCTTGCTCTCAAAGAGTGCAAGCATGTGTTTGAGAATTTGGAATCACTAGTTGATGTGGGAGGAGGGATCGGTGGTGTAACAAAGCTCATCAATGAAGCATTTCCTCACATGAAATGCATAGTATTTGATCAACCACAGGTTGTGGCTAATTGCTCAGGAAATGAAAATTTGAGTTTTGTTGGTGGAGATATGTTCAAATCCATTCCTTCTGCTGATGCAGTTTTACTCAAGGTATATTTATCAAACTTTAGAAACCCATTTCAACTAACATATCCATATTTCATATTTGTGTCTTAACCAAAGATAAAAATAACCATTTTAGCACAATGAGGTTGGAGAGAATATAAATGTTTATTGACCTTTTTTTATAGTGGGTTCTACATGATTGGAATGATGAATTATCTTTGAAGATATTGAAGAACTGCAAAGAAGCTATTTCACACAAAGGAAAAAAAGGAAAAGTGATTATCATCGACATAGCTATAGATGAAGAGAGTGATGATCCTGAATTAACAGAGTTGAAGCTGGATTATGACTTGGTGATGCTAACTATGTTCAATGGAAAAGAAAGGGGAAAGAAAGAATGGGAGAATCTTATCTATGAAGCAGGTTTCAGCAACTACAAGATCACCCCAATATGTGGCTTCAAGTCTCTCATTGAAGTTTATCCCTAGTTACTATAATCAAATTTTGCAACAACGTAACTTTAATAAGGTTCTACTTAAGAATAAAATCATTAGTACTTGTTACTCAGTCTTAGGAATGAATTTCATAGCTAGTTGCATAGAGATCGTTATTTTGTGATAAAAGACAGCAAAAGATCCTTTTAATAGAACATGGTTTGAAATTGAATCTCCATACTTATTCTTATTGTACTCTAATGGAAGAATAATTGGTTTATTCAAGTAAAAAAAATGTAGTTACCAGTCATTATCTTTAAGTAACCACATTCTTTTTGCCAATAAATTTTCTTCAACTTTCTTTCTTCCATCTACCTACCTTTATTATATGTTTTTTTTTATGTATAAGCAATGTTTTTTAGCAGGAGGAAGAAGGAGAAATTTTACATCTATAGAGGTCATAGCCTAAGGACTCATGTTTTATATCTAACACTTATACTCTTGGACCCTTATTATATATGTTAGTCTTTCAATAAATTCAAATATATAGCATGAGATTGATGAATAGAAATAATATGGTGCACATTTTTATTTTTTATTCACCTCATAATAAATTGATTCATATCTTATAAGGTTGTTAGTTCATAGTTGAGTATAAAGTTTTTTACATTAATATATCATCAACTATTCTTATTCATGTATCAATTTTATATTTAAAAATAGATTCAATATATAAATAATAGATGATGCATTTATAATATAAAACTATTATTATATTGTAAAGACTATTTTCATGCACAATGCATGATTAGCATATATTAATTACAAGCAGAAAGTGTGTGTGAGAGGATATGCAGATGTCATTTACCTCGGTGATTATGCTGTAGATCAAGCCAGGTATTTTTTTTTAATATTATGCCCTTTTAAGTTGCTTCCTTTAAGCCACAATCTTTAACTCTAGTGCATTGGATTAGAGTTCTTTACAACTTTGCCCTTAACTCTTCTAAGAATGTTATTTTAATTTTTTCATCCAATAGACAGCTTTGGATCAAAAAAAATTTATTCTCATAATTTCGTGTTTTCGAACTCAAAATTTATCTTGTTGAATAAGAGTTTCAACCATTCCTTTAGATTTGGTAAAGAAAATTTAAACACATTATTAAAATATGATAAATATGGTGCATTACTAAGATTACATTAAAGAATAATAATTAAATAACCCAAATAATAAATAAGAGTGCAACTTCTGGGACTTCTTTAATTTGTTTTTTCATGACACAAAAATTAAATGAGTAAAAGCTAAGTCAAATTTCTTGCTTGTAGGGCAATCCAATATGTTTAAAGAGGTTGTCCCCTACCAACAAAACATTGATAGAGTGATGTAAGATCCTACTGGATCTTGAAGGTCGATGGTTCGATTGCTGTAAGTGATACTTGTTAGGAGGGGCAGCCATAAACCTAAAAATGATTAGTTTCTTACCCAAAAAAGGTAAGGGACCTTTGGTTGGTAGTACAAAAAAAAAGGTTGTCCTCTTGCCAATTGAATTGTGGACCTTCCTTTACAAGACATGTTGAGGATGATTACCATCCAGGGCACTCACTTAGGAGCAAAGCTGTTGGAAGTGTAAAGTAAGCAATCTATTACGTAAGAAACATGGTATTTGATAGTGTGCTAGTGAACCTCTCTTAAGTTAAATATACAGGTTCACTACCTGGAATTGTTGGAGACAACTAACTATGGTGCAAGATGACACTATAAGTTCATTCAGGTTATCTTATTATGACTCTAAAACTTGACACAATTGGCCCTGTTTCTTATAATTAGAAGTCAACTAAGGTGTCATAGAGAGATAATACCCAATTACCCATTATCTCTAATTTTTAAAGTTGTCTCTAAGATTATAAAGAAAATATACTTATCATTTTTTATAATTAAAACTGTAACTTTTCATGAAAGATGTCAAAATTAAAATTATAAATCATTCTCAATATTTTATTAACTACATGTTTGTAATAAGCTACTTCTTATAAAAAAATCAGAAGAGATAGTCATGTGTCTAATAAAGCAAACCTCACGTCTCAGTTACACAATTAGTGTTAAAAACCATAATGCTACAGCAAATAAATGAACTCATTCCACTGTTATAGTCAAAACCTGTACTGCTCCAGCAACTGAATGATTCATTTCAGTAAAAAAAAATTGTATAGAAGGTTTATAAATTAAATTTTGTAAGTTCCATGGTGTCACTCAATCAATTACCTGCATCCCCATCATGCAAAAGCCAGAGACTAGACCAGGACAACAAAACCAATTTTCTTGTAGTTTTCTATATATCCATTCTACATGACAGACTTCTTGCTACATGAGCTTGTCCACCCCTCCTTTTTCTTTCAGGCACAAACAAATGATTTTGAGACCCTAGCATATAAAGTGTACTTAAGCTAGCCTATTTCAATTATAAGGTGTAAACACAAACAACAAAGTATTTAAAGTATTCATAGTATACGTGACTCTGAATACATTAATAAGGATCTCATTACTGCAGCCGAGAAGGCGAGAACGACAATTAACCATCCTAGAACTCCATGTATTTCGAAACCTCAGCCCAATCAGTACCAGTCATTTAATGTCTTAATTACGTTTCCCCCAATCTCATCTGAGAATAGCTAACACAAGTTAAGAGTCAGAGACAGCTAACCAACTTAAATAATTGATAATTTGCTGCTAGCCTATAGCATAGAATATAATGTTTTTGTCACATTCATGTGAAAGAGAAATACAAACACATTCGTAAAAGAAACTTTATAACTGAACCTGCTACAACAATTTCTAATCCATATCCTTACATTAAAGCATGACAACAAGATAAATGAGACAATTTTGAAGTTAAAATTATCAATACCATGGTTATGTAACTATACTTACAGGCAACAAAATGAAAGAAACAAGTAAATCACCAGAGAAGTGACATTAATAAACAAGAAAAACTAAGATGTTAAAAAATGTTGTCTATTACACAGGCATTTTACCCTTGTCATTGTTTTGCTCTGTGATGTAATCGCGGAGTCTCTCAGCTTTGTGTCTCATAGAGTCAATAATCTCTTCGGTTGAACCAATTATCTGTTTCGGTAACTGAATTTCCAAGAAATCAAACCAATCACCAAGACTCATCTTCTCCAAATCAGGCCAATTGCAAATTCCACCCAAATTCTCCTCTTGTGCACTGCAATCTTCACCTTTTCTCTCATCAGCACTACTCTCTTTGAACCCATCTTCAGAGTGATGATTCAACTCTATCTCATCATCAACCTTAGGTTGTTCCAATTCAGCAACTTTAACCCTCTCTTCTTGTACATTCTTCTTCTTAGCACAACCACCACCCCTCTTTTTCTTTCCCTCGACTTTTTCCACCCCACATTCCTCCAAGTTTGAATTTTGAGCATTTTCCCCACTCACAATTCCTTTATTCTTCATATTCCGGGTCACCCGAATATTCTTCCGTTCCTCCACCTTCTCATTGGGAGCATCCGAATTCCCAATCACAGTCTCCTCTTTCTTCAAATTTCGCTTCGCCCGGGTCCCCTTCTTCGGTTCTTCCACATCATCATGGCCACTGGAATCAGGAATCTCAATCACACTCTGCCTCTTATGTTTGGCATTCCGGGTCACCCGTTTATTATCGGGCTGACCCACCAACCCAGATTCATTATCCCCAATCGTAATCAAACCCTTACCTTTGGCAAGCCTACCACGCCGTTGTTTCGCCACAGGCTCAACCTCAACCGGCGGGGCAACACAATTCTCACCCTTCAGACCCGGTTCAACAGACCCGGTTCGACCGCGACGGGTCGGGTTCCTCACCACCTTATTATTATCATTATCAGTACCTTGTTGGTGGGGAATGAGGGTAACGTGAATGGAAGTGAGTTCTCCGATCTTGATAGTAGAATCGTTGTGAAGATCGAAAGGAACATGAGGGGTTACCTTGTTGGAATCCAAAACGGTGCCGTTTGAGGAGTCGAGATCTACGAGGACCCATTTACCAGAATCGGAAGTGATAGAGAGATGTTTGGAGGAGATGCCGGAGTCTTTGATGGGGAGGTTGTTGCCGCGGGCGACGCGGCCGATTCGGATGGAGGAAGCGGGTGGGTAATGGAGGGTTTCACCTTGTCGAGGGCCTTGGAGGAAAACGAGTTTGAGAGAAGGAGGTTGTTGTTGTTGTTGTTGTTGTTCCATATTGGTTAAGAGAGTGAGAGATTGCAGTAGCGAAGGATTGAGGGTTCAATTTTTCACTTTTGAATTACTACCACTTCTCAGTTTTCCCTCCGATTCCTCCTACATTTTTTGTTAAAAGATTCCAAGTGGTTCTGCTGAAGTAAGAGAGTAATTTACTAAAAATTCAATAAAAACATCATAAAGAGTCATTATTTGTTCTACTTACTACTTAAATTTGAAGCATTGGTAAAACTGATCCATGAGCATAAAGATAATTTAAATTAATTATCAGTATAACAAATTTAACTCATTCATTTGGTATTAACCTTAACTTATATAGATCAATACTATTTTATTTTATTTTTTATATACAAATATGATTGTATTAATATTGAAATTTAATTATTATTTTCTTCTCGGTTGATGGTGGTTTTCTCCCTCTATCAACAATTTTAACCTACATTGTTGTATTGTTACCATTATGAATTCAATGATAGTTGTTTTCTTATTAATATATTAGTATTTTAAAAATATCTTTATATATTATATAGACCGATTTTATCAACTCAGTCTAATTTAAAGGATAATTAAAAAGAAAAATTTATTTATAGCTAAAAAATTAAAACACACTCGTAAAACTAACAAAAATTAGATTTTTAGGAAACTATGCACATGCCTCAATGAAATGTGGAAATGATGTCTGATGAGACACATCAGTAATTTTCTAATGAATGACTTAAGGAATTAAAATCAAAATTTGTATTGATCAAAATCAAACCCTTATGGTATCGATTCACATCAATGTAGGTATGTGTGAAATAGAACATTATGGTGTACCATATTATTGGATAAAATAAGGTGAATTAAACAAAAAATACATAGATCTTTCAGTGGGTGAGACCTTAAATAAACATATTTTTTACATACAAATTTGTTTTGTTTATGATTTACTCTTTCACCAAACTTATAAAAATGTTCATTCTATAGATCGGAAATGTATAAAACACAAGGCTCCAACCACTAAACTCAGGGACACACTAACAATCTGAGTATCTTCATTATGGCCCTATATGGGTGACTCCAATACTGAAATGATAAACTAGATCACATACACATTTCCATCTCTAAATTGTTCAAAATAGTAGCTACTTGAGCCATGGAAGGCCTACACTTCCTTGAATTACCAACACAAGCTGAAGCAACTTTGGCTAATCTAACAAGAGGCTTCATATTTGAAGGAATTACCAATCTTGGATCCAAAAGTTCACTAAAACACATTTCTTTGATCAAAGGCAATGCCCACTTTTCTAGCAATCCTTCTTCACATCCTCTACCACTTAAAATCTCTAGAATAACTACCCCTAACCCATAAACATCACTTTCCTTGCTAGCACCACTTCCATTCCAATATTCATAATCTACATAACCTTCTAGACCTCTCTTTTCAAAGGGTGCCAAGAAGTTGAGACCATAATCAGAAATCCTAGCACAGAAGTTGACATCAATTAAAATATTTGAAGACTTAACACAACCATGTACAATACTTGGTGCTACCATTTCATGCAGATACTGAAGCCCTTTACATGCTCCAGCTACAATTCTAATCCTCTTGTTCCAATCCAGAAGTGAAGCACCATTTACATTTTGGTGCAAATAGAAGTCCAAGCTTACCATTCTCACAAGCTCCATCACTATGATTCTCTCACCTGGTGCTTCTGAGAATCCTATTATAGGAACTATGTTAGGGTGTTGAACTGAAGAGAGGCATTTCAACACAGATGAGAAACCAAATCCTGCATTTTTCAACACAAGCAATTGATGAATCCTCTTCAAAGCTACAATTTTTTCTCCTTTTTCTAGCACCCCAACATAAACAGTTCCTAACCTACCCTTACCAACAATTCTTCTATTATTGAAGCCATCAGTAGCAGCATCAATGTCTATCAGCGAGTAAGCTTGAGCACAAAGCTTCACAGGAAGTGTTTCTACAGAATCAATTGGTTTCTTTTTGCAAATAAGAAAGAGGACAACACAAAGAACCATGAGAGAGGTGGATAGAGTAACCATGACCAAATAATAAGCAATAATATACTGGGCATGGTCCATTTTATAATTTGTGATCATCAATTTCTTGCACTAGGCTAACTTTGCTAAAGAAGGGAATTGAGGTAAATGAAGCTTGTGGAAAAAGGGAAATATTAGATGATCTGTCATAGAGATGTGTGGGAACTAGCTTATATATGTGATTCAAAGTAGGTGACAGATCAAATGGTTGACAGAAAGTTGAAAAAAGAAAAATACAATACATATGTTGTGTTCATAGTCTTCCTGATAACGATCGAAGATTAATTTATTTGGTAGAGATCATTAAAGTGGGTGTTAATCCTATCAGTAAAATCACTTTCATATACATGGTTGGATTAACTCTTTGGCATCAAGCTCATTAAAATACTAACTATCTATTATATTAGGCGTTGTTTATAATCTGTTTAACAAAATAGATGTATTGGTGAGAAAGTTCGGAAGTTTATTATTGGATTTAGATGTGGCAGTTCATGGTTGGCAACCAATCCCCTCTTTGTTTTAATTACACAAATTAAGGATACATTGAAATGGCATGATGCATTGAAGACAAGGTAAATTGATTTGTAGTTTCAGACATTACAAAATACAAATACTTCAAATGTTGTTATATGTCTTTTTCATATGAAAACAAAATTTTCATGTATCTGGCAGCTTAATTAGTGGCTTCTCCTGCATCATATTTCCTTAAATTCTGCAAAATGATATGATAAGTTAAAGATCGGATTAATATGGTTAATTAAATGAGTCATTGCTATATTCTTTACAACTATTTGGTGCATCCACTATATATGCCTGCCATGTGCTTCAGTGAAATGAGAGCATAATCACATTTTTAAAAGTTCTCAATCTATAAGGTACAAAGAATTTGGTTACAACAACCCAATATAATTTAGCTCACTGTCGTTAATGTTTATCTGTGACTGTAGTTGTGTTTCCATAATACTTCTTTATGCTAGATTCTCTAATGATTTTGGACTAAAGTAATCTCACAGAAACGGCTGATGATTTAGAACTTTTCCTTTAGTGTTTTTTTTAAGAATGATGATAAGGAGTTTGATTTTTGTCCTCCATAATTTATGGTACATTTTTGACAATGAAATATGTGACCTCATACAAATTAACGAAAAAAAGGTTGAGAAAATAAAAATTAAGATAAAAAATATGAAATTTTTTTGGTTGGTTGATATAATAGAAAATAAAAAGAAAGTTGGAAGAAACTAATACAGTGATTATTATTAATGACATTAGCATGTTTGTATTGTTTGTTATTAGGAATTAGCAAACTATGAAAGATACTTTTTTTTTTCCTTCCTCTTTGGTTCCCCTCCCATTCATTCATCCAAACATATTATAGTGGTGCTCTCTATATTTTTCTAAAGAGTGATGTTCCACACAAAATAGAGTGTGCACGTGCATTCATGCTTCAAGGTCAAATAAGTTATGAGACAACAGATTTCATATGAGAGCTTCAAGGCTTAAAACTTCCACCTTGCCTTTATTATGGTGGTTCCAATTTTATAAAATTAAAGGCTTGATTATTCTTGTATTTTGTGAATTTCTTAATTACTTTTCAACCATCAACATTTTTTTAGGTGATGAACATATTATATAATATATCTTTTTGATAAGTCAAGATGCATTAGAGGAGAGTATTAGGAATACTTAACCCAATCACAAAGCAAACAAAACACTTTATAAATATTAACTAATAGGTATAAGAATAATCCTGATGAGCCGGGGGTTAGACGTGGACCAAGATAAGAAGAATAATTCTGTGAAATACATTAGCATATATCAAGGATTTGGATGCAATACCAACAAAATGTTGATCTAATCGTGTAAGGTCTGTTAGATCATTAAGATAATCAAAAGATCAAAAGTTTGATTCATAGGAGTAACACTTGTTGGGAGACAGCTGTAAATCTCAAAAAGAAATAATTTCTTAGCTATAAGATGAGGGGATAACCTTGACGGTACAAAAAAAGAAATTCAATAATATGATCTAAGTCAAGTAATTGCCAGCCATATATGATTAATTACAAAACCACACGAATGCCTGTGAAAATACTGAGCCCACAATAAGGCCCATGATCTGGTCATATTCGTGTTAGGCTTAGATCCTACATCTTAGCAGGCCCACCAATAAAAGGTAATAAATGTCAAACGGTTTTATTCTCTAGCTCTAACGCTCATCCAGGACGTTCATTCTTGTTATTTTTGTCATATACTCTTCAATATCTGATTTCCAACAACTTCAGCATTGCATTTATATTTTATAAATTTGTCATTCTTGTATGTTTGCATGGAACACTAGATACTTAAGACAAATAAATAAGTAAAGGATTAGATACTACAATTTAGAAGAGGCCAGACCAGTGTTGTAAAAACCAATTTGTACAGGCTGGTTGAATCGGCAAACTGGTAAACCGGTCCCAGTACTGGTACGATACAATAATTATATTGGTCATGCAATCATACTGACCAAAACTGGTCAAAATCAACCAAAATTAGTCGGTTTTCAATTGAACCATACCGTTCATACGGGCCGGTCTTTATTTAAAATTAATTTTTTAATGAAAATAAAAAAAACTTTTTTATTGATTTTTGAACACTAATGTTAATATATTATATATTTATATCTAATTCACCTGTATACGATTTAATTAGTGAACCATCAATTGAACCATTATACCACTATACTACTATCCTAATCGGTGATTGATATAGTATTAATAACAACACAAGTAAAATCTGTTAATCAAATGTACCTAAAAGGGTCTTTTGGAAATGGAAATGTCATTACTATACATAAGAGGTTGTAATGCAAATTTGGTAGAAAAGTGCCTTGACCTACTTCTTAAGGTACATCATCAATTCCCCGTGCTTCTATTTTCCACCAAAAAAAACTATTCTAGTTGCCCTATTTTATAGTTGCTTTAGCCAGCTTTGTTTAGCAAAGCATGAGTGAAAAAACATGGTGGGAAATTCGGCTTATAGTAAAAGAAAGCTTCGAACTCCCCTTTCGGAATCAAATAAACTAACCTATCTAGGAAATTAAGCAATACTTCCATGATCTGAGGCATCTTCATAGTGATAGGGCAATAACTTTCCATCTTTCTTGGCGGGCTTCATTTTGTTCTTTGTGCAAACCTCTTGCAGCATCTTCACCACCCTTCTCATTGAAGGCCGGTTGATTGGAAGAAGTGTAGTGCACATGAGGCCAATGTTGAAGACCTTGCAAATTTCTTCTTTGAAACAAGGATCAAGCCTAGAGTCAAGTAAATGGTCCACACCTTTCTGATCCAATGTTGTGCACACCCATTTAACCAAGTCTTTCTCCCCAAATTCAGGGTCCACCGGGCGTCTTCCAGTAACCAACTCAAGTATGACAACACCAAAACTGTATATGTCGCTCTTCTCATTCACTCTAAGCGTGTATGCATACTCTGCACAACGAAAGGACCATGTCAGTTTCGATCCAAAGAAAATACAACCACATACTGGCTTTATATGATCTAGGAGCACTACATTAGTCTAATGAAAAAATTGCATGTGGTTGGATCAAATCTAAAAGTGTCAAATATAAAACATTTATTAAATAAGATATAAAAGTTATAAATTTACCCGGAGTGTTAATTAATGGAGTATTTTAACTAACCTGGTGCAATATAGCCACAAGACCCAGCTATGACAGACATGGATTTGGCTCCAATTGTTGTGGTTTCAACTACCTTGGCTACTCCAAAATCTGCCACCCTTGCACCAAAGTCGCCATCCAACAATATATTGTTAGATTTCACATCTCTATGAACAATTGGGGGAACACAGTCATGATGCAGATAAGAGAGGCCTTCTGCAGCATCAACCGCAATCTTGTATCTAGTTGGCCAATCCAACAACCCTCCTTTGCTGCTATGTAGCAAATCACCAAGACTACCATTTAGCATATATTCATAAACCAAAAGCTTGCAGTCCCTGGTGGTGCAGCAACACCACAGCTTAACAATGTTCTTGTGTCTAATCTTGCCTAAAGTATCAACCTCTGCGTCAAAAGTAGTGTCTTCAACCCTACCCCTATTTTCAAGATCTCCACTTTCTACTTCCTTCTTGGCCCTGCCCCATATCTTCTTCACTGCAACAGTTTCTCCATTACCAAGAACAACCTTGAACACCTTCCCAGAAGCCCCACTTCCTATCATATTATCTTCATCAAGGAAATTAAAAATCTCATCATCACCAAAACCCAGTTTATGAAACGACATCAACGTCCATCTTGATTTATCAATAGCCCTTGCATACTTCAAACTTTTATACTTGAAATAGAACCAGACCACACCAACAAATAACACCAAAGTAGCAGCAACAAAAATAGTCCTAAGCAACCAAATATAACCTGCACTCTTTTCATCACTCCTACCATCACATAAACCTCTCAAATCCCTACACAAACCTGGATTGCCCAGAAAACTAGTCCTGTACATATCTTTAGCCAAGAGGGGTGGAAGTTCTCCAGATAAATGGTTATAAGACAAATTAAGCTGATTGAGCTTCAAATTCTGCAACCCACGAGGGACATTCCCTGAAATTTTGTTATTGGAAAGGTCAAGGAAATTAAGAACAGTCAAACTTCCAATACCATCAGGAATCTTCCCACCAATCTCATTGTTAGCCAAATTCAACTCATTGAGTTTCTTCCATGAATGAATCCCTTTAGGAAGCTCCCCAGAGAGCTTATTATTGTGAAGATCAAGGGTCCCAAGCTGGCCAAGATTCACAACACTATCAGGAAGAGAACCACTGAACATGTTATTGCTTCCAGAAAGTTCCACAAGACCCTCCAACCATCCTATCTCATTAGGAATAGGTCCAGTGAAGTTGTTATTCGACAAGAACAACAAAGACAAGTTTGTTGCACCAGCAATGGTTTTCGAGATGGAACCGGAAAATGAGTTGTCAGCAAGTTCAAGAAGATAGACATGTGGAAGACCCCAAATCCCCGCCGGAACCTCGCCGGAAAATCTGTTAAAACCAAGTCTGACACGCGTCAAACTCTGGCACGTGCCCAAACTCGCCGGAATCTTACCAGAGAAAAGATTATATATCACCAGAAGCTCCTCCAGAACTCCGAAATCACATAGAGTCGCCGGAATAGAGCCATAGAACTGGTTGCTCGAAACATCAAGCCATCTCAAAGGTGAATGCTTTCCTAAATTCTCCGGCAACTTCCCGGTAAGCCTGTTCCCGAACAACCTAAGTTCATATAGGTTCGGCGAGTTTGCGATACTCGCCGGCAACTCGCCATGGAAGCGATTCTCGTACAAATTGAGACTCTCGAGCGGTAATGAACATAACTCATCGGGAATTTTCCCCGTCAAGTGGTTCATTGACGCGTCGAAAAGCCTCAAAGAAGTAAGGTTCCCCATGCTACGTGGCAACTCACCGGAGAGGGAGTTATTATACAACTCAAGCTGTTTCAAGCTGGTTAACTCAGTGAGCGAACTCGGAATAGAACCGTATAGATCATTCAACGCGAGGTCCAAATCTTCGAGCTTTTTTAACTCCCCAAGTGAGTCAGGGATGAGTCCAACGAGGTTGCAATGGGTTAACCAAAGTACCTGAAGATTGGTTAGGTTACCGAATTCTGGTGGGATCCGACCCGGAAAAAACGGGTTGTAAGAAAGGTTGAGCATTTTAAGAGTGGTGATGTTACCGAGTGAAGGAGGGATTGTACCTTGTATAAGATTATAAACTAAGGAAATGACTTCAAGTTTCTGGAAGGTTCCGAAGGATTCGGGGATGCTGCCGGAGAAGTTGTTGCCGGAGAGGTCGAGGTACTTAAGGTTGGGGAGTTGGGGGAGGGTGGCGGGGAGTGGACCAGTTAATAGGTTCTGGGAGAGGTCGAGGTGGATGAGGTTTCGGCAGAGGGAGATGTCGGGGGAGAGGGTTTGGTCGATGGAGTTGTTGAAGAGGGTGATGGAGGAGAGGTTAGGGAGGCGGCAGAGAATGGTGGTGGGGAATGGGCCTTCTATGTTTGTGTTTGAGAGGTCGATGGTGGTGACGGTGGTTGTGGTGGTGGAGCAGGTGACGCCGTACCAGTTGCATGGGGTGGGGTCGAGGGGGTTCCAGGAGGAAAGGTGGGAGTTAGGGTCGTCAAGGAGGAGTTTGAATTGGTAGAGGTAAAGGGCTTCTTGGTTTAATGATAGAATGGTGAGAGGTGATGAGAGAATGGAAAAGAGGATGAGAAGAAACATTGGAAGCATTGTTGTAGTTGAGCAAGTGTGTTTGGAATGAGATGGTATATTTATTTAGTTCAAGTGTGTGTTTGGAATGAGATGGTGTATTTATTTAGTTCAAGTGTGTGTTTGAGTGCATTTTAGTTACGTGAGAGAGAAAGAGAGAGAGTTGGGACAAGTACTGATGAGGAGTGAGTTGAGATGGTTAGAGGAACAAGGGAACAAGAAGTGCTGAGGTCGAATTTTGTTTATGCCTTGCGTCTCTGTTTTTCATTTTTATCTAGATTTGATAATTGCTGATAATGTATGTTTTTTGGTGGAGGCTCATTTTATATTGTAGAGCTTGGAGTGTGTTCATTTTAGATTCTTGATCATGATGAATAATGGTTGGGAAATCATCACATCACTGTGAAAAGTCAATGCATATGAAGGAGGGTAAGCTGGGGAGATAGTACATTCGTTTAGAATTTAAAAATCGATTTTTTATTACATTGTTAAATGATATCTTCACATCAAAAACTCTAATTATAATTTGGAGATAGATAAAGTTCAGATATATGAAGTTACATAATATTTTGTCATTTTGTGTATAAATATTGTAAGACTTAGCGCACATGATTTACAACAAGTCAAGTAGGTTTTATTTTAGTTGAGTGGCATGATCATAATTCAGTGGATTAGGATCTATTGTCCCCAAATTTGTCTTAAAATTTGTCCCTAACTAATTACAATAAAATACAAATTGATAAAATGATAAATGTTTAGTTTTTTAATTGATATGACATAATATGATTAATTTGGAACAGACTTTGAAACATGTTTTGAGACAATATATTATTTTCCCTTATTTCAGTCCCTATTAGAAGTGAATGCTTATGCAAGGATTGGCTGAAAGTAACCAAACAAAGTAGGTTTTTGACGGGCAAATGGTAGCATACAACAAGAAAGATAAAGTGTTGGTCTTAGAGTTAGTTACAACATGCATATAGTTAAGTCATTATTAATGATGACATATGAAAAAAATAAAAATTTAATAATTTAATTTATTTTTTAATAAATTATATTTTTTATTCTACTTAATCTCGTATTTACTATGAGTTGAACTCAAATTTGAGTTATCTTAACTTTTTTTCTTTTCTATTGTTGTAACACCGAGTGAGTCAGGCGTGACTCTTTATCTTTGACGCTTATATTTCAGACTCTGACACTGTCACCTAAGATTTTCAACTAAACCACAATTGGCCAATCTCTGAAAACGACACCATTTTTTATTTTCGTTCCTCATTAGAGATGAGTTTAACTCATCTCCGGTAATGGAGATGTCATTACTAAAACATGTGGCTCTAATTTTTTTAAACTTTATTTACTTATTTATTATTAAAAAACAATATGAAATCATGATCGTTAGAAAAAAAAAATTGACCGTGTCATCATCTTATTCATCATTGGACTCCCCAGTACTAGAGAGGATGTCTTCCGCTAGAGATGGAGACATGGGTATATATCTATGGCGTGGCGATCCTTTTCGATACCGGAGAGTCTAGTACCAGGTAGGATTAAGACAAGTGGCAAAATAATTTTTTTAACGGCTATTAAAAATAAAAGAAATTTTAAAAAGAATCTCATTCTCATATTATAGATTGGTTTCTTAGATAAGGGAGAGGAATTGAACTCATATTCATATTTATTTATGTATACTACGCCATTTGACTTGATTTTACTTGTTCCTATTCTTTGCCTCTCTCCCGAAACATAAACAAGCAATAAGAAATCCTCGTCTAATACAAATAAATAATAATATGCATACTTTTGTGTACAACATTATTAATTTTACCCATAATCTTGATGGGAAGCTATATCAAATCATTCTCTTTCTTTTTAATATAGTTTCTATAAATTTACTCGAATTATATATATATATATAGTTATATCATTTTAATAATTTCTTAAATTGGGTTCATAACTATAAACACAAAAAATATGAGTAAATTATACTAACACCACTGAGTTTTAGTGAAATTACATTAATCACCTCTCATTTTTTTACACCTACGCAA
Source organism: Lupinus angustifolius (assembly GCF_001865875.1). NCBI lineage: Eukaryota > Viridiplantae > Streptophyta > Magnoliopsida > Fabales > Fabaceae > Lupinus > Lupinus angustifolius. The sequence continues at coordinate 6,708,916 of NC_032014.1, read as the reverse complement.
ACCCCTTAATTTTTATACTTTCATTACATTGATCACCTCTACACGAAAAATAAGTGTAATCGTTTAAACAAAAAATGTTATAAATGCAATTTAGTTATAAAAAAAACATGTTATATTATGGTGACAAATCCAAATAATATATCAGTCAATAATTCATTATTTTTGGTTTGTTACGATATAGTATAAGAGTAATTTAAATAATATTTCTTTAGAATTGTTGATGTATTTTGTAACAAAAAATAATAATGATACATTAATTTGTATATTATTTGGATTTGTCTTCATAATATATAATGTTTTGTTTAACTTAATTGCATGTATCATATTTTTTGTTTAAAAGAATATACTTATTTCTCATGCAGTTGTGATCAGTATAATGAAAGTATAAAATTTAGGGGTTTGTGTAGGTACAAAAAAATGAGAAATGATTTACATAATTTCACTAAAACTCAGTGATTGTAATTTACTATACAAATATAAATGATAGGAATATGATTTACACAACTCCAAACACAGGGTTTTGAGAGTTGATGAATATTCAATACTACTGTAGTAGCGATACTAGCAACACTGGCGTTCAAATTAAGGCATTGTGTTTCGTTCATGTTTTATAGAATAGCAGACCACTTTGAATACTGAGTTAGCTTTAATGACACTATATAATAATGTTAGATAAATGTTCCATGTTCATCTTACAAGGAGCTCTAAGAACGGAAGATGAAGCATACAAAACAATAATGCATTTTCCATTTACATATATATCTTTTAGACTATAATGAAATCACACTTTTACTATTAAAAATTAATGGAGAGGATTCTTATTCTATCTTAATATGATGTAGGAAAAAATGGTAGAATGATTTAAAAAAATATGTTTTATCTTAAAAAAGATCTTAAATCAACATACTTTAAATTTCTTTATACATAATTTATGTAAAAAATGTTTATATAATATACACGCATACAATACTTGGCGGTATTTGACATGTTAAATTTTAGGGAGGCGAGTTGTAAGTTAAATTTGAGTTCACATAATTGCAGTTACCAAAGTAGTGTAATACAGTCCCAGAGGCGACAGCATGTACGTATTTACAGTTTCTATGGATAAAAAAATGGGTAAGTGGAACATATGGATTTTGATACACAGAAAATGTAGATAAAATATTTATATGCTAATTATTTAAGGACGATTCTATTAATATTCTTACAGGAGTTGCAAAACTCAAGTCAAGGCAATGGATGGTGCATTCATGTATATAATAGGCTCATGAATGTGTTACCCATGGGTCATACATCAATTAGATGCAAATAATAATTTGGGATGTTAAATTGTCCCCTATTTAATTAGTATAAAAATAGTTTTAGTGTATATATGTAGATAATAAATGTTAATTGAAAATGTGTAACTAATCTTTATTACACCAATAATATCTTTACAAATAAGTTTAAAAAATTAGCAAGATATGAAATAAAAAATTAGAAAAAAGTAAACGTTAATTTGGTCCTCTAATGTTGTACAAGACACTCAATCTAATTATTAAAAAATGTCACCAAACAAGTATATGGAGATCACAAATACTTAAAGGAGAAAAGTATTGTTATATCATCAAACTTAAAAAAAAATTAACTATAAAAAATAAAAAAACCAAAAAATATAATAAACCCATTTAGGTAATTATACATCTAATTTAGATTAAAAAAAAATATCCATACAGCACTATTTTACTGAAATCACTTTTTGACAAGGATATCCTAACAAAAATCACTTCACTTCAAAATTACTTTCAACCCAAATCAATTTACAAAGTAATGTCCATTTAAAATTTAGTTTGCAAGCACAATTTTTTTTGTCAAATTTTAACACAATAGCATTTGGTCTTCTAGAAATACTTGCCACTAGTTATTCATATAAAATAATGAATCTAGTAAAAATTCTAGGTGATAGTCCATGCAAATTAGTCCAAGATGCATTTAGTTGGTAAAAAATTGAATATGAGAGAGGGCAAAATTAAATTAGCAATTTATTTTCTTTGGTGAAACAATTCAATAACTGAATAAAGTCATTAATTAATTTGTCACTTTTGTTTGGTTTTGTTAATGCGCCACCGAACATAATAAAACTCAACTACCCGCAAATTTATTTCTTTGAATAAGGAATTACTAAATAAGAACAGTTATAATTAAGCAGGTAGATTCTATTTTTTCTTCTTGAATTACCTTTTTATATATATTCTTGAATTTAAGGTGTGCTAGAATTTACACTAGTCTCAACCAAACTTTCCATATGCGTTTTGGCACATAACTTAGAGAACATAATAGGTCCCAGTCGTATTAATGTGGTCTAACGGCATAATATTAGTCATAAATGTGTACTTTGATATTAATGTTTATGCATCATCAACATATTATTCAATATTTATGTGTATTACTTTCTTTTATTTAAGAGTAAATGATAATAATAAGAGTGGTAGGGAAGTTAAGAATTCAATCCCGAATTCGAAAGCTTTAAAGAATAAGAAGTAGAGATTCTTGTAAAGAAGAAATGAATCTAAACTATTCTTATTGATGTAGTAAAGAATTGAAGAAGATACGAGAAGAGTTTTGTATAGAATTGTTGAAAATTTATCATAAGTGCCAAGTAACTTGTTTAACAAGTTACTTATACAAAAGGCTAACACCGACTAACTAACTTTCTCTCCCATTAAGTAAATATGCTATAACAATTATGCGCGATAATTTATAAATAAAGAATGAATACTATCAATATAATATATTCTATCTATAAATATTAAACTCATAATTTAGCTCTCAATTCGCTTTAATTTTTGAGCCAACACCATTGAAAAGGTGTATCTTTCTTTTGCCATTCCAGTTTGATTGATTGTAAAATGAGTACAGCAGTAGATTTTGATTATGAATATAAAGAATGCATTAGAATTTGGAAAGTGGTATAAAAACTGTGATTTTTACTTTAGTGGAGTGAAGTCACATTCACATACATATACAATTGTCAGGATAAAATGAATCAAAACAATTCAGGGAAGAGGTAAAAAGAGAAGAGATCGATGAACTAATGCTGCAAAAGTTAAACATCAGAAAAGGAAAAAAGAAAAGGTCCAGTTTGGTGTTTATAATGCATGATGTAAGAATTCTATTACACAACATAAAAAATATTTTGCAGCTGCGTCCATTTGCTCAAAAAGTTGCCAAGAAAGACCTTCACATTTCACTTCTTAATCATAACTTTATCAACCAAATGTACAACAATCTAAATTCTTAATCTGCAATCTAAATAGTTGTAACTTGTGGTCCAGACTCTAGTCTAAATAGACTACTCTCTAAAGCATTTTCTTCAACAATGACTCAAAATTTGCTTCATATTCTAGTTACAATAGAAAACAATTTTTTTCCTTTTGTTTTTGTACTTATTAGATGAAAAAAGAATTTAGTGGTCCAACTAGTAGAAACCCTAATAAACACAACCCTGATATGATGATGACCTTCCTTGCTATTTTATATTAACAAAACAAAACATAATTTATTTTGTGCAAGGCCTTTAATAAGAGTGCATACATAGCAACCAACTTCACTATAAATATCAAGAGCTATGCAGTAGGAACAAAGATCATTTATCCGGACCAATTAAAATGTTAGACATCCTTAGAGACAGATAGTCTCTATTCATGCAATAGAGTCTGGAATAGATCTCTGTGGGGCCAAAAATTGAAGCTATTACAAACTTTGAGGAGGGGGTATGACCCTGATGCATTATATTAAGCTAGGCAAAGGTGGCAAAATGAGAGTAAATGTAATGGTGGATCCAACGCATTTTTGGTCTATTCCAAACCACATACATTATTGTCCTCTTACACTTCTAAAGTCTAACTACCTTTCTTCATGCCACCACTTCCTACTTTTCTTAAGGTCATACAAGTCTTTCTCTCACTAAACTATGTGAAAAGGGGTATTTGCAGCCACCGTGGAGAAATTTATTTTTACCCACTATGGTTGTGGCTTTATCAACTTTAATTTTGGTACAAAGCCTTTTGTTTCCAAGTTCCAACTGTTGTGAATGATTATCTAAATGAGATTTGGGGGAAGATCCCTGAGCATGTTTATTTCTTTAATCTGTGTAGTTTAACAGAACAAAGTCTTAAAAGCTTATTATTTTTTAGAAGTCCTAATTACACGCATGACCTCTTACCAGATGTTTTAAAAGATAGACAATGATTCATGGGAAAGCATGCATATTCTACAAATTAGCATCTCTGCTCTTTTTAGGAACTAAAGAGAAAGGCCCTGACAAAAAATATTAAACTCACCAACTCTTACAACTTTAGTATCTTTTTAATTTCACCAGTCATGATACCTTCACATAATCAAGCTCCTATCAATTAGAATTCTTTTGACAAGTGTGGAATGAAGCAAAAAGTTTCAATTATTCAAAGATGCAATTAGTGGCTCAATTAGCTAGCTAATTTAATTTGTGCATAAACTATGTATTTTCTTTTCTCATCCATGAAAACCAAAGACTAATGCCAGTTTTAGCAATCATTGAGAAATCAAGTCTCACTTAGATAATAATGTTGTCGGTTGATACTATTTTGATAAAAAATATATTAGAGAGATAGTTTATGATCAGAATTTTGAAGATATAACAAGTGACAACAAACATCGTAAGATGGACAAGTGATTGATTGAAGGATACCATAGGCATGTGCTTTGTTACTTTCATTTTTTTCAACTAGCTATCATATCCGCTTTATGTGATCTAGGAGCACTACATTAATCTAATGAGAAAATTGCATGTGGTTGGATCAAATCTAAAAGTGTCAAATATAAAACATTTATTAAATAAGATATAAAAGTTATAAATTTACCCGGAGTGTTAATTAATGGAGTATTTTAACTAACCTGGTGCAATATAGCCACAAGACCCAGCTATGACAGACATGGATTTGGCTCCAATTGTTGTGGTTTCAACTACCTTGGCTACTCCAAAATCTGCCACCCTTGCACCAAAGTCGCCATCCAACAATATATTGTTAGATTTCACATCTCTATGAACAATTGGGGGAACACAGTCATGATGCAGATAAGAGAGGCCTTCTGCAGCATCAACCGCAATCTTGTATCTAGTTGGCCAATCCAACAACCCTCCTTTGCTGCTATGTAGCAAATCACCAAGACTACCATTTAGCATATATTCATAAACCAAAAGCTTGCAGTCCCTGGTGGTGCAGCAACACCACAGCTTAACAATGTTCTTGTGTCTAATCTTGCCTAAAGTATCAACCTCTGCGTCAAAAGTAGTGTCTTCAACCCTACCCCTATTTTCAAGATCTCCACTTTCTACTTCCTTCTTGGCCCTGCCCCATATCTTCTTCACTGCAACAGTTTCTCCATTACCAAGAACAACCTTGAACACCTTCCCAGAAGCCCCACTTCCTATCATATTATCTTCATCAAGGAAATTAAAAATCTCATCATCACCAAAACCCAGTTTATGAAACGACATCAACGTCCATCTTGATTTATCAATAGCCCTTGCATACTTCAAACTTTTATACTTGAAATAGAACCAGACCACACCAACAAATAACACCAAAGTAGCAGCAACAAAAATAGTCCTAAGCAACCAAATATAACCTGCACTCTTTTCATCACTCCTACCATCACATAAACCTCTCAAATCCCTACACAAACCTGGATTGCCCAGAAAACTAGTCCTGTACATATCTTTAGCCAAGAGGGGTGGAAGTTCTCCAGATAAATGGTTATAAGACAAATTAAGCTGATTGAGCTTCAAATTCTGCAACCCACGAGGGACATTCCCTGAAATTTTGTTATTGGAAAGGTCAAGGAAATTAAGAACAGTCAAACTTCCAATACCATCAGGAATCTTCCCACCAATCTCATTGTTAGCCAAATTCAACTCATTGAGTTTCTTCCATGAATGAATCCCTTTAGGAAGCTCCCCAGAGAGCTTATTATTGTGAAGATCAAGGGTCCCAAGCTGGCCAAGATTCACAACACTATCAGGAAGAGAACCACTGAACATGTTATTGCTTCCAGAAAGTTCCACAAGACCCTCCAACCATCCTATCTCATTAGGAATAGGTCCAGTGAAGTTGTTATTCGACAAGAACAACAAAGACAAGTTTGTTGCACCAGCAATGGTTTTCGAGATGGAACCGGAAAATGAGTTGTCAGCAAGTTCAAGAAGATAGACATGTGGAAGACCCCAAATCCCCGCCGGAACCTCGCCGGAAAATCTGTTAAAACCAAGTCTGACACGCGTCAAACTCTGGCACGTGCCCAAACTCGCCGGAATCTTACCAGAGAAAAGATTATATATCACCAGAAGCTCCTCCAGAACTCCGAAATCACATAGAGTCGCCGGAATAGAGCCATAGAACTGGTTGCTCGAAACATCAAGCCATCTCAAAGGTGAATGCTTTCCTAAATTCTCCGGCAACTTCCCGGTAAGCCTGTTCCCGAACAACCTAAGTTCATATAGGTTCGGCGAGTTTGCGATACTCGCCGGCAACTCGCCATGGAAGCGATTCTCGTACAAATTGAGACTCTCGAGCGGTAATGAACATAACTCATCGGGAATTTTCCCCGTCAAGTGGTTCATTGACGCGTCGAAAAGCCTCAAAGAAGTAAGGTTCCCCATGCTACGTGGCAACTCACCGGAGAGGGAGTTATTATACAACTCAAGCTGTTTCAAGCTGGTTAACTCAGTGAGCGAACTCGGAATAGAACCGTATAGATCATTCAACGCGAGGTCCAAATCTTCGAGCTTTTTTAACTCCCCAAGTGAGTCAGGGATGAGTCCAACGAGGTTGCAATGGGTTAACCAAAGTACCTGAAGATTGGTTAGGTTACCGAATTCTGGTGGGATCCGACCCGGAAAAAACGGGTTGTAAGAAAGGTTGAGCATTTTAAGAGTGGTGATGTTACCGAGTGAAGGAGGGATTGTACCTTGTATAAGATTATAAACTAAGGAAATGACTTCAAGTTTCTGGAAGGTTCCGAAGGATTCGGGGATGCTGCCGGAGAAGTTGTTGCCGGAGAGGTCGAGGTACTTAAGGTTGGGGAGTTGGGGGAGGGTGGCGGGGAGTGGACCAGTTAATAGGTTCTGGGAGAGGTCGAGGTGGATGAGGTTTCGGCAGAGGGAGATGTCGGGGGAGAGGGTTTGGTCGATGGAGTTGTTGAAGAGGGTGATGGAGGAGAGGTTAGGGAGGCGGCAGAGAATGGTGGTGGGGAATGGGCCTTCTATGTTTGTGTTTGAGAGGTCGATGGTGGTGACGGTGGTTGTGGTGGTGGAGCAGGTGACGCCGTACCAGTTGCATGGGGTGGGGTCGAGGGGGTTCCAGGAGGAAAGGTGGGAGTTAGGGTCGTCAAGGAGGAGTTTGAATTGGTAGAGGTAAAGGGCTTCTTGGTTTAATGATAGAATGGTGAGAGGTGATGAGAGAATGGAAAAGAGGATGAGAAGAAACATTGGAAGCATTGTTGTAGTTGAGCAAGTGTGTTTGGAATGAGATGGTATATTTATTTAGTTCAAGTGTGTGTTTGGAATGAGATGGTGTATTTATTTAGTTCAAGTGTGTGTTTGAGTGCATTTTAGTTACGTGAGAGAGAAAGAGAGAGAGTTGGGACAAGTACTGATGAGGAGTGAGTTGAGATGGTTAGAGGAACAAGGGAACAAGAAGTGCTGAGGTCGAATTTTGTTTATGCCTTGCGTCTCTGTTTTTCATTTTTATCTAGATTTGATAATTGCTGATAATGTATGTTTTTTGGTGGAGGCTCATTTTATATTGTAGAGCTTGGAGTGTGTTCATTTTAGATTCTTGATCATGATGAATAATGGTTGGGAAATCATCACATCACTGTGAAAAGTCAATGCATATGAAGGAGGGTAAGCTGGGGAGATAGTACATTCGTTTAGAATTTAAAAATCGATTTTTTATTACATTGTTAAATGATATCTTCACATCAAAAACTCTAATTATAATTTGGAGATAGATAAAGTTCAGATATATGAAGTTACATAATATTTTGTCATTTTGTGTATAAATATTGTAAGACTTAGCGCACATGATTTACAACAAGTCAAGTAGGTTTTATTTTAGTTGAGTGGCATGATCATAATTCAGTGGATTAGGATCTATTGTCCCCAAATTTGTCTTAAAATTTGTCCCTAACTAATTACAATAAAATACAAATTGATAAAATGATAAATGTTTAGTTTTTTAATTGATATGACATAATATGATTAATTTGGAACAGACTTTGAAACATGTTTTGAGACAATATATTATTTTCCCTTATTTCAGTCCCTATTAGAAGTGAATGCTTATGCAAGGATTGGCTGAAAGTAACCAAACAAAGTAGGTTTTTGACGGGCAAATGGTAGCATACAACAAGAAAGATAAAGTGTTGGTCTTAGAGTTAGTTACAACATGCATATAGTTAAGTCATTATTAATGATGACATATGAAAAAAATAAAAATTTAATAATTTAATTTATTTTTTAATAAATTATATTTTTTATTCTACTTAATCTCGTATTTACTATGAGTTGAACTCAAATTTGAGTTATCTTAACTTTTTTTCTTTTCTATTGTTGTAACACCGAGTGAGTCAGGCGTGACTCTTTATCTTTGACGCTTATATTTCAGACTCTGACACTGTCACCTAAGATTTTCAACTAAACCACAATTGGCCAATCTCTGAAAACGACACCATTTTTTATTTTCGTTCCTCATTAGAGATGAGTTTAACTCATCTCCGGTAATGGAGATGTCATTACTAAAACATGTGGCTCTAATTTTTTTAAACTTTATTTACTTATTTATTATTAAAAAACAATATGAAATCATGATCGTTAGAAAAAAAAAATTGACCGTGTCATCATCTTATTCATCATTGGACTCCCCAGTACTAGAGAGGATGTCTTCCGCTAGAGATGGAGACATGGGTATATATCTATGGCGTGGCGATCCTTTTCGATACCGGAGAGTCTAGTACCAGGTAGGATTAAGACAAGTGGCAAAATAATTTTTTTAACGGCTATTAAAAATAAAAGAAATTTTAAAAAGAATCTCATTCTCATATTATAGATTGGTTTCTTAGATAAGGGAGAGGAATTGAACTCATATTCATATTTATTTATGTATACTACGCCATTTGACTTGATTTTACTTGTTCCTATTCTTTGCCTCTCTCCCGAAACATAAACAAGCAATAAGAAATCCTCGTCTAATACAAATAAATAATAATATGCATACTTTTGTGTACAACATTATTAATTTTACCCATAATCTTGATGGGAAGCTATATCAAATCATTCTCTTTCTTTTTAATATAGTTTCTATAAATTTACTCGAATTATATATATATATATAGTTATATCATTTTAATAATTTCTTAAATTGGGTTCATAACTATAAACACAAAAAATATGAGTAAATTATACTAACACCACTGAGTTTTAGTGAAATTACATTAATCACCTCTCATTTTTTTACACCTACGCAAACCCCTTAATTTTTATACTTTCATTACATTGATCACCTCTACACGAAAAATAAGTGTAATCGTTTAAACAAAAAATGTTATAAATGCAATTTAGTTATAAAAAAAACATGTTATATTATGGTGACAAATCCAAATAATATATCAGTCAATAATTCATTATTTTTGGTTTGTTACGATATAGTATAAGAGTAATTTAAATAATATTTCTTTAGAATTGTTGATGTATTTTGTAACAAAAAATAATAATGATACATTAATTTGTATATTATTTGGATTTGTCTTCATAATATATAATGTTTTGTTTAACTTAATTGCATGTATCATATTTTTTGTTTAAAAGAATATACTTATTTCTCATGCAGTTGTGATCAGTATAATGAAAGTATAAAATTTAGGGGTTTGTGTAGGTACAAAAAAATGAGAAATGATTTACATAATTTCACTAAAACTCAGTGATTGTAATTTACTATACAAATATAAATGATAGGAATATGATTTACACAACTCCAAACACAGGGTTTTGAGAGTTGATGAATATTCAATACTACTGTAGTAGCGATACTAGCAACACTGGCGTTCAAATTAAGGCATTGTGTTTCGTTCATGTTTTATAGAATAGCAGACCACTTTGAATACTGAGTTAGCTTTAATGACACTATATAATAATGTTAGATAAATGTTCCATGTTCATCTTACAAGGAGCTCTAAGAACGGAAGATGAAGCATACAAAACAATAATGCATTTTCCATTTACATATATATCTTTTAGACTATAATGAAATCACACTTTTACTATTAAAAATTAATGGAGAGGATTCTTATTCTATCTTAATATGATGTAGGAAAAAATGGTAGAATGATTTAAAAAAATATGTTTTATCTTAAAAAAGATCTTAAATCAACATACTTTAAATTTCTTTATACATAATTTATGTAAAAAATGTTTATATAATATACACGCATACAATACTTGGCGGTATTTGACATGTTAAATTTTAGGGAGGCGAGTTGTAAGTTAAATTTGAGTTCACATAATTGCAGTTACCAAAGTAGTGTAATACAGTCCCAGAGGCGACAGCATGTACGTATTTACAGTTTCTATGGATAAAAAAATGGGTAAGTGGAACATATGGATTTTGATACACAGAAAATGTAGATAAAATATTTATATGCTAATTATTTAAGGACGATTCTATTAATATTCTTACAGGAGTTGCAAAACTCAAGTCAAGGCAATGGATGGTGCATTCATGTATATAATAGGCTCATGAATGTGTTACCCATGGGTCATACATCAATTAGATGCAAATAATAATTTGGGATGTTAAATTGTCCCCTATTTAATTAGTATAAAAATAGTTTTAGTGTATATATGTAGATAATAAATGTTAATTGAAAATGTGTAACTAATCTTTATTACACCAATAATATCTTTACAAATAAGTTTAAAAAATTAGCAAGATATGAAATAAAAAATTAGAAAAAAGTAAACGTTAATTTGGTCCTCTAATGTTGTACAAGACACTCAATCTAATTATTAAAAAATGTCACCAAACAAGTATATGGAGATCACAAATACTTAAAGGAGAAAAGTATTGTTATATCATCAAACTTAAAAAAAAATTAACTATAAAAAATAAAAAAACCAAAAAATATAATAAACCCATTTAGGTAATTATACATCTAATTTAGATTAAAAAAAAATATCCATACAGCACTATTTTACTGAAATCACTTTTTGACAAGGATATCCTAACAAAAATCACTTCACTTCAAAATTACTTTCAACCCAAATCAATTTACAAAGTAATGTCCATTTAAAATTTAGTTTGCAAGCACAATTTTTTTTGTCAAATTTTAACACAATAGCATTTGGTCTTCTAGAAATACTTGCCACTAGTTATTCATATAAAATAATGAATCTAGTAAAAATTCTAGGTGATAGTCCATGCAAATTAGTCCAAGATGCATTTAGTTGGTAAAAAATTGAATATGAGAGAGGGCAAAATTAAATTAGCAATTTATTTTCTTTGGTGAAACAATTCAATAACTGAATAAAGTCATTAATTAATTTGTCACTTTTGTTTGGTTTTGTTAATGCGCCACCGAACATAATAAAACTCAACTACCCGCAAATTTATTTCTTTGAATAAGGAATTACTAAATAAGAACAGTTATAATTAAGCAGGTAGATTCTATTTTTTCTTCTTGAATTACCTTTTTATATATATTCTTGAATTTAAGGTGTGCTAGAATTTACACTAGTCTCAACCAAACTTTCCATATGCGTTTTGGCACATAACTTAGAGAACATAATAGGTCCCAGTCGTATTAATGTGGTCTAACGGCATAATATTAGTCATAAATGTGTACTTTGATATTAATGTTTATGCATCATCAACATATTATTCAATATTTATGTGTATTACTTTCTTTTATTTAAGAGTAAATGATAATAATAAGAGTGGTAGGGAAGTTAAGAATTCAATCCCGAATTCGAAAGCTTTAAAGAATAAGAAGTAGAGATTCTTGTAAAGAAGAAATGAATCTAAACTATTCTTATTGATGTAGTAAAGAATTGAAGAAGATACGAGAAGAGTTTTGTATAGAATTGTTGAAAATTTATCATAAGTGCCAAGTAACTTGTTTAACAAGTTACTTATACAAAAGGCTAACACCGACTAACTAACTTTCTCTCCCATTAAGTAAATATGCTATAACAATTATGCGCGATAATTTATAAATAAAGAATGAATACTATCAATATAATATATTCTATCTATAAATATTAAACTCATAATTTAGCTCTCAATTCGCTTTAATTTTTGAGCCAACACCATTGAAAAGGTGTATCTTTCTTTTGCCATTCCAGTTTGATTGATTGTAAAATGAGTACAGCAGTAGATTTTGATTATGAATATAAAGAATGCATTAGAATTTGGAAAGTGGTATAAAAACTGTGATTTTTACTTTAGTGGAGTGAAGTCACATTCACATACATATACAATTGTCAGGATAAAATGAATCAAAACAATTCAGGGAAGAGGTAAAAAGAGAAGAGATCGATGAACTAATGCTGCAAAAGTTAAACATCAGAAAAGGAAAAAAGAAAAGGTCCAGTTTGGTGTTTATAATGCATGATGTAAGAATTCTATTACACAACATAAAAAATATTTTGCAGCTGCGTCCATTTGCTCAAAAAGTTGCCAAGAAAGACCTTCACATTTCACTTCTTAATCATAACTTTATCAACCAAATGTACAACAATCTAAATTCTTAATCTGCAATCTAAATAGTTGTAACTTGTGGTCCAGACTCTAGTCTAAATAGACTACTCTCTAAAGCATTTTCTTCAACAATGACTCAAAATTTGCTTCATATTCTAGTTACAATAGAAAACAATTTTTTTCCTTTTGTTTTTGTACTTATTAGATGAAAAAAGAATTTAGTGGTCCAACTAGTAGAAACCCTAATAAACACAACCCTGATATGATGATGACCTTCCTTGCTATTTTATATTAACAAAACAAAACATAATTTATTTTGTGCAAGGCCTTTAATAAGAGTGCATACATAGCAACCAACTTCACTATAAATATCAAGAGCTATGCAGTAGGAACAAAGATCATTTATCCGGACCAATTAAAATGTTAGACATCCTTAGAGACAGATAGTCTCTATTCATGCAATAGAGTCTGGAATAGATCTCTGTGGGGCCAAAAATTGAAGCTATTACAAACTTTGAGGAGGGGGTATGACCCTGATGCATTATATTAAGCTAGGCAAAGGTGGCAAAATGAGAGTAAATGTAATGGTGGATCCAACGCATTTTTGGTCTATTCCAAACCACATACATTATTGTCCTCTTACACTTCTAAAGTCTAACTACCTTTCTTCATGCCACCACTTCCTACTTTTCTTAAGGTCATACAAGTCTTTCTCTCACTAAACTATGTGAAAAGGGGTATTTGCAGCCACCGTGGAGAAATTTATTTTTACCCACTATGGTTGTGGCTTTATCAACTTTAATTTTGGTACAAAGCCTTTTGTTTCCAAGTTCCAACTGTTGTGAATGATTATCTAAATGAGATTTGGGGGAAGATCCCTGAGCATGTTTATTTCTTTAATCTGTGTAGTTTAACAGAACAAAGTCTTAAAAGCTTATTATTTTTTAGAAGTCCTAATTACACGCATGACCTCTTACCAGATGTTTTAAAAGATAGACAATGATTCATGGGAAAGCATGCATATTCTACAAATTAGCATCTCTGCTCTTTTTAGGAACTAAAGAGAAAGGCCCTGACAAAAAATATTAAACTCACCAACTCTTACAACTTTAGTATCTTTTTAATTTCACCAGTCATGATACCTTCACATAATCAAGCTCCTATCAATTAGAATTCTTTTGACAAGTGTGGAATGAAGCAAAAAGTTTCAATTATTCAAAGATGCAATTAGTGGCTCAATTAGCTAGCTAATTTAATTTGTGCATAAACTATGTATTTTCTTTTCTCATCCATGAAAACCAAAGACTAATGCCAGTTTTAGCAATCATTGAGAAATCAAGTCTCACTTAGATAATAATGTTGTCGGTTGATACTATTTTGATAAAAAATATATTAGAGAGATAGTTTATGATCAGAATTTTGAAGATATAACAAGTGACAACAAACATCGTAAGATGGACAAGTGATTGATTGAAGGATACCATAGGCATGTGCTTTGTTACTTTCATTTTTTTCAACTAGCTATCATATCCATTCAGTCACATGTGCTTGGTAGAATAAGAGACAGTGGAATTGGGTGTTGGAAACATTGCAAAGACTATATAGAACACTGGCTAGAACACTGAGCCATGTTGTTGAACTGGTTCATCTAATGCCACAGCCGAAGGTTTAGTCACTTATCCTCACGGTATAAAAGGGAAACACAAGCAAAAATGAATTGAGACACAGATAAATGGAGATCGTCGATGTGTTAATGGTATTGATTCCTCTTTCAGTCATTTCTATGTGACAATTCGCATAAGATGAGTAATATAGAGTCACCTTTGGCCAAGTACTAAGGACTAAAGTGTAGGTCTTAACTGAGTGGTGAGTGGTGCATAATTCAATATACTGTATTGATTAGCCTCACAAGATGTAAAATTGTACATCATTGCATGTGAACTTAGTTGTTTAGTCTTTGTTGTTATGATTATAAGCATAAATACTATGTTAATGCTAAGTGGTTCATACAGTATAGTAATATCATGCATAGTTATCAAAAAATCAAAACTTTTTCTTATATACCTTAACTTTTAACCGACTTTCTTAATAGTGCTAAATTAATTAAATTTCTTTATCAAAAGGATTAGAGATAGTACACCATGAATGTGGTTTTCCCTAGGATCCTGAAATTAAGCAACAAATCAATTAAGTGGAAGCAATTGTTGATAAAGTAGGGACAAGGATCATGTGTCCCAAAAAAATCATGTCTCCATGTCCCCTAACTAATAATTTTTATTAAAATAATATAAAAATATTAATTTATGTTTTTATATTTTATTTTCTTAATTAATTGACACATTTTAATTGGCTTGGTACACTATTGGGACACAAATTGATACAGGTGATCTGCATCAATAAAGTAGAGGTGCAGAATAATCACTAGGGAGGGGAAAAGATTTCTCATCAACATGCTTGTTTGTGCTATGTAACGTAAAGAAGTGGCTAAACATTTTACGGTCATGCAACCCATCATCAGATATAAAGTTTGATTTATAAGAATTAGTCCAATTATTTTTGCAAACGAGTTTGATATGAAACATTTTCTCCATGTCTCAATGCAAAAGAAAAATATACTTGCGGGGATACTGATCAAAGGACAAAAGAGATGAAAGCATGTGAGTGGGCTGAGTATAAGATACTAACAGTCAATCTATGAGCACACATTGCATCATGTGCTTAGTTATAAAGCAAGCTCTGCGAATCCCTCTAATTGTGTCTCACTAAAACATTCCCCTCTGCCACCAAACTTCTGCAAGATTAACACTTGCTCTCAAAAGGAAGATAAATCCTTCGTTAAGAATTTCTCATTACCCATGTATTTAGAGTTTTATACCCCTCAATTGATGGTATTTTTACTGGGGTTCCTTATTGTAGGAAGATGTCTTACTACATATGATTTCGTAATTATAGTTTATCTTGTATATTTATCCACAAAATAACAATATATATGTTATTTCGTATATCATTCTTTAGGGTGTTATGGGATATTCAAACGATCTAGCATTTGATGCTTAAACATGTGTTATTTTAGCATTTCTCGATATGGTTAGCTTCCATATCATTAAAGATATTTTTTGGGTCCTAGTCTGAAACATTTAAAAGACAATATATATCGACTCTGTCCTATCGTAATCCAATTTATGTCCAGGCTCAGTAACGGTCCAGAACAATTATTATATGCCAATTAATATTACATTATTACCACTTTAGTTTTAAGAGCTCGTTTATATAATGATGGACACATCACTTATGAGTCTAACATGAGAAGAGTGCAAATCAGCAAGTTATTGTTTTCTGAATTAACAGATACAAGAGAAGATTTCACAAAAAATGGAAAAGAAAAAAATAAAAGGCCATCCCAAAGATAGTACAATGGTGAACCGGTCACTGAATTATTTTTGAAGGGAATTTGTGATGATTTACAACGCAAGTCATCCTCCAAGTTTGCGCTTTTCTTTTTATGCTGCTTTCCCTTGCTGAAAAGAAAATTAAGAAGAAAAAAAGGTGTTAATTTTTGTGATGCTATTTAGCCTGTGCATTCTGGAGGGGTAAGGTAAAACCATCTAAAAGTACGACATTAGTTCAGAAATTTCTGATCATCAACAATTCAAAAATTTATTACTTGCTAGAAGAGTGTAACTATATATAGTAACATGTGGTTTTAAGTTGCAGCCCGTAGTACGAATTGCGGCCAGCGATATCGCGGTTCTGGAAGTTTCCATAACCATATCGCACCTGCACTCTGGCTACATCTTCCATTAAAGCATTTAGGCAGTGATTGTTGGCAATGCACAATAAAAATTTGAAGTTTCAAAAATACAGTTGTGGTAGAAATCATGTTAAAGAAAGACTCACTCGCTTCTCTTCCTCCAACTTGGCCTTGATGAGGGAGTACAGTGCCACACCAGCAATTGCAATGGCTGTTCCAATACCAGTTTGGGTAGAAATCTTGTTACCTGTGTTAATCAATTTGCCACTCAGAATGTTTGATTACTCTATCTTGAAGGGATGAAACACAATAATAAAATATACTTGGGTGGAAATTGAAGTACAATAGCATTGAAGAAAATAATACTTACCAAAGATTACAATTGAAAATCCAATAACAAACACACGTTTCAGTACGTTGCCAACTGCATGAGTAAGAGGTGCCACTCTCTCGAGTGTATTGGTGGCAACCTGATTATGAAAGATGTAAATATAAGAGATACATCATTACCACTTCACAAAAAAAGTTATTTCAAACTCGTCAAAAGTTTAACAATTACCTGATTGTAGAGATGGTAAAACATACCGACCCAGAAAAGATCTGTGACGAACTTGACCAAACCTACTTGAGCAATTGCATCACTGAAGCCATGTTTCAGCAGGGTAGGCCCTTCCAGCTATGGGATCAAATAATCAATGAATTAGGGAAGTAATGCCAAAATCAAGAGCTAAGTATTTTATAAAATCAACAAAATAAATGAAGTTGTACAGGGGAATTAATAAAGGTTTCACTCACAATTATTGCTGGTGGTAAGCACACAATAAGAGCAATGATGGAAATGTAGGCATAAATATTGGTACTATCCATACCAGTCTGCACAAAGATTTATTTAATAATATAACATGGAAGAGTAATAGTTAGTACTATATGAGTGTAATGATAAATAAATAATGTCACGGTAGCAAAGAAATATAGAATATAACCATGGCTTTCTTGGAATAGATACTCCTGTATGTAAAAGAAATGTTTGAAATCATAGCACTTATGAAGCCGAGCCAGTTGAATGAGAGCTCAGTCAATGATGCCAAGGACACACCTATACATTACATGATAATCAAAGTTAGGACAAATTGCACTGACTAGATTTCTCTGCCAAATATACATACAAGTCTTACTTGCATTTTTCGCAGTCTCCATTTTCAATTTCTTTATGCTCAAATTTAAACTCATGTTTAAGGTGACAGAGAAATAATAACACTTGAACTGTTTAAAAAATGTTGCATGCATTAATGTATGAGGTGTTACCAAGAACAACTGGAGCAAGTGAGAGCCATAAAGTGATGGGTATTGATTGTCCAAGTATGAACTGTGAAGCAGCAGCATTGAAGAATGGCTCAAGAGCTGAAACAAGAATTTAGTTCAATATTAGAAAATGCATACAGTTTCAAGTATTATCTTCATGAATATATCATAATAAAACTTTTAATGGTCACCTTTAACGGTATGTGTAAAAGACACAGCAACTGCAGCAAATGAAACATTGCTAGTGACATGGCCTAATGCGTGACAAAAAGCCACAGGAATGAGCAGCTTCAGCAAGTTGGCGTCAATAGGCTACATAAACAACAGTAATATGCCATACACAAAAAATCAGTATAGTTACCATTAATAAGATATTTTTCATCTACATTCATAAGATATTGAAACTATAGATTTCATTTTAATTCTAGAGAATGTAAATTTGTAATTTGTTAACCAATTAACATGGTTAATCCAAAGAAGCAATTAGTTGCTTTTTTTAATTATGGGCTGGGAGGTGTTGGATTTGACTTACAGCACGCTTAGGAAGGCCCACGGTCCAGCTGATCAAACAGTAAACTACTCCCACAGCTAAATGGATAACCGATACGAAGCTGCAAATACAAGCATAGTTAATCAAATTCCAAAGATAGCTTTAGTACTTCCTCTAGAGTTTAACTTCTCTCCATGGAGAAGTTATTACTAGAACATACGGCTGAAATTTTTTTAAATTTTATTTATTTATTATTTAAAAATAATATGAAATCATGACGATTAGAAAGATTTTTTTGACACATGTTATAATCTTATCTAATATACTGGACTCTCTAGTACTGGAGAGGATCCTTATCCTCCAAAAAGTGTTATTAATGATTTAACATGGTCACCATACTTGTATAAATATGGGTGAAACTAAATATAGATTTATATTAATATTCATGTGTGTCTTAATGGTAGAGGTACAAAAAAGACATGATGATAATGTGTACGATCCTGTTGGTAAAAATTTAATCATTGAACCATCCAATTTTCATGTGTTTGAACCCATATGACTGCGTGATCGCTCTAATTTTCGTAACGTATTGATATGATTGTATCGGTCTAATTGTTATACCTTATTGTGTAAATAATAGAAGAATTTTAATAATACAATCTTCAATTATTTTCATATGTCAAATAGCAACTGTTGTATATTGCTTTTAGGATGCAATTTCAATTAAGGCATGGAATGATCCATCATGTAACAGTTACTTACTATGGATAGGGGAAATAGTTGTAGATCTTCTTATTGAGGATGTTAAAAATCACATTCAAGAAGTACCTGCATCAAATAGCAAAAAGGACAAAGACGTAATTTCAATCCTTATTAAAAGAGATCACAGTCTCACGTAGTGAGTGGTAGTACGTCGTAGTAAAACCAGTGTCTGAGACAGTTGAACGTTGTTGTAATGTGGACGAAGAGACACAGAACTGAATAATACAAACAAAACGATCACATGATGCTGTGTAATTGTAGTAGAGATCACGTGACTTACCACGTGAAGAAAAAAAACCCGGTGACTAGAGCCGGGTACTTGCTGAAGAACCCTACCGGAGCTACCTTCGCTTCTCTGTTAAAAAAGGAAAACACATTAGTGAGGACAGTGATGTGGTGGAGTTCGCCGTATCAGAACGGAGGAAACAGACCTCACCCTGCTGAATCGCCACCCTCGGCAGCGGTGGCATGACATGGCTGAAGGATGACCTTCTTCAGCGCCGGCGAGATCAGTGCTGGACGCAGCTGCCTCCCCCACACGAGGTTCCCGCCGTCGGCCACTGATCCAGTTGCCTTAGCGGTGACTGGGGCGACGGAAGAGTTATAAAAGACGGCGGTGGGCTCACGCGATGGTAGCTTGCGGAAGTGAGAGAGAGGGGAGAAGGTACCAGCGCGTGACAACACTCGCGACTCCATGATGAAAAAAAGCTGAGGAACAAAGAAGAGTTTTTGTGACTTGTGAGGATGATGTTATGTTTGGTTTTAAACTTTAGTATCTATGGTTCTCGTTAACCATATCTGTGTGTGATTGGTTACAGAATGGGTGAAGATCCAGTGCTTCATGGAGCAGGTAAGTGAAAGTATGTGACAGCGTGGCAACCGTTGATGTTATTGGGTGGTAGGATAAACGGTTTGTGATGGGGAAGGATCATTGGGTGTGAGTGAGATGAGAGAATATTGGGGAGTGGATGAAAGAGGATAAGTGGGACCTCACTCTTATCTAGTTTGGGAGATTTGTATCCACGTTGGAAGGGATGATTGGTGGTGAATGAGTGTGTGAGGTTCTCTTTCAAATATCAGCGCCTTATCATATCCTTTTTCACCATTGCATTGTGATGTAGTGATTAGTGTGAACTGCTACAATTACCCATAAACTCATAACTACTTTAACTGCTAACTAATATCACAAGGAAGGAGGGGATGCTTTCACAATCCACATAATTTGAAGGTAGAATACCAACAATAATTATTCTAATTTTTATGGGAAGTTTTTAAAAGCATTATTTAAGAAATAGTAAATTGAAATTGAAACTTTCTTGAAAAATTATGTTAAAATAAAAAGAGTATTACAAATGATAAGTTTGTAAATATTCAATGAGAAGTTTTTTAAATGATAAGACTATTATAAATGAAAGTAGTAAATTATTCTAAATTCTTTTATATTTCTTAAAGTATAATCTTAAAATAAAAGTTGTAGAAATTTAAGAGAATAAAAAACGGTCAAACTTATAAGTGTGAATCATTCCAACCAGTTCAATATGTAAGCAAGGACTATTATAAATGATAATATAATAATAACTCAAATAATAGCTAATAACATAAATATAAATTAATTTCAATACAATGAAAGTAAATACATCCTATATTAAATCATGCTCAATCAATATCCTCTAACATGTCCCATGCATGATGCTAAAGTTTGGTATGTATTGAATTTGTTATAAATAACTCCTTTAAAACTGAAAATAATAAGATAATTATATGAGTTTCACATAAAATAGTTTAAAAGGTATCGTAAATTCCATACATAATCAGTATCAGAGTGATTGTCAATAAAAAAGAGGTGAGTATAAACATAATTCACCAATGAGAAAAGAAGAGTATCACTCAAATGATTCATAAGTGAGTAGATAACTCATTAATATAATTATCATTGAAAAAGAAGTCACTACTAATATAATTCACCATTACAATGATAATGCACCACAATGATCACAAGTGGGAAAATGAACAAATAAATAAATATATATATATATATCAAATAAAGTTGATAGTTGTATTAGAGTTTTTTATTTGCATAATTTTTGTATGGAATTTGGGAATTTGGAATGATAAGGTTGAATGAAAAGAATAGATGATAATAACAAGAAGGTAATATGACAAATGTAAGTGAGTAATTGTAGTTCTGAATTTTCTTCACATACATATGCAACAAAAATGACATGACAAGGTCACACATGATGAAACTCTTTTATTATCAAAAAAAATTTTGGATGATAAAAATTAGTTAAACTTATATATGTATTAGTCTAAATAATTTACTATATAAATAAAAATTATTACAAATGATATAAGATAATAAGAACTCAAATAATAACTAATAAGATAAATTCAAATAAAATAAAACTGAGTAAATTTTAACTAAAATAATGTTATCATATGTCAACTAAAATTTAAAATTTATATCATCATAATTTGCTTAGATTCACGTTATTCATTAAAATAAATAAAAGTGTAGTTGAATTAGAGGTAATAATATCATTATTACGATAATCGAGCTAAGTTCAGAATAAAGTCGATTTTTTTCAACTTCAATAGATTCAGCTCAATATTAAACTTTTGATGTAAAAAGTACTAGTATATACTATTAGTTTGATATCTGTCTTACAGACTTGACGTCATATGTCAAAAATCATGCCCTCATTCATTAAATTCCAACTCTTTCATTCATTACATAATCAAATTATTGAAATCAGTTGTTAACATAAATCGTTAAAATGGTAGGAGACATGAAAAAAGTTTTTTGATGAATCAAAAAGTATGAGAGAAAATCATAAATGAGAAAATACAAACTTTCTATATTGAATTGAGTTACATGGAATAAGGAAATCATCATTTATATACTATAATGTCTAATTAATAAATAACTTGTTAATCGATTAATTAAACATTTAATCGATTAACGAAAACAATATCACAACTAACAAACTCAAATCAACTAACAACTTTAACATCTCTCAGCAAGCTAAAATGCGTCAAACATTCCAAACTTGAAATGATTGCGTTGAACACCATATATACTCTAATACATCATCTTGTTGGTGAGTGAATCTTCGTCTTTCAGTCTTGAAATCTAAACTTGTAGCATGCTTAACCACTATTTGACAGAATCAACTTCATGTAACGCTTAACCATCTTTTTGACTAAAGCAAACCAATCATAATGGATGAAATAGAGAAAATTAATCTAAATCTTAATCCTAAGATGATGCTTCAACAAAGAAAAATACACACTTTAATATTATGTGTTTAATGAGAGGGGAATAAAGAAAATAGAGTATTAAAGAAAATAAATAATTGGGGGTAGTCGATGAAATATAAGAATAAGAAAAAAGAATGTAAAATGATCTTGTCAACTTATTCTAGAGGATGAACTGCCAAGAATCTCAAGAACTCTAAAACATCTCTTGAATAGACTATATCTATCTGGAGAGCCATTTATCGGAAAATACTCAAATAACACTCGGGCATGTTCCAACATAACAACTAAATTTACTAATTTCCACCTTCTTCTTAATAGCCTTTTGACTCCGATAGATAAAATAATCTAGTATTCCGGAAACGGTAAAAACACCTCCAACTATGACACACACAATAGTAACGAAGTGTAAGAATAAGTTATGCTCTTATGTAGAAGTAATCATAATTGGAGAAAGATCATAGAAGAAGAAAACTCGAAGCATCAGTAAGCCATAAAAAAATCTTATTTACATAATATGCCTTGAAAAACTAGTTGGTGTTGTCTTTGAGATCTTTATGAGGTGCAAGAACAACATGTAGGAGCTCCAAAGTAGATGACATTAGATAGATGATATTGATGATGATTCTTTATTGAATCTTGAAAGGAAAGAATGCTAAGAAGCCATCAAAAAGAGATAATTATTATTTTGATATCATGTTAAGAATCAAGAGCGGAAATAGAATATGAATTTTATTCATTGAGAGAATATTGAATTTACTAAATGAATTACATGATTGAGTGAATGATTATACAAAGTCACAATGAATTATTTATATTAAAGGAAGGAAAAACTAACTACACTAACAAAACTAACTAACCAAATAACAAAAGCTCAATTATTTTAACATTCTCTCGCAAACTGGAATGTATTAAACAGGTTAAGCTTGAAGTAATTGTGTTGAATACGATGATATACTCTACTACCTCCTCTTGCTGCTGAGTGAATCTTTATATCCAAGTCTTGAAATTTGAATGTGAATTAATATTGACGCTTAATCACTATAAACAGAAACAATTTCATCCAAAGCTTAACCATCTATTTTGACAGAAGCTTAACCAACCATAATGGATGAAAGAGATAAAATAAAATGGACATTGATCTTAATCCCAATATATTACTTCAAAGAAAAATACACATTTTAACAATATTATGTATTCAATGAGAGGGGTAAAAGAAAATAGAGTATGAACAAAATTGATGTAATTGTTAGTAGGCAAGTTTTACAAACTCAAAAGACTCAAGCTGCTTGCGAAATGATTAGAATGGAACCCTCTATTGGAATTAATGTGCATATTTTTTTTGTTCTTATGGATTTGCATAAAATATTTCATCTCCTATGTTTTCTTCATCAAATCCATACTGATGCAGAAGATGTCCCAGCCTTGGAGGCAAGGATTACACTCAAAAACATTAGCCATGCTTACACTTTTGATCACAAACTTGATGATGAGTACTTTGATCAAGTATCTCGGATCCTTGATAAGATGTATGAATTACATCTTTCAATTTCTACCATTGATTTAAATATAAAGGGATGATAGAATGCTAAGGCATCATCATTTATGCCGGAAGCTTCAACAAATGTGCAAGTCAATCCATAAGTTCCTTTCTGACCATATTGGAATGACATCTTTAACACAAGATGCTTCAATTTAGCGCCCGGAGATTTCTTTCCAAGATAGGCTTGGTAGTAATAATCATCATTTGTTCTCTCTTGTCAAGAATCCCATGAGAAATCTCCAAACACCTTTTGCAGTCTGCATACTTTTCTTGAATATATAATGCTTTTGCCATTGATGCAAGCACACAAGCTCTTGAGTCTCACTGTCCTTATCTATATGCTGTACAACATTCTTCAAAGTGCCAACAACCTCGTCATATCTTCCCAATGCAATCATCATATTGTTATTTGCAAGTAATAGCTAAGGAAAGGTGTGAGAGTGAGGCAATAAAGCTTTTGGAAGAGGAACAGAAGCACAAAACTGTCATGGAATTGCTTGAACAATATGTCCAGTACAAACAAGAGACAAAAAAAGAAACCAAGAAGAAGAAGATTGAAAACAAGAATCATCAAAGAGAAGATGGAAGACATAATTAATTTTACTTTGATACCATGTTAAAATGGTAGGAGGCATAAAAAAGTTTCTTGATGAATCAAGAAGTATGAGAGAAAATTATGAATGAGAAAATGAAAACTTTTTATATTGAATTGAATTTCAAGAAATAAGGGAATCACCCTTTATATATTACAATATCTGACTAATAACTAACTTGTTAATCGATTAATTAAACTCTTAATCGATTAACAAAAACAATATTATAACTAATAAACTGAAATCAAGTAAAATCTTTAACATAAACATAAAAAGCACTCAACTATTAATTTGTTCAAAGTGGGAATGCCATGTAGTTGATTGACACACAGATATCCATGTAGTTGATTGAGGCTTAATTGTTGCTTTCATTTGATAGTGATAGAAAGAAGCAATTTACCTCATTCTGATCAACTAATGCAAGTGCTGCAAATACCAAATTGACATCACTGCATACATGAAATCTAAACCTCAATCTATAGTTGCACTCAAGTTCATGTGAGAGGGTGGTTGATGCATAAATGACATACATGTCTATGAAGGTGATGAGAAACCCATAACAGATATTCCCTTGTTGTCTCCGCAGCTATCAGTCAATAAGATGGGGTTTCAGGGGGTGTTACTCATGATTCCTGGGCAAAAAATGCTTCTTAAATAATGCTATTTAAACAAGCATAACATTTTACATTTGCAAATTTTCAATCATTTGATTTGTGTATCATCACAAAATTTTACTTCTCAGGTATATGTGCTTAACATTTGAATAGGTGTGTGATGTCTACAAAGCATTCTTCATACTGATTTGTGTAGTGACAATTTTTTTTTATTTGTGCTGGGAGAACGTACCATTAGTTTTTCAATGGTCATGGACAGATGCAAACAGTTATATCTCACTCATTCAGATTATAAAACATTTTCTTCCTTATACATAACTGTTCGAAAGATTTGAATTACGTTATGCTAGCTCCTCTTGCCCAAAACTCTTTAGGAAGTATCAAATTCGAGCCAAGGTGGAGATTGTTAGATGCCTCTCATTGCTATGCCTTAAAAGAATTTTATGACAATTTTATGGCTCTCTTTAAGGGCATTTTATGTCACTTTTATGGCTTTGTTTCCAAGCATCCAATGCTTCATATCCAAGATACCAAGACTTTGCTTGCCTATAAAAGGACACATATAGAGAGCTTCAAAATCATCTTCACAACACACAACATCTCTTTCATTTACACATATATTGTGAGTGCATTCTTTGTGAGAATTCTTGTTCCATTTGAGAGAGTATTTGAGAGAAAAGATATTGTCATTTGTCCTCGTCATTATAAGAGGATTTCTTGTACTCTTCTTTTTTACATAGTGGAATTTTGCTCTTGATCGCCCGTGATTTTTTTTCCTCTCACACTGAGGGGTTTTTCCACGTTAAATCTTGTGTGTTATTTTCTTTATCCTTTACTTGCTTCTCTTTTGTTCTCAGTTAATTCGATTCAATCCTGTGCTTCCGCATTGTAATCTATCCTTAACAAAAAGTGATTGCTTCCTCTTTGATTCTACTTTGTCCTCTCTTGTCCCTTCCTCAACTTTGTCTTTGACTTCCATCTAAGTTTTGTGTTGATATTATTTTTACTTGATTTTTTGTGGATTTACTATAAAGCAGTCTTTGGAGGTGTGTCATTTTATTTTATTCTCTTTCTCCATTATATATTTTGGTAGACATCTGCTAACATGATTATAATTAATATTCTAACCATTTTACCCTTTTATTCTTGTGTGGTGGTGGGCTTTATACTAACCTATTAATTGAATTTATTCTTTTGATTTATAAAATCAACTACCATATGATTATATTTCTTCACCTTTTCCCTCTCTTGCAGGGTGAAACCAAATGAAAAATAGATATTTGGTGGAGACAGGCACGGATCTGCACACAAATGAAACGTGGAAGATTCTTTACCATCAATTTCTCCTTTTCAGATTGTTCATATGATCATATCCCTCTCTTTTTCTTCATCTGCGTCCCTGGCTTATGATGCCTAATTTCTTTTACAAATTTTATCAAACTATATACAAAAACTGAAATATCTCAACACAAACAAAAGAGGAATTCTACAATAGTCCTAATTAGTATTCCTACGAGTTGTGATTATAACACTTAATTAGTATTGTAACTTGTAACCATTATATATAGCTAAATTAAATATACTTCATATCATGTTACTTGAGAATATGAATACTAAGTCCACTTAATTAAAGATATTGTAGTGTTACACTTAAACGGGAAAAATATAAACTTTCTCTCATTAAATGAAGTTAAATTCAGCTTTGGATTTTATTTTCTTTGTTGAACCTTGCACCTAGAATACCATGCTAGATCTCTAGTCAGATTTCTCTTTTCCCTTTTTTGGCAAATGAAACCAAATCAGTTGGAAGTTGTTCCCCTCCTTACGTGCTCCTTATATTTCATGAATGACCAAAAAAATAGTAGCATCACATTCCGACAATATAATACTAGATTGCTGAACTTAGATTTCAGTGGCTGGGGTCAATCTCTTTAGAGCAAATACTTGAAAGTACTTATCCACTCCAAACTCCAAAGATAGAGGGATAGATGCGCAGTCTTCAGTTTCTTTCACCTATTTTGTGTTAATAAAAGTTTAATTTTTCAAATATTGAAGAGCTTAAGTGCAGTAAGATTGTTTAATAGAAACACCATAGTCAAATTATATGGCCAAAAGCCAAAGGAAATGGAAGCCAAATTCAATAACCAACCCTTTACTGACTTCATGAGCAAAGGAATTGACTAACGCCTAAGGGGCACATATCCACTTTCACATAAGGCCAATGACTAAGCACGTTATGAAGCAGGGGAGGATCTTCTCTAGGACAGGTGGGGGCAATTGCCCCCTCAAATATTTTAAAAAAATATTATAGAGTATTATTTTTGGTATATTTTAAAATTTAACAACAAAACTTAAAGGATAAAAGTGTAATATTTATGTATTATTAATGTAAAAATTTATACACATTCACTACATCATCCATCGTTCATTTAGATTAATTTTTTTAAGGAGTTAATAAAGATTGAATATGAATGGTAGGTGATGAACTGAAAAAGTATAAAATTCATACATTGTTAGTGCATATATTCTTCTCTCAAAGAATAATACTTCTACATAACTTATTGGACAAGAAAAAATTTAATATTCTCTTCAAAACTCTCACCCTTTATGAAGTTTCACTTTATTTAGTATCACATGACATATTCCCCTCCCCTAATATCGCTTTAGATAACTCTTCAACTCAAACTCATTCATTTTTTCACCTTAAAATGTCATATTTGCTCTTTATAAATCAGTTTTCTTCAATTGCTTTTTTCATGGCACATTATCATATGCCTATGAAGTCATGACATGATTACTTATGATTTGTTTGTTTCTTGCATCAAATTTTAGTCATGGACGTCGTTATTCTTTGTTAGTGAACTATTTTTTTATTAATTAATTTTAGTTGGGTTATTCCATTGCTATGTATGATATTCTTAATTTCGTTATTTCTATCTTTATATATTTTTCTCTTAAAAAAATATTTTTATCAATCTCAAGCATACATTATTTTGATTCTCTATTTGAAAGGATTGAAAAACTAACTTTATGCTCGATTCTTCTGAGTTTAAAATACATATAATGTTTATAAGAGATAATAAACTTATTTGTGCTTAGGAATATTTGGAATTTCTTCATAGATTTGTTATGTTATATTTTTATCATATTTCTTGGGAATTTAAACATGAAAGAATAACTCATTTTTACATTAAAAAATTATATATATTCTAATGATTTCATATGTTATTTATGTATAAATCATAATGCTGCCCCCTCTAAAATTATGGTCAAGATCCGCCACTGTTCTGAAGGACAATCACTCCTCAACATAGTTTAATGGTAGGTTCACAGTGCCCTCCATATTGGGAGCACATCTACTCTCTCCCACAATGTGTGTTTTCTAACCAATCACAAGCAACGGCAAATGGAATGATACATTGTTTTGGGATAGCAGATGTCTACCCGTAGTATAAAAAGTATAGCAAGAGGGGAAGGCCAAGCCCGTCTAATTATGCATGAATTGTGGAGTTGTTGGGACATGTAAATAGTGGCATTTAGTGCAAACGCGATGTACCCTGCATGTTTTGTCTAAAATATGGAGGGGTAGAAATCTGCTATCCCAAAATATTACCCGCCATTTTATTACGGCCTCAATAATTATACCTTAGGATTTTCATTGACAGGGTTATGGTGGTTTAAAGGCTAAAATAATAAAGTTAACACTGGCATATATTTATATTGATAAGCCAAGTTTATGGTGCAACTACTAATCAAAAGAGTTCAATTCGTCTCCTTGAGATGTCAAGATTGGAATAAGAAGAGGAAAAGTTTTAAAAAAGAAATTTATTTTTATTGAGAAATAACATGAAACGATGGATATTAAAAGATTTTTTGTCATATATCACAATCTCATACCTGAAAAGATCACATCCTAATAAGAAATGGTTTTGCTTAGAAGGAACCATATGAGATTAGGATAATTAAATGTTTCTCTATGAATGGGTTAAATAAGTAGCTTTTTGTAGAACAGGACTATAGGTTCATTTATGTTGTTTTACATAAACAAATTAGCACAATCCTAAGTCCGGCCAAGAGTTATATAGTATTAATATGACTAACAAAGATTCTCTCTTAGAGGGACCCAATACTAACAAAACCCTCCTCCCAATTGCACTTAATGAGGAGAAAATTTATAGGAGTGAAAGGATGGAAAATGAGGTTTATGGTCCTCTATATAAAAACACATGCACAATCATAGCTGCTCATGAAATACACACAGTCTAAACCATCTTCGTCTCTTTCACTTTCATCTATGGCTACCTTCTCAAACTTCATTTCTTTCATATTCTTCACAATCCTTCTAGTTTCTCTGCAAATTAATGGCAGAGACAGTAACTTCTTTTTTATAAAAGTCACACTTTCAACAACAAGGACAATAACAATAAATATTCAGGACCAGTGAGTCAGACTGAAAACAGCTATGGGGCCATGAGCTGAACCCTCCTACCACCATCACAGTCACTGACATCAACACTTACCACACATATAATACTGAGCCATAAAAACAGAAGGAGAATACAAGTCGATGGAAAATCATAAATATTTGTATTTTTAGTCAACGGTCACCAAATAAAAACAAATGGGCTGTTTTCAGCCCACTGTCTCTTTGGGTCTAATTTGTGAAGCAACTGCGAACCCAAACCTGAAAAAGAAAAGCCCAACTCCAGAACCCTTACACTAACCGAGAAGAGAAAAATACCCAAAACCTTGATCGCCACCTCCACCGTCCCGACGTAACGATGTCCGCCGTTGCTGCCAGGTCATTCATCCGCTCCGTCGCCAGATGTGCTCCCACTCTCTAACCGCACTTTCAGGTATAACACAATACATTCTCTAACTGTAATAACTGTAACACCACCTCATTGAATTCTAAGTTTTATTGAAAGTTGAAGGTTGCCGGTGATGTTGAGCTTCAGCGTGGAATCGATGCTTCCTTTGACATTGCTACTGCTTCCGTGTTGCTTATTCACGTTATTTTTGTAAATGATTAACAAAATATATATAACATTTTATTGAAAAGACATATCCATTATGATTAATCGAATAAAGGTTTGGGTTTAAAAGCTGGTTCAGTTAACATTGTAAGTATAGAGTTGGATAGGGATTCAAAAAATAAGCAAATAAGATTCAATAATGAATAAGCCTTACCAAACGCTAAATATTTATCAATACTAATTTTTTGAACCATAACCCATACTTTAGGAGCGGGTAGGATCAACTTCTCACCTTTACTTTTTATAATGTGGTTTCATTGAGGGCAAATTTGGATTATGAAATGAATTGTTTGTTGCCTGACTTAATGTAGGATAGGAAGTGATTTTGAATTAAGTTTCATATATGATTTCTTTGGGACGTGCTCGATGTAGGGACTAGGGGCCCAACAGATTTTCTACTTATGTCCAGATGATTTTGACTTGTTTTGGAGATGACCTATAGAAACCCGAGGAAGGAGGGGCTTAGATCACATGAAGCAGTAACTATTGAAATGTAAATAAGGATGAAAAGGAAATAATAGAGAGAAGAGAGAGAAAAATATACAGACATTGCATGTGGTTTTGGACAGGCCCGACAAGCCTTGAGTGGAAAAATACTCTGCATGAAAAATGAAAAATGAAAAATAACTCTTCAACAAATGGTGCTGTATGAGACAAAAACTTCTCTCTTCACATGTACAACATCCTTCTTTTAGTTGTCGACATAGGTCTTCATATAAGTGTCTATATATGAATGACAATCAATAAATAGGGAAAACGTGAGATAAGAAAAAAAAGGCAAATAATTGATTCTCTCACCAAGAAATTGACTCCATTATTTGCTGAAGTTAAAACTGAAAATCACATAAGGAAACTGTAGTGAAAATCAACATTTACAATGAAAGGGCTAAATACATAAATTGATTTTCTCCCCAGGAGACAAGCTCCATTAATGATGAAAAGACTATTATACATAAATTTCTATCTTTTTGTTTCTTGATTTTCAACAGCATTTAACTTGTGTTTCTCATGTCTCCTTACAAAATGTTCTAAGGTTTCATGTTTTAACAAGTAATAATAATTTAGCATTACTTGAATAACCAAGCTACGGTGGGATGATCTATTGGGATTGTTTGAAATATATTATTATATCAAGTCCTACATTGTCTAGTATTAGAATAGAGTAGAGTATCAATGTTATATATCGAACTCATGTCCCTTGTTGTAATGTGCATCAGATATAAGCATCAAATAGGAACACCCCATGGGCACGTAGGCCCATGAGTGTGTTAGGGTTTGTAATCTTTATTCTCTAATAATATATTGGTAGCCGCTCAGCACTCCCGGGGACGTATACACAATGGGCCGAACTCCGTTAACAAACTCTCTTGTTTCTTCTCTTCTATTTATTCTATCTACATTATTTGATTGTTTGTGGCCAACGTTGCGCAACGACCGCTTCCGTTGCACCAACAATTGGTATCAGAGCCAATTGATAGATGACTCTTAACCCAGACGTTAGAGAATGTCTAAAGAGGGTGAATGCGTGATGGTAGACAAGGTGCATCAAAAGTAATGACAAAGATAGAGTAGATGAGTTTAAGGAGAATGAAACATGACAGAACTGTGGTGTGAGCGATGTATGTGTGTTGATCCAGAACCCATAAGTTCATGTATTGGGTTAGGATCAAGGTGGAGATAAGGACTTATGTGTTGAGTTTGACCCAGAGACAGATGCTGACAATATATTTCTAGATGATGAGGAAATGTTCTCATTTGAGATGACAAGTAGAATATCATAATGGCGTGTCTAAGACGTCATAGTGAAGGATATTAATTGTTAGCAGATTCACAAAAGCACAGAGGCGCTCACTAACTTTGATGTAGGTTGTAACATGAGCATTGACTTTGATGCAAGTTGTAACACGAGCATTGGTAGAGATGCAGGGTGTGACGTGGGCATTGGCTTGGATGCAAGGATGTGACACAAACATTAGTTAGCATTGACGCAAGGTGTGCTGTGGATATACTCCTTATGGTGGAGTATGATAGTTCTTTTGAACTAGGATTGTCGAAGTAGACAATGGTAGCAGCGGTTGAGGCTTTCCAAGGAAGCTCAAAGGTTCAGTTTGACTGAGTATTGAAGAGTACGATTGTTGGTGAACTTTTGTGTAGAGGTTCCAATATATCGAAAAACTTCCTAGCAATAAGTGGTTAGGTGGCGTGTTCCATTTGATAGCGGTACGAGAAACTGCACTACAAGTTTGGAGAGCTAAGCTCTTGATAAAATCGTCAAAATACTCATAAGGTCTATGCGGTAGGGGAGCAGTTAAAGAGAATTAGACATTAAACAAGGTGGAGTCATATATTCGCTTAGGTGAAGATTCTTGTGTAGATTTCCTAAGGAGCGAGATATTTGTCTATTTCAATCAAGGTGGAGATTGTTGGGATTGTTTGAAATATATTATTATATGAAGTTCCACATTGCCTAATATTAGAATAGAGTAGAGTATCAATGTTATATATTGGACTCATGTCCCTTGTTGTAATGTGCACCAGATATAAGCACCAAATAGGAACACCCCATGGGTAGGCCTATGGGTGTGCTAGGGTTTGTAATCTTTATTCTCTAATAATATATTGGTAGTTGTTCAGCGCTCCCGGGGACGTAGGCACAATTGGCCGAACTCCGTTAACAAATTCTCTTGTTTCTTCTCTTCTATGTATATTATTTGATTGCTTGTGGTCAACGCTGTGCAATGACCGCTTCCGCTACACCAACATGATCAACCACTATATATGTAGCAGACTAATTCATTTGGAATAAACACAGCAAGTCACAAGTTCCAAACAAAGAAAACTCAATAAATCTGCATTCTCATGGCTTCTGATAATAATGGCTATAGTGCAAGTGAGCTATTTCAAGCTCAAGTTCACTTGCACAGACACATCCAAAACCATTTAACTACCCAGTGCATCAAATGGGCCATTGAACTTGGCATACCAGATATCATCCACAACCATGCACAACCCATTACTCTTCCCCACTTGGTTTTAGCTCTTCAAGTTCCACAAGCTAAAGTTGCTTGTGTTCAGCGCCTAATGCGCTTATTGGCACACAATAACTTCTTTTTTATAACTAAAATAATAGATACCAACGCTGAAGCCAAAGATGCATATTCTCTTACTCCTTCCTCACAGCTCCTTGTTAAAGGTTCTGACCAAAGCTTATTGTCAATGGTTCAGCTTATGACCAACCAAACTCTGTGTGATATGTTTAATCATTTGGGGAAGTGGACTTTCACGGAGGAGAATACACTTGTTGAGACTGCATTAGGGTCAGAAAGCTTTTGGGACTACATGCAACAAAATCCCACACTATTGACACTCTTCAATGAGGGAATGGAAAGTGATTCAAGCCTAGTAAGGCTGGGATTGAGAGATTGCAAATTCGTTTTTGAGGGCTTGGATTCTTTGGTTGATGTTGGTGGTGGAACTGGAAACACAGCTAAGTTCATTTCTGAAGCATTTCCTAATCTAAAATACATAGTTCTGGACCTTCCCCAAGTTGTTACAGGCATAGCAGGAAGCAACAACTTGACTTTTGTTGGTGGCAACATGTTTAAATCTATTCCCCAAGCTGATGCAGTTTTACTCAAGGTATTCAAAAGAATTGAACTCCTCACTTGTTTTCACTTCACTTACTAATAATGCCTAGGTATATAGTTTTAAAATTAATAATATGACATTTTTAGGTTGAATTAAATCATTAGGAGCAAACATGGCTGAGAGCCATTTTGATACATCCTTCATTCCATTTTACTTTTGCAGTGGGTTTTACATGATTGGAGTGATGATGACTGCATAAAGATACTAAAAAATTGTAAAGAAGCTATTTCAAGCAAAGACAAACAAGGAAAAGTGATCATAATTGATACCGTGATAAATGAAAAGCAAGATGAACATGGAGTGACAGAAGTTAAACTCTTCTTTGACATAGCTATGATGGCTATTCACAATGGAAAGGAGAGAGATGAAAACGATTGGAAGGGACTCTTTAAGAAGGCAGGCTTCACAAATTACAAGATATTTCCCACATTTGGCTTTAGATCTCTCATTGAACTTTTTCCTTAAGCCTGATCATAATAATTTATCAAGTGGTCAAAGTTGTATAACTGAAGTGATGTGAACATTTCTTATATACACTCGTGTGGTGTATAAGTTGAATTGTTAGAGATGCAAAAATATGGTCAGATGTAATGTAAGAGTTGTTGAACTAAATAATTGTTGCATAATCAAGCAACATAAATTAAAAATTAATAATTACGTGATTGAAATGAAAAGGCACTTAAGTTCCAAGCTAAAAAATATTGAGCCGAGAGATGAGATGATTATGCCACAAATGCTAAAATGGATTAATTTCTTACCCAAAAAAATAAGAGGATAAAAAAAGATTAGATGATTGTATAATAGAAGATGCTCTAACTCAACAATTATCTCCTTATTAAATAGAAGCTCACCATCTTGGATCTAGTGTACCTAATAATTTAAATTAAAAACAAATAAACTAAAAGTTCGAGTCACCAAAATTAAGAATGAACAAAACAAAGAAAGCCCCAAAATTGTCCAAACCGCATTAGCAACGAATAATAGGAAAGGGGGACATTACCAAATGTGTGTGGTATGTCCTAACTCAAGTCCTACATTTCCTCCCAATTGTTTAGTCTCAACTTTGATGAAACCACAAACAGAATACAACTCTCTCGGCCATTACTGTCGGCAAATCCTGAAACTAATAAAAAAGTCAAATTCAAACATTAAAAACAAAAGAAAAAAGATTGCACACTCAATCAAAACACACCCACCATCTTCCTCCACTTGCTTTTCTCTCCTGGCTCTTTAATCTCAAAATATCTTAATCCATTTCCAATAAAAGCCAAAAAATATTCTAAGTGTTCATTTAAATTTCTTGGATTTGATCATAACCTTCAATGGATTCTGATTTTTGGACCTCGCGCATTGCCGCTGCCAAACGCCAATATGCGCTTCAGTATCATCATCCAAGTTCCCACTTAGGTTGGTTACTGTTCATTGCAATCTATAACAAATGTTTCCCATTATTTTTTGCAGAGAAAAATTTTATGGGTCCGTTCAAATTTTGATTTTTTTTATTTTTAATTTGTGTTAGATCGGTTGGGAATC
Source organism: Lupinus angustifolius (assembly GCF_001865875.1). Lineage (NCBI taxonomy): Eukaryota > Viridiplantae > Streptophyta > Magnoliopsida > Fabales > Fabaceae > Lupinus > Lupinus angustifolius. Next base: position 6,673,613 of record NC_032014.1, on the reverse strand, counting down.
GACGATTTCGAGGCTGAAGAAGAGGTGCGACCTGATTTCCCGTGTCCGTATTGTTACGAAGACTTTGACATAGCGTCTTTGTGTTCGCATCTAGAAGACGAACATTCATGTGAATCAAGAGTCACGGTAATATGTTTATGTTTGTTATGTATGGAGTCTCTTCTTATTTCTGATATCTTTGTTTTCTTATGCTGTAATTTGATCTATGTTCTGTTATGTTGTTATAAGTTTAAGTTTGTTAAGGAGGATTGTCTTTAGGAAAAATATGATAAGTTAGGTCCTATTTGATCCTTATATATATGCAGCGAAGCATACATGTTACTTGCATGGTATTATCAAATATCTCTAGAAGTTGTTAAAAAAAATAATGCTTTGTTCAAAAGAGAAGATGAGAAATATTAATAGCTTCAAATCATTGATAGCAAAATTATTGGAAGTTTATTATTAGTTTTCTCAAATGATTGAAAGCTACACCTTAATGCCATTTTAGCCAGTTGTAAAGAGGGAACCTCTGATTTTTCATTTATTCCTATAGCAGAAGAATTCTCTGTTGCTTACTTGGCTTCTCATATAAAAATCTGAGGCGAGTGTTAATTCTGCAAACACAGATATAATGTCAGTCATGGCAATTTTAGGCAGAAAAATGGTTGAGACTTCAGGTGTGCAATACAAATGGCATATACTCAGAGGCAGAAGTAGAAGATTTTTATTAAGTAGACCAAAGAAGAAGAATACTTTATTTAGGGGGGCGAGTTAAAGAATTTATATTCGTTTCAGAACAAAAATAAATACGTGTGAAAAACTTAACACTAAGCACAACCCCTGGATATAATGACATTTTGTCTAAGTCATTGATATTTAGGATCTCGGACAAGTTACCTGCCTTAGGTTCATGACATGGTCTACATTTTCATTGACATGAACATGTAATGCATTTGTAATTTACTAGTTCATTCTAGCATTCTGCATAAGCATGTTTCCTTTTGTCTTTTGGCCTTTTGCCCTTATTCTCCGGATGCTTTGCGATTTCGTTGTAATAAAGGGAAGAATTACAGAGACTAAATTAGCTCAAGCATGTATCTAAAAACTTTCTGGAGTAGGAAAGCATGCACTTCGAAGAGTTCTTATATGGTCTAGCTTTTTTGAATTTGTAATCTATAAAGATGAGTGAGCAATCAAAAGCAATTCATGGAGAGATATAGCTTATTATGAAGGCTTCTTGTTTTTATGCCCTTGAACCATTTTTTTTCTACCTATATATTTGTTGAGCACGAGATTAGTATTCTCTTTTCCACTTTTTTGTTTGTGTATTGCATACCTGTGCTCAAGTCAGATATCCAAGACAATTCAGGAGGTATGTTCTTAGCAACCACTTAATCAAATGGGAAATGATTCTATATCCTTTCATAAAAATGAATCTTTGGATCAACAATCTTCTAACTCTCAACCTAAAACATTAACTGTCATTAAAAATCATTTGGTCATTGAGATAGACTCTTGAAGCATCTGTACAAATCAACTATGTAAATGAAAAACCAAAGAAGCTGAAGACTAATGAAATACCATTTTTCTTTTTTATGGTTGTTACTTTAAATTCCTGCTGCAAAGATTGAACCGGTCTCTAATTCTGCTTATGATAGTCTCATGCTTTGTTTTTCTTGTGTGCAGAGTTGTCCTATATGCTCAGTTAAAGTTGCACGGGACATGTTGAGTCACATAACGCTACAACATGGGCATTTATTTAAGATATCCTTTATACTATTAATTTGATTCAAACTAATTAGCTTTCTCAGATGATTGATTGTTTATCAAGTTAAAAATGAAAACATCAATTGCTACTCTTAACTGAGGATTACTTACAGAGAAGGCGCAGGTTAAGAAGGGTTGCTATTCCAAACAGTCAGACATTGTCTCTTTTAGGGCGAGATCTTCGTGAGGCTCATTTACAGGTGCTCCTTGGTGGCAGTAGTGGCGGATATCGGGCAAACAATGCTACAGTATCTAATGCAGCTACTGATCCATTCCTATCCTCTCTTATTTTAAATTTCCCTGCTTGTGAAGCAGAAGAAATCTCTAAATCTGTGGTAACAAGCTCTGAAGATTCTTCTGCAAAGAATGCAGCACCTATACATATTTGGAAATCAAGGTGCTTTTTTCATGAATTTTGGTTACCTAGTCGTTATGTAATAGAATTGGCTTTGACATTTCTTCAAAATTTTCAATACCTCAAGTCATCATGAAACTCTAGTATTGATCTGTTTCTCTCTCTATGCAGTTTTGATTCTTCCTTGACTGTTGAAGAGAGGGAGAAAAGGATGAGACAATCTGCTGGGAGATCTGGTTTTATGCAGGATTTGTTTCTTTCAACTTTGTTAGATGACTAATGGAAAGTTTAAGCTGTTTAGAAAACAATAACTAAACATGTGATCTATCCTTAAGGATCTTGGTGAAGAATGCAACTGGTGGGATACATTGATGATCAGACAATCCATGCTAACCTAATCGAGATATATAGCGGCGGAGCTTTTGAGGTTGTGCTGAATCTGATGATAGTTATCATTTATCACCATCATTCTAAGCACCTTCATTTGAGATGTATTATTATCTGTTAATAAATGTTTTTTTTTCAACTTATGGAATTCTTGCTTTGTTTTATTGCCATTATAAATCCCTTCAATCCTGTGAGCATTACCGATAGATGTGGATGTCTGATGAAGAAACTGGAACTTCGTGATCCCTGTGGGAATATGAATTTGTAGAAATGACACAATTGGCTCTAGCGAGCCTATTACAATTGGCTCGGCCAGTACCATATAGTTTTTACAACATTGGGAGAATAACTACCCGAGCCACAGGTTAAATGCACGCAGGGCTTCTATCTTCTAAATAGATAATGAAGTAGACCAACTATTTCCCAGATATCAAAATATAACAATATTTAATATACATAATAATTATTTGATTGCTTTATTATAATATTTGCCTCTTGACATCATAGGAAATTACCTTTTTAATTTCTTTCAATCCTGGAAACCAGAATGGTGTTTATAGAAAAACAATATTTTAAAAACAATTGGCCGTTTAATACTTTAATATACTGTTCAGCAAATTGGCTCTATTTTCTATTCCTATCCCGTCCCAGGAAATTAATATATTCAGACGTTACTCACATATTACCCTCAATATTTAATTATAACCCTTTTGAATCTTCATCTTCCATGTCCTTTTCAATTGAAATTTGAAAGAGGGATTATAATATATACATTGACGGGTACTGATATTTAATTATCCATGGGTCAGCAGTCTGCAACTGAAAAAAAGTAATTAGAAACCATAAGAAAATAGCAAATTTGGAAATAACAAAGTATATTTCATTCAATTTGGATAAAAACAAAATCACAGTTATCTGTATTGGTTCTCTTCGTATGATTCTTGAATTGTTGGTTGACACTGAACCCTACATGATTGGAATGATGTTAAATCCATCACACTGCAATGTTAAGACGATGCAACGTTACAACTCAGGTCTCGAATTTGGATCACGAGCATTATCTATAGCCATGGGAGAAGAAAAATTGACACTTGGTGAATTTATAAAGTATAAACGTTTGAAAACTTCAATAAACACATTTATACAACCATCGTTGTAGGACAATGATCGCCCGAGACGCAAGTTAAATGCACGCACGGCTTCTATCTTCTAATTCCATAATAAAGTAGACCACCTATTCCCCAGAGATCTAAACATAACAAAATTGAAGTAGAACAACTATTAACTTTTTTAATTTCTCTCAATCCAGAAAACCAGAATGGTGTTTATAGAAATACAATCGTTTAATACTTTAATATACAGTTCAGCAAATTGGTTCTATTTTCTGTTGCTATCACGTCCCAGGAAATTAATATAAAGTCATTTTAATTCACTTAAGGACGTTACTCACACATATTACCCTCCATATTCGATTTTATATCCCTACCGTTGAATCACCATCTTCCCTATCCATTTCATTTGAAATTTGAAAGAGGGACTATAATATATACAATGATGGGTACTGATATTTTATTATGGATGTCTGCAGTCTGCCACTGAAACAAAGTAATTTAGAAACCATAAGAAAATAGCAAATTTGGAAATAACAGAACATATTTCAACCAAGAGGGACCACCGGATAAAAACAGAAGGCAGGACTTCCACCTACACACTGAGCTCTTGAGCAATGTAGCCCTGGACTTCCACACACATTGAGCCATGTACAAACAGAACCGTAGAGTAGTTAAAAGCCACCACGAAGACGTAAGACAAGGTGAAGAGTTGACTCCTTCTGAATGTTATAGTCAGCAAGAGTCCTTCCATCTTCCAACTGTTTCCCAGCGAAGATCAACCTCTGTTGATCTGGTGGAATCCCCTCCTTGTCTTGTATTTTTGCCTTCACATTATCAATCGTGTCAGAACTCTCCACCTCCAATGTAATAGTCTTCCCAGTCAGAGTCTTCACAAATATCTGCATTCCTCCCCTCAAACGCAGTACCAAATGAAGAGTAGACTCCTTCTGGATGTTATAATCTGCCAAAGTCCTTCCATCTTCAAGTTGCTTTCCAGCAAATATAAGCCTCTGTTGATCTGGTGGAATACCCTCCTTATCTTGGATCTTGGCCTTAACATTGTCAATGGTGTCAGAACTTTCCACCTCAAGGGTGATGGTCTTGCCAGTTAGGGTTTTCACAAAGATTTGCATCTGCATACAAACAAACAATCAAACAAAACTACATCACTCCCCAACTTCTTGATATACAAGAACGGTTTATAACAAATTTCAATCAAAATTTTCTGAAATGTCAATAAGGGACAGAGGCTTATTACTTATTACAAACTTGCATTTATACAACTTCGAAGACAAATAAGATTACTGGTTAAAAATACCTTCATAATTCGATTAAACCGAACTACACAATTAACGATCTAGTATCAAAACACAGTTATATCGTATCTCCTCATCTCAAGATAGTTTCTCACGTGAATCAAATTGCCACATTAATTCAGAAATATTTCATAAAGCTTTAATGTTGAGTGAGTACTCGCAAAATAAAGTCATGAATAGTGTTTCAAAATTATTCCTCGCGGAGAAGAAATTCTTACCCTAATTATCGAGTCAAATAATCAAGATCGAAGGGCATAACAAATCCCACTAACGTTTTTCCGTCAATTAATGGAGAAGTCAGAAATAATCGAATCAGAACATACAAGTCTTCCAAATTCTACGTTATATCGGCACCAAAAACGCAGAGAAAAGCATTTAACCAACCAAAGAAATAAGAACTCAAATTTCCAGGGAATAATAATCGAGAAATAGAAAGGAGGAGAGGTATACCTTGAAGGTACTTACTACTATTTTCAATACAACTCAGCGAATTCAATTAAGTTTGTGATTTAAGATGATGATTATGGATTATGGTTTGTGGTTTGGATTTTTATAGCAAAAAAACGGTTAGCTGTTGCGTTACGCAAACGCAACTTAATCAATCAGGTTGTGACGCGTGGATGAATTGAATAGTCAACACTGTTAAAATACGACACCGCCTCTATATAATTCCAGGTAATTCTGATTTGTTAAGGCTAAGGCGGTTTTCAACCGCCTCTAGATAATTCCAGTACTTTCTAAAAATGATTTGTAAGAAAATATTTGAGAAATTTTTCTCACCTCACAATAAATAAAGAATATGATATTTATACAGTATTACTATAAACAAATAAATTTTTATACATAAGCTTTTTATCATTTAGTATTTATTTGCAATATTTTTTAGTTAATAATAGTAAAGTATGAATTTTGATGATGTAATAATAATGTATAAAAAAATTCTCACCTCACAATTATATAAATAATATAATATTTATACATTATTAATATAAATAAATATTTATATATAATCATTTTATTCTTCATCATTTATTTGCATTACTTTTTTTAATCGATAATAATAAAATATAAATTTTAATGATATAATACAATATATAAATCTTTTATATTATTAATACATATATTTTATCTCTTAAATAAATACACCTCATTTTTCATGTTAAATCAAGATGGTTATTATGTTGACCTATCTATTTTATTTTATTCAGATAATGTATTTTAGAAATGAGCAAACTATTGTATGTTATCTCTTATATATTCAAAATAAATGAAACTCGTTACATTACTCCACTACTAATTAGGGGTGAGAAAGATCTTATTTGACTCATGGATTTATCTCAATATGATGATTTAGGGACATGTTTAACCTCCAAATAAATGAAAATGACAAATCTGATTAAAATGGGCAAACTTCTTATAAAAACGGACGGGTTTAGGTCTATGTTCGGGTTATTTGGCTCATCCCTTATAGTTATATATCAATAATAGTTGAATAGGTACCTACCAATATTTATTATGTTGAGCCCATATAACTCAAATACCTACAAGTCCATACGACTTATGCACACCATTTATCATATGATCTTTATTCCATACTTTTTTCATTGTTTAATTGTCCTCAATAGTGAAGGACTCTTGCAACGAGAGTGAAGGACGTTGCGACGCTTAAGAGTTAGTTATTTTTTCTCTACATTGTTTGTTTTCCTCTTTGAAGTTGTTTATGCTTATGTTAGCGAACGTATGTGTGATGTCTTCCGTAGTTATTATTCTCCTAAAATGTTGAAACTCTCGTATGTTCTCAAAACTAGTTAAACCACGCCGGTTTCAAGTTTGACGATTAGGATTTTCATCAATTTGACATCACGGAGAAAGTTGTTGATGGTGAGTTCACTTCTTTTTTACTATTTAGTTAAATTGTTCTGAAAATTTCAATGTTTTCTATAATTTTCACACACGTGATTGTGGTAGTTTTTAGTTTGAAAGATTCAATTTCAGTTTTATAGTTTATATATTGATGTATGTGGGATGTAGGTTTTAGTTGAGTTTATATACAAGTTGTGATAATATTTGATTGTGCATGCTTAAAGATTTGAGAGAAAAATCTACGTTTGTCATTTTTCAACCCAAACTCATCCTTATTTTGGACTCGTCCCTCACGCGTCTCAACCTAATTAGGGACAGGTTCGGTTCAAAAATTGACTCGGTCAATATTTAGAAACGAATGATAAACATACTTACTTGTCCCAAATCGTCTCACGCTCACCACATTATTACATTACTCTCACACTTATCATATGATAAGAATATCTTATTCAAATCTTATAATACTATTATTTTAGAGACAAAATGTTTCTAGTATGAATTTTATACATTATTATTGTATTATCCTTCATTACTATTTAATTATTATTGCATATTCAAAAAATCTCTAATATATTGTGAATAATATATTAATTATATATAAATTTTTACATCTATAATAAATAAGTGACACTCATTATTTTATTTTTTGTCATATTATGTCTTATCACATATTGTCCACCTAACTAACCTATGTTATCAATTTCATCAAATACTAAGAGATTGATTGATATTAACTAAACAATGTAATTTGTATGCAATATAAATTTTAAGATTTATATACAATTTGAAAATTATATTAATAAGATATTGATATAGTGATATAAGTTCTTAATAAATTTTCAAAAAGACAAAAAATGGCATGAGTTCAATCTCTATAAATGATACTTGTTAGAAGAGGCAAACATGTATCATACAAAATAAGTTCATTGTCCATAGCGTAAGGAGATATTCTTGGTAATATAAGAAAATAATATATCATTCATATTTATTTGTATTAGTTATATTTAAAAATTAATAATGATTAAATATGAATGACGGAGGAGAATATAAATTCTTAAATATTATCGTGTACAATATTCTTTTCCATCTAATCAGATGGATTTAATTCATTAAAATTAAATTATTCTTATTTGCCGATTTAACTTTACAAAGTCCATAATTTTATTATTCCCCTCACAGCTTTTAAAATTCCACAACAAATTCAACTAAGAAGCAGCTTAAGATATCCACCTGTGCAAAAGAACTAAGATGAAGATCTATTGCTTGCATTCGATAAATTTTCATCCGAGTCCAATGAAAATAATAAATACATTTACTAGATCATTCTTTTTCATTCATTTATACTTCAATAATAATTATTATATAAATGATAAAATGGTGTGTCTAAAATATAAAAATCACTAACTGTATGTGGATAATATTAAATCCTTACATTAATTTAACTTGTGGATTAATATTTCGTACTTTGCGGACAATTTGGTATTTTAATATATTTCACACCATAAATACATTCTACATGGTATGATTGCATTCACTGGATAAATAGTTAGGCTGTGAATTTCGGACGGAAATCACATGTTCCAAATGGTATCTCATTTTATATCTCAAGTCAATCAGAGTGCTTCATTTTATTCATTTTTGCTTTTAAAAATTTTATTTTATCTATATGTTAATATATAATTGACTTAGAATAGAGAATGAGACATTGTTGGAATAATGGATCCCATGTGTGCCTTTCACCCTCATAGATTTTACATACTCTCACTGTGCAACAACTTTCATCCAGGATTACAAAGGAATTTTATTACAAAATATTCAATTTATGGATTTTCTGAACCTCCTAGGAGGCTAAGATTATATCAAAGCCACTATCCACAGCAGCCAGCTTATTTGTTCAGTCACATTTTCTAACAGGAAACCGGAAGTACAGTTTGATATAAAATCACTAATGTTATGAGCCCCACATGCTTAAGTTTATAGAATGATTAGGGTCCTAAGACATGGGATAGAGCTCCTTTGACTGAGTGATACATCTTAGTCCCATATCGCCTCATTTTTTTAATAAACATTAAGTTATGGGACTAGCTTAACTTTGTAGAAAAGATGGTTCTTTACAAATTACCTCTAAGGAATTTCTTAGCTAAGAGCTAGGACAAGAAATGTTATGCATGAATAAGATGGAATGCTGTATGATTCCTTGTCACTACTTTATCTTCTTTTTACTTTGATGTGCATGTGATGGCAGCATCTAACCCAGTAAAACTAGACTCGTTCTCATTGTGTGAACTGCTAAGAAAATTTATGCACTATTCAATACCATATTAAGCCGTCACAAATCTTAACTAAAGATATATCTGCTTCAGATATCAAAGAATAGAGATTTTGATCTTACATTAACTGCCTCACATAACTAAATCTGCATTAACATAAATCAAAGGTGATCGTGTATCTACAGCAGCAAAAGAAAATTGGACAGATAATTAAAATCATGAAAATGCAGATGATCGAAACATATCTCATTTTTACTTTATTAGCCTTGTAGGAATTTTACTTGCTTTTGCATAATTTCAAATGAAATAAAAACCTTATAGTAGATATTAAGAATATTAAAGTATGCATTTTAACCATATCTATGTGGCTGAAAACTTCCAGGACCTCCCGCCAGAGCTTCTACGGCAACCGGTTTCACAATACAATAGTCATTCTTAGAGAAACAACTAGCTTTGTGTCTCCTAATGCCATGACAGCCCTGCATCTCTATTGCTAGTTTTATTTCCAAATCATGCCTCTCAAATTTCTTCCTTAGATTTTGCTTCCTAACATTAGCACTACTACTCAATTTTTCTTTGTTTCTAGATCTTTTGCTACTTACCGGAATTGGCATAACTTCCAACCCCATTAACTTGGCTACAACACTAGGTTTGCACCAAACCACACTTTCCCCTGCCAATGTTGAGGGGAAGGACATAGTCTTGTCAAATTTGGAGACTAAATCACTCTCTTCAAGTAATAATTCTCCTAAACTTCTCCCACTGCAAATTGATCCTCTTCCTTCTATGTCACGGAAAGAAGATCGATACATAGCACCCCTGCCATCTAGTGAAAACCGTGGGTACTGATTCAAGGCATTCCTTGCAGACCTCAAGATATCAGAATTGTTCACACATGACATCCTTCCCCTTAAAATACTATACTCATAAAGCTTAGATTTCTTAGCCATCTCTTCCTCCATTTCTAATTGTAGAATTAGATCTTCTAGTGTTGGTGAGTTTTTCATTGATTTGTCACCTTGTTGCATGTAAGGGGAACTTACCTTGCTTGTCAAGTCACCTTGGCTTTGGCTACTTTTGCCAATGTTACTACTATTGTGTTGGTTGAGAGACGAGGTCGAACCCTTGTTGATGCAGAAAGTTCTTATGCCTTTCTTCATCTTGGCTCCCAAAGAGTTCTTAAGGTGAAAAAAAGGCATGTCCTTCATTAGTATGTGAGTGTAGAGAAAATGGTTCTCAAAATCGGGTATTCAGTTTTGTTTAGTACATAGTAGAGACTGCTACACAAATGCATTGAAACGTGAATAGATTGGAATGGGAGCAGTGTGGTGAGGTACTGAATAGAGCATTTTTGTCAAGTGAAATTAGATGAGCCTTAATAGCAGTCACATGATGTATAAGTAAGGCTTTCACAGGTATTTCATTTTTTTGCTGCAAAGTTGTTTGGGGCTTAATAACAGAGTATGTGAAAAGGGACCAAAGTTACCCATTTTCACTTTAAATTGGTTGAGAGAAATGAGGATCATTTATTTAAGTTGATGGGGTAGAATGCATGAGAATTGAGAAGTAATGAGCCTTTCAATCTTTGCAGATCTCTTACTACTACTTAGTACTATGAAAAATTTCGTGAAGTGTCATTGTGTCATTCCTAACCATAATTATATTAAATGGTTATTATAAATATTGTTTTAACAAAATATAAATAAGAATGTCAACAACAATTATAAGAATCTTGTATTAAATTAATTTAAAAGTCTAAGAGGGAGGTACTCTGATCACCATATTGTCTCCATCGTCACTATCATCATCATGCTACCATCATAACCGCTGAATACACAACCATCATCATCTCTATTACGGACAAGGATCTGCTGTCTCAACGCCTGTCCCAAACCAATCATATTATGTCACCTCAGTTAAAAAAATTAAATATTCATAATTTTATCAGTTTTGCTTTTATTGTGATTGGTGAGAGACGTAATTGAGGATATGATTGGGGACAGCAGATCCCCATCCCTCTACTATTATTGATGCCACCACAACCAATTTTAGGGAATTGAAATTAAGACAACGATCTTCAGTTAAGTTTATAACCTTAAGTGTGAGCTCTTGAAGTGTAGGGGTTATTCATAGTGGGCTGAATGAGACCCATTCAAAGGAAATCAGTTAATTCATCAAGGCTGGTTCAGGCTTGGCCCAACCTTCGACCAAAATTGTAGCTCAACCTGACAGGTTGTAATATTAAGGTGTTAAAATGCCATCCCAATCTCCACCTAGCTACTAACAAGGTGTTATTAAAGCTCCATTAAGTGTTATTAAGATGTTCGATACTTATGAGTAATACTTATTGAAATGGCAGTTACACACATCGTAAAAGATTAGTTTCTTATCCTTTTGGTAAGAGATAATCTTATTAGTACCAAAAAAATCTCTACTAGGTATTATGACTTGGAAAATAACACTAATACAAAATCGGGAATGGAGAGAAAGAGATGTATGTGAAGATGGTGGTCACAATTAAAATAATTTTACTAACCCATTGAAAATTTAATGTTAAATAATAACATTAAAAATATAAATGGACTCATAAGTCACGGAGGCTCGAGATATACATCTATTTCTCGCTATCCCAGCCTCTAACATCAATGACCCAGTAAAAGCAAAGCAAATGTTTTAATGTTATGGTAGACCAGGTTTAATGAGTAATGACTTTGAAGACCCCACAAGGGTCTAATACATTATTAAGGTTCTCTGAATAGCTTGACACGGCTTAATTGGTGGCTTTTTCTATGTCAATTATTTTGATTTTTTGTTGTTGACAATTATCTTTTTTCGGTACAATGATATCATCTAGTACATATAAAACTATTTAATAATATTTTATATAGTCACACATGATTAGTGTTTATGATTCGCCGAACATTCTCTTATTTCTTAAAAGCTAAGCATGGAATTGCTTGTGGCTTTCCTACCTCGTCTAGCATTGCTTATTTTTTTGGTACGCAAATGTCACATTGGCATATTTAAAATGGTTTTTTAATGGGTACATTATGATACACTTTAATTGATTAAAACGGGATAAATTTGCATTTGGAACCAGAGAACACATATTTTTGATGTACATAAATTTCATGAATATCAATTTATAAAACCTTAGAAAAAATATATTTAAAAACGTGGGAGGGTTACCTGTTACTCTATATCAAATCAAGTGGGAAAATTCTATTGAGTTGTTTGGATATAGCATCTATGTTTCTCTCATGTAATGGTAAAACTATCATTATCATGATGTGACAACTTATATGTATCTATTAAATACAGAAGTTGGTGGCATGGTGGATGATTGAGAAATCCATCCCTATATATGTGCAATTATGTTATGGTGACTATCATAGGATATGTATATCTTGACATCTCATACTGTAAGTTTTTGGGATTGGTGAGTTACTTATTGTGAGCGGTCAAAAAATTATTTAGTTATTAACTTTTTTTGATTGAAATAACTTTTCAACTAATTACAGCAATCCCATAAAATGACACACTGATTTTACATCTACGTATGTTTTAAAGTTTAAGTACTTCTATGTTGATGATCCATTGCATAGACATTGAATGTGTTATTAATTTTGATCGGGAAAATAAAATCAAGTTACTGACATTATATTAAGTAATCTTAAATTATTACATGCATGTATCGATAAAAAATGAGTGACAAGTAATGATGATACCTAAAGGTTTCTTGGTATGCATTTTGGCACGCATTTTATTATTGTAATATAATAATTTTATTTTTCTCGTATACCCTTAATATATTTTTTACTTTAAAAATAATCATATAATTCTAGGTAAACATCACGAATATATAATTACAATTTTTTGGAACTATCAAGTGTATTTCCTCACATTTTTAGGTGGAGAACTAATTCTTTTCAAAATTCGTGGTTGTTCATCCTAACAAGTGCCGCTTCTAGGAATTGAAACATTGACCTTGAAAATCTAATGAGTCATTATATCACTAGGCCAAATTGTTACATAATCATATTTGTGTTATGTAACCAACAATCAATATAAAATATATATTTGTTTAAATATGATTTTCATACATATAATTTTTGGTCCATATAATTTTCATATATGTCAACACACTAGTAGTCTAGTATATTATAAAGCAAATTTGTTATTATCCAAATTTTACAATTTATATCCTCATTTATTAAATTTTAATGTAGTAATTTAAGATCTTCCTTTATTACTTGACATGAATACCAAGAATTAAGATCATCTTCAATAGGAAATAATTTAATACCGGATATAAATTGTATCATTTAGCCTAAATAATTTTTTAATGGTCATAACTTTAAGTTATTTTTTGATAAATATTTTAAAAATTAAGAATGTTTTACTCTCTACTTCGATATCAAATGTGTGATTGTAATGATTAAACATTTATTTAATTCCACACTTAATTATCATCTCATATTTATATTAGAATTTCTGACAATTTATGGGTCATAAATATAATTCTATGATTGTGTTATGACCATTATGTAATTAGCCAAAATATAAAATGATCTTCAGTAATTAATTTGGTGGCTAAGGGCATATGTGTCATGAAATATTATAAGTGTAGATACCTTCAGACAATTTCTGATTTGATGAAGGGACTGAATCAGAATTATTGCAACTTAAGTAGTGACCGCTTCGGGGTTACTTTTATGGGTTATGGTCACCCATTTGTAGAGCAACAATTTTTAAGGAGTAGGGTTGAGGAGAATAAAGATGGATGAGAATAGTGTTATCCATAAGGATAAAACACTATCAAGTCATCTATAAGGAAAAGATAAGGCAACATCTCCTCATTAAGAAGCATTGAGTTCAAGAACACTCCCTATGGCATTCTCATTCTCCTCTATAGAAGCTTAAGGAAAACCATCAAGCGCTCTAACATCTGGAAGATCATCACACCACCCTCATACCTTCGAAATTCCAAATGACTAATCAATGTATGTTCTTCATCTTCATCATGAAATCAATAGGGGTTTCTTCGGTCTGGGTCATGGTCGTTCCATATAGGTTTATGTATGGACATAAACATTAGGTTATCATAAAGAAGTCATGATCATAAGGACTTCCGCATTCAATCTATGGATTATAGATGGAGAAATTCTCCAACAACTTATTCACAAATTTTGAATGAATGCCCGCTAGATTCTTAAGGATTCAATTTATGAGAGAAATACTCGTTGAAATGATTACTTATGCACTTCAAAATTGATTAATTTTTTACTCATAGAATGAAAGAATGGTAGAATACTATTAGTAGTACCAAATTTTGTTGAGTACCCATAATTAAATACGGATTTTGTTAGGATTGCACCTCCCATCATGATTATTGTTTTTTTAATGGGACCTCGTAGTTTAATGCTTGTGGGTACAGTTTGATTCACTCTCCTTAAAAATCCTAACCAGGGCCCATATCAAGCTCAAGGTACAAATGTATTATGCTAGAAACCGAATTAATACTCTCAAAGTGGAGAATCTCAAACTGAATTGATTTCTCACGTTTAATTTTCAAACCAATATCTTGGACTCCCCCACTTCTTTGAGTGAAGGAGGAAAAATATGAAAATATAATCTAAAGGGTACTTAGTTTATATAATACAGAAGAATAGTCCTTCCGCAACATTCTCAAGGCCCCACGGGGTTTAAGATTAATATTATTACTTGAAACTTCCATAAGCAAAAATCCAAGCCATAAGCAACTTGATTTTAATGCAAGATTCTGATATTAAAAGACTGCGTATGACCAGTTCCTTATGGAATTTTCTATGCTTGTTGCTTATGGTCAATTCCCAAGTTTGACTGTTCACAATTGCTTGGAAAATTAACTTGTACTTTGATCAAGTGGTCCATTTTATATTAATTCCTAGAATATGCATTAACAGTAGACAATTCTATAAAAAGCCCATAAAAAATTCCATTCACACTTTCACAGTAATCAAAACATGATAAGATTCCAATGCATGTTATGATGGTGATCTGAAAGCAATACTTTTACATGAAATTAGGAATTATGAAAACATTAAGAAGAGACTAAAGAATAAAAAATAATGGTTTTTACCTCCTTTCCCCCCTCCAATAAGTGGATACCATCACTATTTTACATTATCACATCTTAGATAACTTAAGACTTTTATTAAAACATGGTTCATAGGAATTGATTCTGGGCAACCCATGAGTGATGATGTGCATGGCAATGTTTTGGTGAATCACCTCAAAGTCATACTACATTAAGGGTAGCCATATTTTACGTAAGCTCAAACATTTTGAGGTTATGCAATGTAATCATATATTTATAAATCATTCTATTGATTTACAAACTAGCCACGTAGTCAAATAGTTTAATTATCGTGGAGACTTGAGATCTCAGAATCCCCATATTTTTCTCACCTTCAAAATTTCTTGTCAAGTCATCATGAACCATGGCTTGTCTCTCCTCTTGTGATTATCAACTACGAAAATATTGTCAACTATTTTCCCATAAGCAAAGTTTTCATAATATAAAATTGTATAGTCGTGTGGTTTAAATCTATTTACATTTTTATGTCTTTCATTCTGTCAACTGAATTGTCACCTAGACCATTATCAAATATATTTCTTTTATAGATGAATTTACTTAATTTCACATAAAGTTAGTTAAAAGATAATTAACTATTTTGATTTAATAAAAAATATATAAATAATTGCCATCATTACTTAGCATATGATGATATATGAGAAATTATTTCAATTCAAATTAATATTGGAAATTGTAAAAGTAGCTAAATTACCTGATATTCAATACCAAAAATTGTTGATATTTTTTTATTTAATTGAAAAATTATATTTAAAATCAATTTTTTAATGTAAATAAAAAATTATTGATTTTTCAACATTAATGATAATATATTACATATATATAATTTCACTGATATATGATTTAATTAGTAAATCACTTGTTGAACTACTAAATTATTATACCAATACTCAAATCAGTTTAATGAAGTAGGATATTAATAATAGTAGTTTGTACCACATTATCAAATCCAATTTGGCTTGGATTTGAATATTTGATGCACTGGTCCCCATGATCTCTCTCTTCTCATCATCTTTTTCCCTTTAACGTGCGCGTTGGGTTTCTTTCATGCTTGCTAAATTGGAATCTCTTGTACACGCTCTTGAGTGACTTATGTGTTGGTAGGCGGGACCCACCCCGCCTCCCCCAAGTATTTGTATATTTGCGTCTCTTTTTGACATGAAGTGTATTTCCCGATATATATATTATATATAAATAAAAGTAAGAAATTAATCTAATTTAAAATGAATGACTCTTTCTATCATAAGTATTAATGTAATTGAAATTTTGACATGTAGTTTATAATTAATATTATGAAACTTGAGTCGAACATTAAACAAAAATTATTTATATTAAATTTAAATGGTTAAATCATCTGATTAAACATTTCATATATAAATATTTGATGCTATATAATATAAATTTTATATAATTAATAATTATTTAGGGTTATATTTAATTAATATTTGCTATTTTTACTAGAGTAAACATTATAGTATTATTCCACTTTCTTAAAAAAAATTAAGTGAACTTTCCTTTTCACTTTTTTAGTTATTCTAATTTAACCAGATTTAACATGGTTGAATAAGAATTTTAACAATTCAAAATGGTTCAATCCCTCATTTGATTAAGATTTCTAATCAAAATCATTTTCAAGTTTTAACAGAGGTTGGACTAGTTGAATTGTCCGATCCAATCTAGTTCCTACAACATTACCTATAATACATGATAATAAAAACTTAGATTAATATCTTATAGATTACTACTACCTCTAGATTGACCAATGTAACTCCAACTTTGCCATCATTAGTTTCTGTCTTACATTTTCTACAACTTTATGTGTTACAGTATTGTCATTAATTAAAATATAAGGAAAATATTTGAGAATTCACAATGATCCGAAATTATGAAACTGACAGTTTTCCCCCTTAGTTTCATTTGTTTAATTATTTGTTACTTGTTGACAATATAATGTGATAAACACAAAGCCAATCACTTTCAACACTGATGTTGCTATTGTCCTTTTACAGGCCTAAATTTAAGGAAATTATTCAATAGTCTAAGTAAGATGTTGCTCATGATGTTTTGTTGTGGGTTAAATTATTTTCACTTTCACTGAAATAAATATATTACTACTTAAATCATCACCCATAGTGACTGATCTGAAATAGTAAAGATAGCAGTGTACTACTCAATATCAATTTTTTAAGTATTTTTTCTTACCACTCCCATTTCTTCTTTTAAAAAAATTGTACCTCTTGCTGTACATATCTAGAATCATATCAATTTTTTTTTTGGGAAAAGTATATAAAAATACCCTAAATTTTATGTTTTTTGCAAAATAGTATATAAACTATTTTTTTCTTCATAATTACTCCTTAAACTTTAATTATTAACAATATTAGTCTATGCATAAATATAATATTTAATTACTTATAAATAAAAAGTCTCCTTGTTTTTCTGAATATAAGCCAAGTTCTAGGATGTTTATTTTTGTAAGTTTATCACTGCTTTCAACAATACAAGATATCAGTCATGGTGTGGAGGTATTAAATTACTTAAGATTTTCGTTTATGTTAGAAACTTGTGTAATTCAAATTTTTATTCATTCACTTCTACTTTTGTTATTGTATACATTCATTCATACCCGTCCCACGTCCCAACACAAAACCACCAAAGCACTGCAGCAGCCAGCAATGGCTATAATCCCCCTAAAATAATGGGGCAAAAAATGTTACTAATAGTTTTAATACAAAAATAAAATAAAAGTTACCAGTTAATGTGTGATTATTAGACTACTAGTGCTAATCTTTATATGGTATGTTCTTTGTTCCTTGTTTTTTATAAGTAATTTAACAATATATTTATATAAGGATTCATTTTATAAACTAATAAAATTTAAGAAGTAATGAGGAAGAAAAAATAATTCATAATACCTATTTGAAAAAGACATGAAAGCTTACGAGGGTTTTACGCACTTTTTCTCAATTTTTTAATACAAAATATATAATTAACAACTTATACACCGGTTATACCTCACTTTGTTGAGAATGATATGTTTAATATTTTTAAAGTGAATGTACAACCTTACATAACATATATTATTAACCAAGATCAAGAATGTAACAATATTTTAGTGACCAAATATCAAGGTTTGACACATAAATGAGCTGCTGAAAAATAATGATGAGAAATAGGGAGAAGGAGAAAATCCCTTGGGGGACTACAAAATCCAATTGTTCCCTCTATTTGTGCTTTGCTTTATCTTTCTTTTATTCTTTTTCCATAGTAGCTGAGCTGCAAAACACATGGTTATGTTCCTCAAGGCTCCCCCTCCTTCACTCTCTGACACTCTCACATTCTAATAACACTTTATTTTCTTAAATTAACTAAAGAAAAGCAAGACCAAAAATTATCTTGGTCAATGTGGTTGAGAGAAGAAATAACTATAGCCAAGAGGCTCTTAAATGCAAAGCGTGGTCTTACTATGTTCTTGTCTTGAGATGTAAACATCCACATGTTGGCTTTTTGTCCCTTTCATTTGGATCTATTAGTCCCTAAAACATTTATGTAGTCCTTACCATGTTATAATTTCTTGATCTGTTTCTCCTTTTATAAATCCCACAAAAAAGAGATAGCATCTTTTTTGCCCAATATAGTTATGCTTATGTACATATTTATGTGTAAATGGTTCATGCAAATGCCAAATTGTACTCCTATTTTTATGCAAGTGGACATTTCATCCTAGAAGAACCATGAAAAAAGAGTAATCTATGAAATTAAACTAAATTGTAATATTATCATCTAGGTATCTAGGATTACTATAATAATTAACATATAGATAAAATTTAAAGTGGGATTTGCTGTAGTAGATTTATGCTGCTTTGGGCAATGGGCTCGTAGGGATTCCCTCTATGTAGTTATCTATCTGATTCTCCCTCTCTGCACAAAAGAATGTCATTGACTATTATTATATGATATTGTTTCTCTTTTCTTTTCTTTCTTGAACCACTCAAGATTCATCCCAAATTCTGCTTTACCTATATGTCCTCTTCTTGGATTTCGAATGTTCTTTATTATATTCCTTTTACATTATTCCAATTCCATTATATTAATCATGCATCCTAATTTAATCATAGACCAGACCCATCACGTGAAACCATACTATTAAGTTTTTTAACCTCTACTATTATTATTATTAGGCGATTATGGAAAGAAGATGGAAATAGTTATCAGAAAAACTCATGATTACATGTTTGATTCTTACCGGATGAAAAGTTTCAATTTCGTTCCAATTTTCTATAATATGAATCAAATTGACCATTTTAAAGGTTGAATTAGGGGTAATTGAATCCTCATTAGAACCAATTTGATTGATATCTAATTATACTACTCCTTCTTCCCATCTCTCACCAAATTATAATTATTAATCACTCACTTCACGTTATTCTTATCATACTATGCAGGTCGGTCCTCACATTTTATAAGTCTTGTGTGAAAAAATGAGAGCTTTTATTTATCACAAGAAAATAAATGAAAATTATATGTGAAAGTTTAAACGAAATGATAGTTCAAAACAAATCATGGGTAATGAGTATTCATTATTTATAAAAAAAATTAATTGTCTAAAATAATTTACACAAATTTTCAAAGAAATCGTGAGGGCATAATATATTTTTTATTTTCTTTGTTACATTTTTAATGAATATTGAATGATCTCACACTTAATCCACTCAAAATAACCCCACTAATTAATTCTACATGAATTATGATTTTATAATATAATAATCAATAAAATATTGAACAAACTCAAAAAAATATGTGAAAAACAAACTATTTTTTTTAAATAAAAAATTGGGCCCATTAACTATAGGTTTGACACTTGATACACATACACAAGACAGACTTTAATATTATGCTTAACAAATAAAAATATTTTCTCTAATATCATGTCTCATGTGTTATTGAGTTAATAAAAACATATTATGTTGATTAAATTTTTTAAATATTTATTATTATTCCTATTTGTATATCGTAAAGATATAAGATATTTGGGACAACAAATGTACATGAGAACCACTTCCCATTCCATGCCTCTCGCTATTCCCTAAGCCTGTTTATCCACAGACACTGTCCTGCACTACACATAGCCACAGCCATTTCAAACCAACCAAGCGCCACTTTTACTTTGTCTCTTTACTCCTTTTATCATCATTTCATAATTCATTCCACACATCGATCAAAATGTTAAGTAACTGCGACAAAATGGGACACATCCCTCCACCAACAACTAACGAATGGACACAGGTTATTTTCTCTCTCTATCTCTCTCAATTATTTGACAAATACGTGACCACCCCAATTTTGTTGTTTTCCTTTTGGAAGAGAATATCTATACTGTGTAGTTAAACTCTTTCCTTTTCTTCATTTTTTCTTACCTTCTTTCTCATCTTATGCAGACTCATAACATAGATGATCATCAGAAGAACTCCATGGCTTCTTCAACTGGTATTAGGGCTATGGAAAAACCAGGTCAAGAGCTTCTTCAACAACAACAACAAGCACTAAACTGCCCACGTTGTGACTCATCAAACACCAAGTTCTGTTACTACAACAACTACAGCCTCTCACAGCCACGCCACTTCTGCAAAGCCTGCAAACGATACTGGACAAGAGGTGGAACTCTCAGAAACGTTCCTGTTGGTGGTGGCTGCAGAAAAAACAAGCGTGTGAAGAGACCAAATATTGATACCACTCCTTCTTCTCCTTCTTCCAATTCAAACCCTCCTAATAATACTATTATTACTTCAACAACCTCAAATCATGTCAACCCTTTGTTTTATGGGTTACCACCTAGTCGTAATTCTTGTGATGTCATGAGTGCTCTTCAATTCCCAAGGTTTAGTTCTGGGTATGATCTTCAGCCTCAGATGAACAACCTTGGATTAGTTTTTTCATCTGAGGTTATGTCTAGTGATAATAATGGTTACAGAAATGGGTTTATTTCAAGTAACAACAACACTTTTGTTTCTACATATAGTTCCATCTTTGGTTCTTCAACTTCTACACCCTCTACTCCAGCTATGGCTCCCCTACTACTGCAACAGAAGTTCATGAATGGTGAAATGAAAGAGGTTCCGAACAATTTCCAGGGCTTAGAAGGTTTGCAAATGGAGGGTAATAACTGTGAGGGAGGGGTGATGGGTTCTAAAGAAGTAGTGAAAGTTGAAGGACAAAACAGGTTGGATTGGAATATTAATGGTGGTGCTTCTTGCCAAAACCAGATGGATCAGCATATGGATTTGTTGTCTCATGATCCTTTACTTTATTGGAACACAGCAACTGCTATGGGTACTTGGACTGACCAACGTAACCTAATATAAATCCTTCAGTCAGTTCTCTGATCTAGAAAAGAACCATCATGTTTTCCGATCTCTCTCACTTGTTTAAGGTCATCTTTTGGTCCTTTTCTTTAGAGACGGCATATTTCTTTCTCTTAATTGTTGCTACTTTTTTCTGCTCTTTTGGGTCAAAGTGGGTTTTGGGTTTACTTAGATCGAAAAAGAAGAAAATAAAGGATACTTATAAGAAAAATGGGAAATGTAAAGATGATAGAAATTTGGGATCGGAGTGATCATGTCAGCTGCAAATATATTACTCTTCAGCCAGTTAGTTTTCATGAGTCAAGGTTGAAAATTGGTTATATTGCGCTGAGAGGAACCTCGGATCCTCTTATTTCATCATCTCACTGCGGCTGCGCCACCATGGAATTTTCTCTATGGAGATTGAAGGGGATCCTCCGGTGCAAGTTCTTCATAGCCGAGTAAGTGTGGTATTCCATTAATTTTGTAATGTATATATATGCATTGACATGTCCTTTGTTTACTTTCTGATGTACTGTTATCGATTAGATGTGGTGGGGGATTTACTTGGTATATGCTATTGGAACTAATATTGGTTTCATTTTTGTGAACTTTTTGTATGTTTGTTTTGGAATTGGGGGATTTAATGTTAGACTAGACTATTGGTGGTATAGTAATGGAATGGAATATATTGAAGAGAAGGAGATCATTTTACTTGGATTTGGCTAAGTTATGTATGAAATCTTTTCTAATTTAGGGCAAAATTCTATATCTATTCTTTAAGTTATTTTTAGGCTAGTATTTAGTCTCATGAGTTTTTTATTTCATATAAATCCCATAATTTCTTTTATAAGCAAATGAAACTTGGTATGTCGTTACATATGAAATTAGAATGCTAACATACTAACCATTAGACATTAATAAAGTTGTAGTCTAGTGGTATAATGTCTCATTAATTTATAGGATGACCAAATGGTCAACAAATTTGATTACTTGAGTTATACTTATTGGAAGATGTAATTACACACCTGAAAAATACCTTGCCAAAAGATTAAGTGATATACTTTTGGTAGTACCAATAAAAATATTAACCATCACAACACACTCCCTAATCCCAACTTTTTTTGACTTTAAAGAATAAATATATGTTGTCAACTCTTAGTTTTAGTTGATGTGAAATATTATTCACCATCTTCTTCCTTGGTCTCTATTTCTCTCTATCGTTCTTCCGTGACGGCATACACAGAAGACAAGACAAAAGATCTCCATTTGCTTGTTCTTCAGTATCATGGCTCCATTTCTAGCTAGAAGCCCATCATAAGAAGACAAACACATCTTCATGGGCCACCTCTACTTTTTAGATCCATGACTGTCGTCATTGCAGAGCCAATATCTAGCTTTATATCTCATGGAAAATGAGTTATCCTTGCTACTTGCTCATCCATGGCTGATGTTTCTAAACAGAGGTAGGAGAAAGTTCAGCCATGGTTGAGGACAAAGACCGTGGTGGAGTTTGTCGAGGAAGATGAATAGTGAACCAAAAGTTAATATATACCTTTAATGAAAAATATTTATTTGTTGGGCATTCGAAAGTAACTTTTTTGAAACAAAAAAACTTAATGGATGGATAATGATATCAAGATAACTTAAAAAATCAAGGTTTGCATTTATTTATTGCAAATAATGAAATCTGATCATTTGCAATTCGGCACAAAGGATAATATCCTTCTCCATAGACCATGTTATACTATATATATAATCAATTTAATATATATATAGTTAGTTTTCTATATGTTAATATATCATTTATATATCTTTACTTGAATATATATTTAAAAATAAATTAATATTCGATTTTATATTATCTAATATAAACATTTTTATAATTGTATAAATAAAAGTAGTATTATTATCTATATTCTAAATATTTACTTTTAAAATATTAAAATTATATATATATTTGCTATAAATATAAAAAGTTATATAGTTTTATTATTATTATATAAATAAGGTATGATATAATTTGGAGAGGAACTGGACTCATAAATAAAGATCACATTGTAGAGTGAGTATTAATATTATATAATTGTACTTATATTTGAATTATTTGTGGGTATTAGATACTCAACGAATTTTCAGTTTTAATTATGTTTTTATATATTTATAATTATTAATATTTAAAAATAATTATTATTTGAATAATATGATATGTATATAATAATTTTATGATTATAATTTCAATCACTAATATTTATTATGAAATAATAATAAAATATAATATTAAAATAATAATAAAATATTTAATTAAGATACGGAAAGAAAATCACGATATGCATTCTTACCTATAAATTATTTTTGTTGGTAACATTTCTAAATATTTTAACAGTTAGTCAAGGGTAAGATGTTTATGTCATCCCTACTCCGAGAAGAAAAATCCAACGCCTTGGAAAGAGAATATAACCCTATGTTATCCCCATTTATATTAATTCATATCAACCAAAAACCACATGTCGCAATAGTGTTCGAAATTCGTCCAACAAAGCAAAGCAGCTACCAGGCAAATAAGTTCCCCTCTACTGAAAATTCTAAAACCCATCAGTACTTTCAAATCATTGAGTTAATCTTACCAAATATTTTGAAGATTCGAAAGCTAATTAGTCAATTACTTGATTATATATTTTCTATTCAATCAATTACGTTAGAGTTTAAGAATTAAGATCGTAACATTATATAGTTTAACATTCAACAAGGTAATAGAGTTTGGTAGATTCTCGTTACAACTATAGGGGACTGAGTGGGGTGATTTTGTTTTGGAGTTAAGAGCCGCGATCACCAAACTCTAGTTGGACCTACTCCAAATTATGACCAAGTGTCCTACTGTCGTTAATCTACCAAAAAAAAATTGTGAAAAAATAATGCGGAAGGATAAAATGAATATTATAAAATTTTCTCATTGAATTATCAAAGCATGAAAAATCTTATTTATGATGTAAACTAACTAATGTAAAAAATGGTAGTTTTGTTCTCCAATATTCTTGTATCATTATTATTCCATTTCTTTTGATATTTTTTTTTCTAAACTTTGATGTCATATAAACCTTGTATAATTTGTATTTTATTATAATCTTATTTAATATCATTTTTTCACATATAATTTTATTTAATATAGTTTTCATTCTTTAATTACTTAATTGTATCAAATTTTCACATCATTTAATAATAAGTTAAATTATTGGATAACCATAAATATCAAAAAATATGAAACTAATGTAATCATAGTTCCAAGTATGTTTATTTTACTCCTCAATTAGTTATGCTTTTGTAATTTTAGGTTTTTGTTTCAAAACTTTTAGAACTTTGTGTTTTACAAGGGTTAGTAAAGAAATTCCCATATCTATTCTTATTAAAATAGTTATAATTTCATTATTTATACATCATGAATTAATTAAAGAATTAAATCTATACAATTTTCAAAAAAAAATGATATGGACGTTTTAGTAAAAATACTATAAAATAATAACCAAATTCATGATTTCTTAATTTAAGTCGCCACTTTAAACTACAAAAGATAAGGAATTGGAAGAGTATGCAGTTTTAATCACTGCAATGTTAGCTTTTATAATACTTTAATTTTTTTCGGTGAATTATAATACTTTAATTTGTAAACACTATTTGCATATATGTTTAATTTACAAAGAACAAACGAATGTAAATATAATAATCAAAACTTTAATATAATTAAATTTATAAAGAAGAAACATCTAATTAACAATTTAATATAAATGGTTTTTTGAAATATTGAATTATTAAAATAACTGAAGTGTAAAAATTTAGATGTATTGATTAAAATAATAAGAGTATTAAGAGTTTGATGAGTATGAATTAGTATGGGTACATAAAATTCGAAGACTATAAAATTCAGTTTAAACAGGATAATGTTGATGTGGTGGCATATGATGAGTTTAAATTTTTGGAATGTCCCGAACTATTTTTTAACTAGTTGTGTGCTAAAGAAAATCGTAGTAGATAAATTCTTATGTCATGGTAGTAAATTAATCCACTAAAATCATGAGTAATGAGATTTTTCATAATTAAAATTCTTAGGTCAACACTCCTCCATGCTCCAACAACTTGACACAATCGGGAGTGAACGTAGAAGGGACTTCCATAATTAACATTAGTGTTGGTACGAGACAACTTAACCAAAATTACACAATTTATAAATAAAAAAAAAAGAAATAGGGGGTTATGCCCTACATAGATCTAAGAAGAAGTAGGGGGTTATGACAATTGCCCTGGTCGATACCTATCCTAAATAGGGTATAACACTCCTCTAATGGATACAAAGTAAATGAAGGCCTTCTCTCCATGAACTTAGGACGGTACGACAGTAAAGAAAGTACAATGTGCTGTTTTAAAAAATATGGGTACTACCCTCATTTTAATGAATTCTCTCTTGAGCTTACGATGTATTTAGTGACACATGTCTTTCAAAAAATTTAATAGTGTAAATTTAAAGTTGTTTATAAATCATCAAATTTACTTTTATTTTACATTTTAATATTAGTATTAAAGAGGATCCAGACCTCATTTTGATTGGGGTGAGCATCAATATTCATTTTTTACCAATCTTAACTAAACCATCTCACATTTTCCATGGATCAAACTGACTATCATTTTGTAAAGTTAGGGATCAAATTGATCAATAATTTCAATCTTAGGCATGAAATTAAGTGTTATTACTGTTGATTTAGGACTTGATTAATAACAGACTTAATTAATGGGCATTCTTGGATATTGACACTTGTTAAGACTTAATTATTGACACAATCAAACATAATAATGCAAAATAGGAGAAATTGCTATTGAAAGAAGAGTCCATTCTATAATAGTATTTTTTCCTCATGCCCTAGCAAATGTGTAAGTCCTTGATATTTTGTCACACCCACCAAATAGGCAAATACCATTAACGATTCGTTATACATTATTTTGTTCCACACTGACCATCCACCAAAATCATTCCCCATGTAAACCAAATAGAAAGATGACAACTAGCCTCAAACAAAACAGAGGCAATTGGTGTGGTCATGAGAGGATTACAGATTTCGTCAGAACTATATTCTTTTTCTCTTGCAGACAAGCAAACAGTGGATGAGTATTGTTCCACCCCCTTCAACTGATTCTCTCTTGTCTGGGAGAAACACGATAAGACAAATATTCGGTGATAATATGAAATATTTTTTGATAGATGTTGTTGACATAATCATACAACGATGGAGAATAACATGAAATATTCTTTGATATACTGTTAATATGGTGGAACATTTGTCCTGTCATGACAAGTATGCATGCGTGTATTGATCATTGTAAATTTGTTTAAACATAGTCAAACTTAGAAACCTTCATTCACAAGGAATCACATCACAACAAGCAAGAGATTGTATGAACATGGTTCACCGGAACCAATTTAAATTTAGGCTGGGATAAGTGTGGGGTAATAATAATATGCCTTCTTCTTTAGGCTAAAGAAAGGAAACAATAAGTTCCCCCACCAAGCCACAACATATACACATGCAATCTCTTTATTTTTCGTTTCGATTTTATAGCATGCATGCTTTCACGTGTGAAAGTTGCTGCTTAGGTGATCCCAACTTCACTATCACACTTCTGGAAAAGCTCCTATATTTTTTTATATCAGAAAAACTTTATTTTATTAATAGAATGGGTATGAAGTACAATCAAATGAACAATATTCCTCTAGGAGTGGGAGGTTTTATTTTTACTTTTAGCTTTGAGTATAAAAATATCATTACAAGTTAAATAAAATAATATAAGTGTTATTATATTTTCTTTTTATTTAATTTTTTATATAACTTTTTTCTTTATTATTGAGAGGAATTTGATTCCCCTTATATTTTAGATATTATAAAGATCAACCCTATCTAAGCATGGCCTTCCCGACCAAAATAACAACCAAACATAATCAAGAAGATCCACAAATCTCTGCACAAATATACAATGCCAATAGAGAATAATTATTAATGGGAGTCATGTGGATTTTACTGCATATTGAAACCAGGAAATCTAACTGAATGAAAGGATACAACCAAATATAAATAAATGTAATATGTATGTATTGATAATATAAAAATTTATGTTATGCATATCCAATTATGAAATGTACGAAAATGTTAGTATATATATATTTTTTTCTTTTCTATTTGTATATTCTTTCACCTCCATATGGTTACACTTTACAAGAAACACGACTGAATCCAAAGTGGATAAGATCTTTATATGGATGGGCCTTCTCATGTTCTAAAGAAGAAAATTAGGCTTCATTCATAGTAACGCCTCTTATTAATTATAAAGTGACAGCGGATACAGAATTCACTTACTAGTAAATGATTTGATGACATGGTTAAGAGATACAGAGTGGTTGAGTATCGGTTACTCTGTCCTTAAAGTTAAGTTCAAATTTTATTCAAAGCAGGTAGGATGTGGTGAAAAAGATACTATAAAGTGACATCAGATTAAAATTTGAGTTTAAAATCTGTGCACCAATAGTGTAAAGTTTTTTATATTGTTAGCATATCATTTACATTGATTTGTAATACTTTTATATGAGAATCAATGATAACTAAATATGAATTATGAGGATTTGCTAATAGTGTAAAAAACACTTATACTATTAGTATATATATTAAATCATTAGAAAATCCAATTATGGCACCAAAGGGACATGCAATTTAGTTAAGATATACACTTATATGCCATGTTTTTTTTATTACATAAGTTACTGAATGAAACATACTCTTCCACTAACACTAAACTGTGTTAGAAATTTTCTATTAGAAAACAATCTATAAATTGAAATACATGTAAATGATAAAACTCACATAGATCTAATATCTAAGATTTGAGGTCAATATATAGTATTATGAAATGAGAAGAATTTACACCCAATTTAAGTTACACTAATTACATTCAATCTCAGCTATTTATTTTCTTAAATTCAAATGACAAGATGGATGAGTGAAATAAATGATGAGAGAGAAAAAGAAAAATCTTAAATAACTTTTAAGTTTCACCCATTTTGTCCGTTGAATTTAAGAAAATGAATAAATGAGATTGAGTATAATTAGTGTAATTTAAATTGAGTGTAAACAAATCCATATTCTTATAAGATATATGATTATATGTTTAGCCAAATTGTTAGATCCTCATTACTAACGAGTGACCTTATGGAGCTGGGATTTGGCTTGTTAGCTCATTTTTGGAAAAAATAACTGGTTGTTTACACTTGCATAATAAGCAATGGATTTATTTACTAAAATCCATTAGTTTGGTTTTTTATTAATAATGGAGATTCCAGACATTCGTTTATGATATATAGAACCCTTATTATGACAAAATCTAAAGAGCTCAACCCATAAGTGTCCAGGCCGAATGCGTGTTAAACCCCGCTAGAGCTAGTGTCCTTGAGGGATTTTCTATTGAGTGCAACCTAACTCAAGGATTAGTCCTATTAAAAAAATTAAAAACTTAATTATTTTTATTTCCTGAAAATAGGATAATAAGCTCAAGAATATAATAATATTAATTACTTACCTTCATCACCTTGGAGTGAGAAAAATAATAATGTGGGAAGGTTGGGAGGAGAATTGATAATGATATAATAACACGTAAGAGAGTAACCGTTTTGTTAAAAAAATTATATCCAGCCAAATTAAATAACTTTGTTCGTGCTTAAACTTGTTGTTTACGCTAATAATCTAACTGGTATTTCAAGGTTTCAAATCCTCTTAGCTTTTCCTGTAACATAACCAAATATATCTCACTAGTTCAGTTTCAAGCTTTTTGTGTGCGTTAAAGTATCTGTTCGTAGATCAATAAAGAATGTTGCTTTAGTGATCATGTAAGGGTATGTTAGATCATGTGATCATCATAAGGTTAAGTGTGTAATTCCTGTGAACGATACTTGTTAGGAGAGGCAATTATGCACTTCGAAAATGATTAATTTCTTACCTAAAATGTGAGAGGATACCCTTAATAGTACAAAAAAAAACTGTTTCAAGGTATAAATATATATAAAGTGGTCTAGTTTCTATTGACATAGTGTTAAATTCATATATTATATGAATTCAACATTTGATATCATATTTAAAGAACTCCCAAAGTTGACAACTATGTTGGCCTTCTTAATTAGTTTTGTGAGCTTTCTTTGTTGTATTTCACATATCACACAATACCATATATGATATGAGAGAGAAAGGTGAAGGAAGAAAAATAGTACAATTTAAAGGTGATTATATAAGTTTATGGTAGGGGAATGGAAGAAAACAATAAGTATCTTTTTGAAAATGGCATAAATGAATATGAAATGGGAATTAAAGTTTTAAAATGACTCACCTTTTTATTTTATTTTGAAGATTGGAAGTCATGCTTATTTTTTTCCTCACCCTTTTCTCTTCATTTCAAAGAAGGGAGACGCGAATAACTCCCTTTCCCCCTCTTATTTTCATTCATTCCTAACAAAGCAATATACTTCTCAAGTTTATTTTACTCTGCACATCAAACTTCGGGAAATTTCTTTTGAGAAAAGAAAGTGAAAATAACATTATTGCATAATAAGGTGGAGTAGCAAAAATAAAAGAAATATGAGATTTTTTGGTACTGGATCCTCTAGTTGAAATGTGAGAGGGGGAATAATTTTATATGTTTTTAATTTAATCAATTAAAAATTAATAAAAGTTTAGACCCTTAATTTTTTCTTAATATTGCATGTCAGAATATGGTCCAATACTAAACTATATAATATAAGATAGTAATTAGAGCAATTAGTATGCATCCTAAAATAAAATTAAAACACCCATGTGAACAGTAGGACAGTTTATGACAAGATGGTTGGTGTAAAGTGTAAACCATGCAGAGCACATGTGCCTTTTGATTTGCAATTGACAACGTCAAAATACAAAGTCACAAACGTAGTTTTGCATGCATCAAATCTCAGACAACGAAATATTGATACTCACATATTGGTAACTTCATAATTCATATCATAAGGAATAAGGATTAAGTAGTTGTTTCTTCTCACATTAACGTGATTTTATAATAAATAAAAGATAAAAATATTAATACATATTTTTTTTTGTATGTTATTGTGTAATACTTACTCTTTACTCAGCTTGGGAGCTATAGCTGAAGTCTGTAGCGAATAAAACAAACGAGTCTGTAAAGTGAAAGAGCATTTGGATCCTTAGTCACACCCACATGCTCCAGATTGGATCATTTTTTCCATCAACTTTTTGTACAGGACATCACATCATTCATTCATGCTTTTAATATAAGCCACCATAATTCTAGTTAATTAGCAAATTCCACTTTACTTTTAAGACTTAAGTTTAACACTAATTAACTAACAAATGAAAACTAGTTTGGTTTCAGCAAGATAGTTAGTAGAAAGCATCCAAATGATCGTGAAAAACAAAAAAAAAAGCACAAATTTTTTTTACCTTGCAACTGTATAGCTGTATATATATATATATATTATCAATTCATTGTAAAGTTTCGAAACCTAACCCAACCCAGAAAATCTATGACACAGAAATTATATAAACGACCAAGCTAAGGTTGCTAATTATTATATTACATTGGATACCCACATCATGAAATTCCCTACTATAATCCAATGGTTACAGTTTACACAATTATACATAACCTGTTGACTGCTGATATTCACCTATTATGATACTAGAAAGAGATCAAAAGATGCAAAGTAATTAACTTGCTGAGGACTATGCTTTCCATCTCTATATAATTTCAGGGTGCAGAAACTCAATAGGATTACTGATAAGGAGAGCCATTCCCTGGAAAATTAGACCAATGATTTGGCATCAAAGAAGAAGAGCCACCTCCTCTGGTGTTGTTCCGAGTGTTACTGCTAATGGAAAAAGTGGTGCTGACAGTACTCCACAAAGAAGTATCAGGTGCCCTATGATTAGTATTATTGATGAATCTTTGGAGCCAGTGATCTGTGCCATAAGCAGTAGCGTTACTAGCCATGTTTGGTGGAACATTGAAACCATGTTCTTGGCGAAGCAGAGGTTCTACCATCCTGTTGTTACCAATTTGATAGAATCGCGGTGCGTGAATTTGGTCAGGGTGTTGGTGCTGTAAGCCAAGAGAGGCACGGTCATGGAAGCTAGAGAGAAGACCTAAATTAGTAGAAGCCACAACATCACCAACTCCAACATTTAGAGACTGATTCATTGGCTGTGGTTGTGGGTTCAGCGAATGAACCGCAGCCAGAGAAGACAAATATCCACTACCAATACTGCCACCTTGGTAATAAGGATTAGTTGACTGAACCATCCTAGGTGGAATAGGCCTCACCAAAGTTGTCATATTTGGCTGGTTTTGGAGTTGTTGGACCACTTCTTGTGTAGCTGGTTGCGGTTGCAGTTGCGGTTGCTGTCCAGAAGAAGAACTCATGGCGGTGGATGATGATGATGACGAACCTTTGGAGCGCTTCCTTTTTCGGGCAGCGCCACCAATAGGTATGTTCCTCAAGATTCCACCTTGTGTCCAGTACCTTTTACATGCTTTGCAGAAGAACCGAGGCTGTGACAGGCTATAATTGTTGTAATAGCAGAACTTGGTGTTCAGAGACTCGCAGCGTGGACATTGCTGCTGCTGTTGTTGTGGTGGTGGTGGAGGCTGAGGTTGTTGATTCCGGTCTCCTCCAATTTCTCCACCTCCTCTACCTTGTTCTACTTCTCTCTCCATATCTCTATCACTCTGCAATCTCTGTATTGCTTCTAAGGGTGTGTTGTTATTGTTCTTATGTGTAAGGGTTGCTTTGTATTTATAGATATACCAAGAAATGGTTGGTGGCTTGTATGAGCATGTAGCTATTAAAGAGTGTGTGAATATTTGAGATTTGAGACAATGCTGAATGGTTCTACGTGTCTATAAAATGCTTCTGAGATTCTTGTACACTGAACAAAACCGCTGCGATCATGATCTTGTTCATGTATTTGACCACCAACCCAAAGTAAACAAAAAAAAAACATTAGCCAATGGTTTCTTTCAAATTGAACAAAACATTAAGAGCATATCTGCAGCAAAGTATTGGTATTAATTAACCATTAATTAAATTTCAAAGGATTGAAAAAGTATTGATTGAGAAAGAGTAGAAAGAAGAAAAGTTGCAGTTTTTGAGCTATGGTGATGGAGAATTGAGATGCAACGTGGACAAAGTCCAAAAAGGAACGGTCTCAATCTGGGGTGGGGTGAGAGAGAAATAGTTTAAAGGATCAGAAAAGTAACTTTTTTATTTGTATTTTAAAGATAAAATAGTAATCTAATTTTAAATAAAAATAATATAAATGTTAATATTATTACTTTTCTTTTTCTTTCTCATAATATTTTTCCTCTCCAATTGATGGATAAGAGTTTACTTGGTTATGGGTTTGGTGAGAGAGAGTTCAGATTATGGTAAAAAAAATAAATGGGTAGAATCCCTTCTCTCAACAACCCATAAGAAATACAAATGTCAAAGCAATAATGCACTGAAAAAGTGCTGAGTTTTTTTCCCAGCTTTAAATTGAAGGCAATTTAATGACAGAAAATGGATCAATTATATTTTAGTATGGATCAATCATATAATATTATAAAACCTTTTTTTGGCAGGTAAAAATACAATGAAGTATGAACAGAGATAGAGTATGTATGATATCCATGAAATACGCAGCACCTGAAACTTGTTTGGCAGAGTTGAAGTTTCTATTTCAGTTCTGACACGGAATAATAAAGTAATAGGTAATAGGAAACGAAAAAAACAAGAAGAAGACAAGAGACATAATTATAGAATTAGATTGCAGAGGAAGGACCACAAGCATGAATTGAGGTAGCGGTAGAGGCAAGCCATGAAGGTGATGGTGGGGTGCTGAATGAAATGGTGACTTAGTGGGTCTGTCAAAGTTTCCCAATTATCCATCTCTTTTTCTTGCTGATTCATTGCTCTTATCATCCCCTGGCTCTTCTTTCATTCCACATCCATGGCACCCAGTCTTAAATCCATTGCTATTTTTGGATTACTTAGTGAATTCAAATGGGGGAATGTATGGATATTAATTCAAATATAATTGTTACATCATTCATTACTTATTATTATTGATTTTTCGAAGAAAAAAAATCAAAATATATAATAAATAATATAATCTATTTATATATTATTAGTGTAAATATTTATATAGTTAATATATTATTTACTATTTTATATTAATTTTATTTAAAAGTTAATAACAATTAAA
This sequence comes from Lupinus angustifolius, assembly GCF_001865875.1. Lineage (NCBI taxonomy): Eukaryota > Viridiplantae > Streptophyta > Magnoliopsida > Fabales > Fabaceae > Lupinus > Lupinus angustifolius. Next base: position 6,639,767 of record NC_032014.1, on the reverse strand, counting down.
TATGAATAATATATGATACAGTAAAAATGTAAAAAATTATTATACCGTCAATATATATATTTTTCTAAAATTTTATTTCCCTCGTATTCCAATATTGGACAAATTTGTATGGAAAGTCTTTCTATCAATATTAAATATTTGTGCTCCAGGGAGTTGTGGAATAATATATGGATAAAAGAGGTAATTTGAGGGTTTAAGTAGGGGTATATGATATCAAATGCCCTTCAATGACTCCATTAGTTAATGATCTTCGTTGTTTTCAGATCCATGGACAGGATTCAAATATGTTATTTATGCCACTACATATTACACCTCCTATAATTAGCCATTTATGTGGGGAAGATAAGGTGAGAAATAAAAACAAAAGAAGAATTTGAGAGTCCCTCATTCTATATAAAAAGGACCTTTGATTTGATTACAGGACATAATTGTATAAATAATTATAGTTTTAATTTCAATGATATAATTAATTTAATATTGACTATTTTTATTAAAAAGATTTTAACTTAATATCTAAGACACACCCATGATATAAGAAAGAAAAAATATAGTATCATTCAATGAGGTATAACATAATTGGTGTAGAAAGTTGAATTTCATAACTATAATATCAAATATTCAATTTTTATCACGTGAACAAAAATTCTTTGTTTAGTCATTTCTTCATCTTAAGAGAAATTTATTAGTTTTCAATTATAAATCGAGATGATACATCTAATACATACAAAAACACATAATAACAAATATATAAAATTTGAGTTTACTTGCTTGTTGTATTCCCTTTATTTGCTTACTCTATTGTATTGTCCTTGTATTAATAAAAAACTTGATTTGTTGTGAACTTTTTGCTCAATATTTTTTAACCATATTTGATTTGTAAAATTTATCAAATGTGAATAATTTTCTTACAATTTAGACATTTTCAAGTTATTGGATTTGTCTACTATTGTGAAATGTAGTTAATTTGGATCATATTCTCGATACATTATACAAAAAGAGTGTTATATGTGTTTAGAAAATATTTAACTAAAAACTAATAAAGCTTTTGTGTTCTTGAACACGAGTTTTGAATTCTTATTTCAACTACAACATTTTAAAACCCCTTATCAATTACTAAGCACAATAAGGTTAGCAACACCTATATTAGAATCAATACAATTAGATGAAAAAACTTCCAATGTATGAAAATAGACACTCTCTCCTTCCTTGTAATTCTAGTAGTGAAGAAGATTTTCCTCTTTCTATAAATGTGTTAAGAACGAGTACCAGCCTCACACTCAAAACAATGATCTAACAGTTTTATTTATAATAAAGACATGAAAAACTTGAAGAAATGAATTATATTTCCAATAAATACTTTCTTATAAGTCCATTGGACTACCTTATGTTAGCCCACTATTGAAATTTAAATGCCTAAATATCCAAAAAAACAAAACAAAAAATAGCTTCTCAGTTGGGGCATTTCAAACCCAAAAATAAAACTAAATCTTAGAGAAATTGTAAAACGGTGCGTTGCAATTTTTTTAGGGTTTTGCAGAGTTTCCTAAGTCATAATTTTGCAGCTCCAACGATACTAGAGAATATCGCAATTCTTCCGTTGTTCAATCTCAACATCGACGGACATCTAGTTTCGTTCAGCCAGGTACTACGTTGTTGCTTTTATATGTAAATGTTACGATTTTGTATTTCAATGACTTATATATAATAGTAATAGCAGTTCGAATTCTTTTACAAGTTCCATTTGATTTTTTCACGGCAAAATGATTTAATTCTTAGGTTTACGATTTAATTGTACTTGTGTGGAGGATGTCATGTAGTTTTGAAATCTGAGGTTTACGATTTTTGGTACAAAATGAACCAAATCTGATTCATTGTTTCATTAGTTGTGGAATATTACCTTTTAAAATGGAACTTATATGTTGAAAATTTAGATTTGATGCGTTATTGTCGCCAGGGGCAGATCTTGAAGATTTTTATTCAGTAGGTTAAAGAACAGTAATTAGTTTGGGTATCAGCTTCAAGAATTTATGTTTTTTTATCATAAAAATTACATGCAAAAAACTTGTCTTTTGAAATCATGAGTAGCTACATATATAGTTTCCTTGTCCCGTTTCCTGCTCCCCCGGATTTGTATTTATTGATCATTTCAGTTCTCATTATGGTTTTAATATGATGTGCAGCTTTATTTTTTACGCAATGACGAAGAAGAGTTCTAAAATAGCCCCAAGTCAGTTGCAGGAGAATCCTGTTGTGAAAGAGGAAAAACCCTCTTCAGCTTCTAAAAAAGCAGGTAGTGAAATTGATGAAATATTTGCGAGTAAAAAGAGGAAGAAACCTGAATCAAAAAAGAGTAGAAAACATGATGGAGCAACTAAGACCATTGATAAAACAAAGAAGACGAAGAGGGATAAGAAAACTAAAGGCCCAGATGATGGCGGGTTTGCAGATGCACCTTCCCGACCTAGGAAAAAAACTGGGGATGGACTCACCATCTACACTGAAGAGGAGTTAGGTCTTAACAGTGCAGATGTTGGAGGTACTCCACTCTGTCCATTTGATTGTTCTTGTTGCTTTTGATGGTAGCCGCATATCGTTGTGTGCACTCAATTCTTGCTCTAGTGATCAACCATGTTGTATTCGTCAGTTACAGTTTTGGATTTATTTGTGGTTTATGGTAGAACCAGTATGGTCATTGTTATCTGTTACTGAGCTTGGATACTTCATATCTATGCAAGATTACTCAGATTGTTACAATTAGAATTTTGCAGTAGTGTCACATTGGTTGTCTCAGTGTTCCGCTTTTGTATCAGAGTTAAGCATGCATGTCTCTGCCAATGAATTTGTTAATCTTTTATGAAACAGGCAAAACGTTTCTGAGGTGCTTAAAGTAAAACCATTTCCCCCTTTTCAAACATGGTGCACCCTCCATAGAAGCCTTGCACTAAATCCCCATTACCATAATAAACTCCTTTGTTAATCAGATAAAATAAACCTGTTTTTTGTTGCACACCTTCTCTCCTATATTTCAGTTCTTTGGTCAGTATCCTAGAGTTGTTGTTGGTCAAGGACTTTTTGTCCATCTTCAGAATGTTGTTGATTCAGATTTTCAGTGTGCATATATGCATGTGTGTGATGGAAGCGGAGCTATGGATTCCATTCCTCCAAGGTTTAATATCTTTTTAGCAAGTAAATACGTCAAAACTTAGGGAAAGATAATACTGCCCATTAATCATATAATATAATTAACAAACAGTGTATAGTTCTCATCTATCTTGCTAACCGGCACTAATTGAGAAAATAAAGGGGGAAAAGGAAGTGATGTGAGAATGGGGTATGAAGAACCTTGAGTTCAACACAACCTAAGGTAAAACAAAAGTATTATAAAATAGATTTTAGTTCCTATAAGTTTCATCTATTTTAGTTCAGTGCAATATGGGTTGCAAGTATTATTGCTCAAAAAATAAAATAAAAATGCATTTGTAAGTTATTGTGATACACATAACAATCCTTTGCCTCCCACTTCTGGCAAGTAAATTTTCATTTTTAGTTATTGAAATTTTGAATAACTATCATTATAGTCTCTTATTGAAACTAACATTGTTGTTCCCTGAATTTGGAGAAAAAACTTATTCATATTAGTCCAACAAAATGGACAATTTGCAAGCATCTATAGAATTGATGTCGATTTTTAAAATGATTTTAATTTTGAAATTGAGATACTGAATGTTGGTGCTTTGCGTGAGTTTGAATATGTGATAACGTGATGGTAACATGTCCGTAATTCTTCAACACGATAATAGAAGGAAAATACGAGTCTAATATACATGAGTGCATTAATATAAACAAAAAATCAAAACTAATCCATTGATTTTAGCCCTGAAATCTCAGTTTAGGTAGAGACAAGTTTGTACTTCTAACTTTTGGGGATGTTATATCAATTGTATAGGACAGTAATCAGAATCATTTTGCGTTATAAGGGCAACTTCTTTAATGTTTTAAACATAACACTAACAATCCTAATTTATTATTGTGATATAGAGATCCATAATGTCATGATTCATGATATTGGTCATATCAAAACAAATCTAAACAACAAATGTATTTAGTTAAAATTTCATTAAGCTTGTAAACTAAAACCATGTACACCACCAAATGTATTTAGTAAAAATAAAAACCAGTTGATAATAAACACTGTCCAAACATATATATAGATTATAATTTTTTCAAGAATTTTATCACCTAACTTAGTTACTATTCAAGACTATTTTTACTGCGAAAGATCCCTCCAGCTATTTATTTCACTTTAAACTAACAAATTTGTCATGCTATCAATTCCATTTTTCAGAGGTCACCACCACTGCTTCTCTTAAGTTCACCACCATAGACACCAAACGTAAAATGCAAAATTTGAAGGCAAGTAACTTCAAATACAAAATTAATCATGGAAGGATATTGTGGGCTACAATACAAAACAAAGGTCATCACTACTTGATGGGTTGTGTGGCAGCTAATACAACATTTTGATGTTGTTATCCTAATGCAGAAACATGACAAAAACCAATTTCTTATCATGAATGGCGCCGTATAAAAAAATTGCATAAATCTAAAAATAAGGAAAATACAGAAAGAAGAAAGTAGTCCTCCAAACCAGGCAAAGATGAAAACTACAATAAAGAAAGCTGTCAATCTGTCATGGTTTCTGTGTAAATTACTCTTAATTAAAATATATATACTTCCAATGAAGTTTACGTCCAACCAACCAGCTATTATATACCATCCTCATGGAATAAGACTATAAATAGGTGGTCTTAACACAATGCTCAGGATATTGTAATAGGCGGTAGAAATATATACCTTGACACAAAATGGATAAAAGTTTCAACTCGTCAAAACTCCTTTAAATCAATTGAACTCTCAAAAACAGCATTAAGGAATAAGAAACTCAATGTATTTAAATAGCAAAATCATAATAAACAGATATTAAAACACAACCATCCTTATGGAATAAGACTAAATAAAAACTAGATGATGTTCAAAGGGCTTAAGCTGTGACAGATGGTTTGGTGGCACTGGAAAGTCTGGATCTCTTCTTGGCCAAACTCTCACTCCTGCGTTCCCTCTGTTCCTTCAACCTTGAAGCAAGGAGCTTCTGATACTCTGCAGCATCAGATTTTGCCTTTGCAATTCTCTTCTTCTTATCAGCAATTCTTGCTCTCTTCCTTTGGAGTGTCAAAGGAGTCACCAGTCGTTGAATCTTTGGAGCTTTGCTCACCTTTTTGCCTGTCGAAAGAAGACGAGAAATATTTAGATGTGATAGATTCATAATAGTGGACAGTAGGAAAAATCCTAAATGAACTCCTCCTTGAAGTCACCATCAAACAATTGAAGGCAATTAACAATATAAATGGATTACTTCAGCAGTTATTCATTGCCAAAAAAAATCGTGAGCCCTGGTCTTAGCAGCAGCATAAAGAATGTGGAAGATAATTAGTGGGTCTGGGAATCAAACACTTACCATTTTTGGTTGTAAAGGTTCTGCGGTATGTGTTAACATACTTCCTCACATCATCCTCCTTGGACAAGTTGAACAGCTTGCGGATCTTGGATGCTCTCTTGGGGCCCCTCATTCTTGGCTTCTCGATGTCAGTCAGGCCAGGTAAATCATCATCACCCTTCTTCACAATTACCAAGTTCAGAACGGAGAGGTCTGGGCTGACAATACAACCACGAACAGACTTTCTCCTGCGCTCTCCAGTGCGCCTTCCATATCCACGGAAACATGGGGTCCCTGCGCAAGTGCATAATTTGAATAACATTAACCAAGTCCAGCAACAATGTGGTATGAGAATCATGACCCTGAAAACATATAGTCTTATTGGAAAGGACAACCCTTTGCAGAAAGAGACAGGCATTGCACCCAAAAAAATCATGTTTGTATGTACTGCATGGGCTTAAGTAAGAGTAAGAAAAGTTAGTCAATAAAGAAACTAAGAAGGAGGAGTATTGTCCAAAATATCTAGGCAGTGTTAAATATAGAACATGGAAGTTTCATCAATGTTATGCACATCAAAAATCAAATACAATTATAATCTGTTCATAATCAAACAAGAAAGGTTAAAAAATGAAACATTATAGTAATCCCACCTCTATGAAGCAAGAGACGGACACGACCAGGGGTCAGCACACCCTGCTTCATTGGGAATCCTTGTTTGTCACATCCTCCGGTGATCTTGAAGACATACCCTTTAAATTCCTGTTGGTAGAATAATCAGTAAGGCAAACAGATAACTTAGGGGCATAATTAATGTTCCTCAAAATTGGAACAAACATTGAAACTACTTTCCAACCAAATAGCATACCTCGCCTAGAGCATCACCGAGTACCTCCTGTGAGATCCTCTTATCCCAAAATGCCCGGCTGCAATTTAAAGTAGAGTAACATTACAACAATAACTAAGCCACTTTCCACTAGGAGAGGTCAGTTACGTGAATTAAAAAATATCAAAATAAAACATTTAATCTTAAATCCAATGAACTTCCATTAGTTTCTTACACACATGGCCAAACTCCTCACGTGTTTCTCTGTAATGTGTTCATCCTATATCCGAATATGATTTTATCAACTGTGTACACGCATTTAATGCTTAAAAGTAAAATAACAACATAACAGAGGGAACACATGGTATCCATATCAATTATTGTTCACAATCCCATGCATACTAAAAAGTGTATAGAAAGTACTAGATTTTCACTAAATTAACTAATCTCCAGAGCAGCAAAAGGATAAAATAAAAAGGAACGGGAAATTTGAGAAATTACAGCTTCAGGTCGTCATCGATTTCCAGCTTCTTCTGGCATCCAGTGGTGGGGTTAGCAATGTTGAACTGCAGAAAAAGTCGAAGAATATTTGAGCAACAAATATAATAAGATAAAATCAAAGCACAGAAAAAATCAGGGTTTCGAAACAAGCAAGACCTTCATTTTGCAATCTCGTCCCTATCCAGCCGCGGTGAACTCTAAGCTTGTGTTCGAAACTTAGAACATGCGGCTATGCTATGAAACAGAGGAAGCTAGGGTTTTACACAGTCTGGTTATTTTATAGAGTACTCTCACAAATTTGCGCTATTTTGGGCCCAGAAATGGGCTACACTATACAAAACCCGAATAAATAAACTATTACATTTTTCTGTTACCTAGCATCCTACTATTTCTTTGTAAAGAAGGCAATTGAACTTTAGCTATTTCTGAAATTGGTGAGTATATATAATGATAATGTTAAATAAGTAGTAATGAGAAATTTTAATGTATCCGTTTTTTAAATCTCAATTGTTGAATTATTATTATTATTTTTGTACATTTGTTAATATTATTGTATTAACCACTTTTAACTCTGCAATTTACTTACTATCTTCTTTTTAGTGGAATTTATATTTTAATGACGATTTTCTTCGACTATCAATATTGGCTAACTTAATGTTGCATTGTTATTGTTGTAAGTATGATTGCAATGATTTCTTTAATGTCTTTGAATAATTTAACAATATATTTACACATTGGTCATTTTCACCAAATAATAAAATCTAAGAGAAAATTAGGAAGAAAAAATAAGTTATAGTAACTAAGTGTAAAAACAAAAAAAAAATAGAGGCACTTTTCCCAAAACAAAATAGAGAAATTTGGATCCATAATTTCCCCCTAAAAGGAAATTGCAATCTCAAGTGTCATTTCAGTGTAAATATAACATTTGTATCCAATTTTCTTGACATTTCATTTTCATTCAATACCTTCTTTACTGAAAAGAGGATTTTTTTCCTTTAACTTTTTTGTAAACTAAATTTATCTTGCAATAAGCCTTTCCCCCGTAAGATGGGATAATAGAACTAAGAAGAAGAAAAACGAAAAAAACATGTTTATATTGAATAAATTGATTTTTTTTTCCTCACTTTATATATACCACTATATAAAGTGAAAATATAAGTCAAGGGTAATAAGTAAGTGGACAAACATAAGTTTTGAATTCCAAATCGATAGGAGAAAATGATGTATATACTGATAGTGTAAAAAAAAATTATAGTGTTATTCCATTATCTACCATTCATTTTCAATTATGTTTGCTTTTTTACAAAAAGTAATCCAAACGAAGAATGGATGATGCACTGATTGTACATAATTTTTTACATTGAGTGCATCAATATTACAATCAAATGATATTCTCTACAATACACTTCTCCATTCCAAACCGAAAATAACACAAACTGAAAATAAAATTATATTAATGAATTATACTAATAATACGTATAGACTAAGTTTTTATTATGATGGTTCCATGACATTATCGCAGAGGATTATGTTAATTAATATTAATGATTCCTTGATAATCCAAAGAGAGATAATATATTTCGCTCTTTGAACGTATTAAAATACTACATAATATTTGTTGTTTAGTTCTAGTAGGTCTTCTCAATTATATAAATAGGCAATAAACCAAAAGATAACAAATTGAACATCATTTAGTTTAATTTGAATACAAGAAATGCATAAACTTAGAGTGCATATACCATTTAACATGTAAATTGAGTGTAATTACTAGTTCTATTTAGCATTCAATTTCGTAAACGGAAAAGAAGAAATGTGGCTTTGAATACAAAATATGTTTTCAAAGATTTGTAACAACTAGAATAAGGAATGTCTCGACCTTAAAAATCATATTCCATATAAAGAAATATGTCTACCGAAAAACATTCAACCATTATGAATTATTAGTCTACAAATTATCACTTTACCTCTCCATTTGATATACAAAATGTAAAACTTTACGAATTGTATATTTTTACTGAAACTTTGATTGTTCTGAATCTTGGAGTTTTAGTTTACTGATTGTTTTATAATTTTATGTAACTTATTTCTATTATACTTCTTCTATAATCTTACCATTGGTACATTACAATATTTAATTCCTTATGGATTAGGAGCAACATTTAGGTATGTTCTATTAAAAATATATCTAATAATCAGTATCCAGAAACAATATGAGAAGATTGCTAAAAAAATCAATTATAATTTCCTAAAATATAGAGTGTAAGTAGGCACTACCACCTTAATTTTAGTTTTTACATATTTGGCTCATTTAATTTGTATATGTTCACGACGTGCGATGGAACAAAAGATATATATTTATGAGGTTGAAATGTTTAAAAATGGTGCAATAATCTATGAAAATACCTATTACTATTATGAAATTTTAATTTGAGATATATATTTTATGTGAAAATATTTGCTACATATTGTTATTACTCCTTTCTTTGATAAAAATGCATACATATGAAATTAAAATACTATGAGGTTTATTAGTATAAATATTCATATTCTTGTACATACATATGTACAAGAATTTAGTCTTTCATATGAATTTGTCATTCCATGGGATGATTAGTTAGTTTCTCATGTTTATTATTTAAATTTCAATTTAATTATATACGTTCATTTCTAATAACAAATTTGTGTAACCCTATGATATCACTATATATATATTTGGGCAAACAGTTTATCATAAGAAGTTTTCACGAAATAGATGAAGTTAGTGAAATTGAGTATATCATACTATAAATTATTGTTTTCAAATTTCTACATATTTTATTATTATAAAGTCAATCTTAAACAATAAAAATACGAGTTGACAAAGGGAATATCTACCAACATACACATAATCATAATCATAATCTAAAATCACAATCTACATCAAGCACATGATTAAATTAGGTATAAGTTTTTTTTTGGTGAATGTGATAAACACATGATTAAATATGGTTACAATTTTGTAGAAGTTGTAACTAAAGTATTGTGACCCGAAGAAGAGGGAGTTAAAAACAGTACAATGTCATTCATATTTATGGTGAATGTGACTTGTTCCCCATGTTTAAATCTTGTGATATTTTTGCTTTAAATGACGGAATAACACTGTGCAACAAGTTAGTTGAAGCCATAAGTAACTGAAGGCAGAGAATAACATGTCATCATATACCAAAAGTAAACACCCATAACATTCTCACATGCATGTATAGAAACTTAACTTGTGCAGTAAGCAATTATAAATACTGATACCCATTAGATACAAAAATAAGAGAAGGCAACATTAGAAACCCTTAATCCATATCAGTCATATAAAGTATTCTTATTTATAACCAAAACTAAAAATCTTTTTTAAATATCTAAGCACTGTTAACACATAATTGTTTTTTCACCCTCAAATTACAATTATATTCTGACTCATTCTATGGCATGTGCTTCTGAAAATTAAATATACAAAGAAAGCAAACTTGGCAAGGAACTAAAGTCTGTCTCACTGGCCCGCTAAATGGCACAAGAAAATGTAGAATCGAAACTTTGACTAGAGAAGCCACAAATTCAAGCACCTTGTATAAAAAACAAAATACAAGAAACTGTGGCCCAAAGATAAACTATTCCTGACTTAGTCACATGATTACTCTAATCATGAATGTTTCAAATGGGACAACAACTAGAGAAACTTAAAAAAAACAAACAAACCTTTCATTTTTTTGAAAGTATCTCAAACTAAGCTTTTAATTACAACGGACCTGGAGTACTAAAAAAGCCAGGACACTCAGCATTCACGCGAATTTTGGGTTAGACACAAAACCACTGTGTTGATGCACAGAATTATTACTGGGTTGATGCACAGAATTATTACTGGGTTGATGCACAGAACCACGCTTTTGCATCCAATGAAGAGGACCACTTTTATTATCTTGGCTTAAAAAGTTTTGCGTCATAGTTAGGGTTCCATCACGAGCCAGTGAAGATTCAAATTGCTCTAATACCTTAACAATCTGCCAGAACTCTGGCCTCTTATCTGGATGCAAGGACCAACATCGGTCAATTAAAGATCGCATAGCAGGTGGACAACTTGAAGGAATAACAGGCCTGGAATTCTGAAGAAACATGATAACAAATCACCGAAGCATTAGAATTGCAGAAAGAAGAAATGATGAAAAACAAATGGTTGAGCAACTTCACTTCTCTTAAAATTCAGTTAGCTACATAAAGTCAGAACAAATATTTCCCATAATCATTCAATATTTGATGATCATAAGAATTCAGTAGTCTCCATTCTTAGCCATAATGCTCCACCACTCAAGGGAAGTTGAGACATGCAACAATTTAATATAAAACATTGAAGGTAGAATTGAAAGCATTCCGGGGAGGAGAACAAGGCAAAAAATCTGCCATGGTGAAAATAACGATCACTTCCATAAAATGCATTCAGATGTTGAAAAACATAATAGTTAATGGATCATGCATTGCTCTAATTGCAAGCCAAGGGATCATTTAGTGAACACAGGTCCAACCATCAATACACATATCTGCTAGTCACTTAAAGAGGTCCTAAACCATAGAAGAATGAAGATTGGTTGGGAAAAGGGGCTTGCACTTTTTCCTATTATTTGACGGTGAACGAAAAGCAAACCAGTAAAGACAAGGAGAGTTGAGGAAGCAATGAAGAACGAACGGTTATAACTTACAAATAATGATATCCACATTACAGATCCATATGCAAAGGAGCATACCTTATTTACTACGGCAAAAGCAGCTTGTATGGGAGTCATATCCTCATACGGTGTTGTTCCAGTCAACATTTCCCATAAGATAAGACCAAAACTGTAAACATCAACCTTCCTCCCATGGGATTTACGCTTGATCATCTCTGGTGCCATCCAACGGTAGGTACCAGGGTCATCCGCTAATAAGCCGCAGTATGCTTCCTCACAGGCAATGCCAAAATCAGCTATAATAAGGTGACCGTCATCATTAATAAGAACATTCTCAGGTTTAAGGTCTCGATGAACGACACCTTGAGAGTGTATATATTCCATTCCACGAGCAATATCCAGCGCAAAAACAATTAGCTTTTGTAGAGAAACAGTTTCTCTCTCCAAATTATGCAAGTATGATCTCAAAGAACCTCCTGATAAATATTCTGTGATAACACAATAAACAGAAGGCTTTCTGCAAGCTGCTATGAACTGTGTGTAAGCAGAACAAAATAATATGAGAAATGATGAAGTACCAGGCTTGTTAGTACAGTAAATTCTCTCAATCAGACCTAAATGTACAAGAAAGGGCATAAAATACTATTCTTGTTTTTATTGCTGAATATTCCAACAGGACTAAAGGTTCAAAGTCCAGTAATTAGAGCAAAATAACAGATACGCCAATCTTGTATTTAATAAGAATAATTGTATAACAGAGTGTAATTTCAGCAAGCAAATATAGTTTGTAAACAGCATAAACAAAAGAAGAGAAAGGATTGGATTCAATTACCTTTAAAACATTTGGATGGTGGAGGCGAGATAAAAGTGTGACTTCTCTGATGAACTGTTTCTCTAATCGTGAAGCCAATATATGGTTTTCATCATCATCTGGTACCCTGATAATTTTGACAGCAACAGGTTCCTCTTTATACGTACCATGGTAAAGTCGACTGTGAGCGCCATAAGCAAACCTAAGACCCAGAAACAGCTCAGAGAGATCAACAGTCCATTCTTCAGCTGTTTCAACAGCAGTAACCCTTCCTCCACCATGATCAAAATACTTTGTCCATCCCGATTCCATGTGGTGCATTGACTTGTCTCCTAGTTTCATTGAAGCAAGGTGCTTAATAGGCGCTTTTGGATTTGATACCTTAATTTCTTGAGAATCCTTGGTCAGTAACTTGCCCATAATTTTCTTATCCTGCCTTTTCCTCTGCGGACCTGGTGTTGAGAACCTCTTCCGTTCAAGTCTGGCTTCCTTAAAGATTTGAGGAACAATGGTTTCTGGCAAAGGGGATAAAGATCTCTGATTGTTTGTTATGATATTTTTCTGAACCTCTGAAACCTTAGCAACAGGGTTTAGATTATGAGGAGTTGCTTCTGATGGCCTATATTTCAGACCTGAATTCCCATTCGGAAGAGACCCCGATCTGGGAAAATCCAGCCGGTGACATACCGTGTGAGAGAATTTTGCTCTCCTTAACAAAGAATTGCTGATATCTTCATCCATCTTATCCCAACAATTCTTTATAACAACAAAAAGACTTAAAATTTCTTGCACCTATAAATCACTTTCTTCACACTGTTTGGAAAGAAAGCTCAAAAACCAGATTGGTAGTAGTCCGCCAACAATCTTAGCAGACAAATTATTCAGGTTTTCCCAAAAACCATCAACAACAATGGATAGTTTGAATTAAAAATCAATTAATTTCAACAGAAATTGAAAATTCAATTCAGACCAAAGAAAGCCCAAACAAAATCTCAATTAAATAAACCAAGAAACATGCAAAGCTGGAAAAGTAACAAAAACTTGTGATCAATATTCAATCATGAAAACTTGACCTTCCGTGACATCTACACACAGCTGATTTTTTTTTACTTTCAAAGTCAAATCCCACCTCCGTAAATGCCTGAAACTCCTACACCCTAATAAACAAAACCAGTAATGAAAATTATTTATTCATTGACTAAACTAAGGAACAATCATATAAGAATAATAATATTTTTTTGTACCAAAAAAATATAAGAATAATAATGACAAGGCCGTTAAATTATTGGTAGATTCGGACAACCCAGATGCACAAACAAAACAATTCACGTCACAAAAAGGAAACTTTTTAGGTAATAAAGAATCACCTTAAGGAGTTATCATAAAGATTTCACCAAGGTGGAATTTGAAATAGGCAAGCAAGAAGAAACGGGTAATTCTGTTTCATGTTATATCTGTTAGCCAGAAAGAAGAAGGGTTTCATGCTTCTTTATTCAATGAAATTAATAATATAAAATTATTAGTTTTATAAATAAAGTTATCAGGCTAATTTTTTTTTATTTAGGTATAAATTTTCTTATGGGCGATAAGGATACATTATATCTCGAGTAATAAATATAATTAAATAATATTGGTACAATTTGATTTTTTTCGAAAATTACTTAGTACAATTATCTTTTTGTCAATTTGAATTTTTGTGAATGAGTAAATAAAAAGTCAAAATTGCTATTAACTAACATTTTTTCTTCAATAAATTTAATATTGTAAATTAAGACTTTCATATGTAAAAGTTATATAGATTTAATATTGGGTATCCTTAATGTAACGTTTTCTTTTTGCGTTATTTGTTAATCATTTATTATTCATGTTCATCATTACTATTTAAAAGTTAATAATTATTATACATTATATGCTAATAAGAATAATGTAAGTTGAACATATAAATAATTATTATAAAAAAATATTATATGAAATGTGTCCAAGTCATATATAATTAAATAAACATAAGAAATAATATTAGTAAAATTAGAATATTTGAATTACTACATGAAGTAAAGAAAAGTTAAAATGAGTAACAAAAAACATATCTTTAAAAAAGTTATCTCTATTGTGTCGATAGACACTTCGTCTCTACCGACCCAATCTTATTTTATGATATTAAGTAATAATTTTGTAATTTTTATTTACAGAATTAGAATGTTTTTTTATTGGATGTACTCATCTTATAATTTTGTATTTATTATAATATCTAACTTAAAGTGAGATATATTAATTATAGTTATATAATATTATTTGGTTTTACTTTAGAAATAAAAAATACTAAGGAAAAATAGGAAAATAGAATATGATGGTAGTTATTTCAAGTTTTGACTTTATATAAAAGTATAGAATATCAACAATAATTAAATATCAATGATTGATAATGTAATAACAGTGTATAAAACTTATACACTACTAGTGCATATATTTTTTTGTCATGTTGATATAGAATAAATCCAACATGATGTGAATATTGTACCATACTAATGCTATATTATTAAATTAGATAAAATAAAAAATATTGCTCAAAATGTGTCATACTTCCTGTTTATCCATAAAAATCATATTTTAATAATGATTTGAAATCTTACGGTTATTTGTAATATAATCAAGTGTTAAACTATTTCAATAGTTAAGTTATATATTATAAATAATAATATTTATATTAAATTTATTATGGATCTTAAATGATGTGATCTAATTAGTAAATTATATCAAGATTATGATTCTTACAATATTAATAATACTTTTTATTATTGATATAGAATAAATACATGCCTTTTTTATTTTTGCATACAATAAATGGGTTGCATTTTTTGTATCCTCATGGTGAGAGTTGAGTTAAAAAAAATCAATTATTTTTGTCATGTGCCTTCTTGATAATAAATTGTTGATATTTTGATAGAAATGAGTTGCGATTTGAGATTTGACTGATAATATTTTAATCTAGTATTCAAATATTTTACTTAAAATATTATGAGAATGATTGGGCATAATCAATAATTCCTTCTTATCAATAATATTATTTAAATTTTAAATAAAAAATTATATTAAACATTTAATATTTTAAATTATATTTTTAATTCAATTTTACATTTTTGAACCACACTTATTAGTAGGGCTAAGTATGGGGGTGTTGGGATGAGTGAGATTTGTTCCTTATTCACGAGTGTGGCTCCTCTCCATTAGGCGATGCATATATATGATTATGACACATGACAATAACAAAAATTCAATAATTCATATTTTTACTTTTTTATAAATTAATAATTTTAAAAAATTTGTCCTATCTCACATTCATTCCCAGGAGAGGAATCATATTACTCACTCACTACTAAATATTTATTAGGTTAAGTCCTTCTAAGAGGGACGAGCAGTCTAATTGCATTGGGTTATAGTTCCCTCTATTTATTAGATTATCTAAATAGATAATTAGGAAATATTAGAGAAACACTTTTTTATTATTTTAATATAAACACAATATATTACTCCATCAGTTTTAAATCTTTGGATGTGTAAGAAACTATTTAATACAATTTAAAACACATTAATTTAGATTATATTCGTGATTTAAGAAATCATTAATCACATAAAGAATTAATAGAATTTAACTAAAAAACTTTGTTAATCTAAATTATTAACTAAATAAAAAAGAATCGGAGAAATTAAGAATGGAAAATATAGTTGAAAGATTATATATACATATATAGTGGCGTTACTAGCATGCATCAGAGACTCATGATCCTTTTACCCTACAGAAATGTATCATATTAGGTTTATGTTGCTCATAAAAAATAATTAATTATTAAAATTTTAATCTAAATATATTATTTAATAATCATGAGTAGTGATATTTTGTAAAGCAATAGGTGTGCCCATACATGACATGAAAGCTTCAATTATTGAATGTTCATGTTCTCACTTTACCATGGTATATTACACATGCACTGTATATTTGACAGAATTTTAATTATGTTTTTTAAGGTAATATAATATTATTATATTATATATTTCTTCCATTTTTATTAGATTTTTTGCGATTGACTTTGGTCAAAGGATTATTTTCACATTTCCAACCATATTAATTATTTTTGTTACTAAAATATCCTTATTTAGTTATATATTTTATGTGGTCAATAGACTACTAACATAAAAAGAGGACGACTTAACTAGTAATGCATAATTATAAATGGTATATTTGTAAAGATACGGACAAATAAAATTGTATCAACTTCTCTTTTTAATTCCAATGAAATAATCCAGAAATTATAGTCTAGAAGGTTCCTTAAAAGGAAATTATAGTATATTTTTTAGTATTATCAATGATATTTTATCACATTTTTAGGTAAGGAATTAATCATTTTTGATATCGTAGTTGCCCATCCCAACAAGTGTCATTTCCAGGAATCAAAACCTCAACTTTTTTGTCATCATAATGATCTAGCATAACCTTACACCATATAGTAGTATATATAAATCATTTATTATAAACATGATATTTAAAAAAAAAAATGATAAATATATACACATAAATTTATATGATGTAAATATATAGCTTCTCTTTTTATAAAATTAACTGAAAGTGTGAGATTGTTGATAAAATATGCCAAACTTGTATAGCAAAGCTAATATATAGATAGATTGACTGAATTAGATTTATTTGACTAAATTATTTGTATAACTTGGTGAATTTAAATGATTTAAAAGAGGAAGTAATATTATGTTTTTTGGATTTCAATTATTGTTTGTTAAAAAATGAAAGGCAAAAAAAGATAAATTAATTCTCTCAATAATGACACCACTACTACCTATGCACAAGCCATCTCTGGAAAGTTATAATCTCCTTCGTTTATTCTTCACAAAGTTAAATAGATAAATTATGATTTATCTATACTATTATATAAAAGTAAAATATGTCTAAGTGTAAATAGGTAATTAAATATATGTAATTTCTATATCTCAAAGTGGTATCTACATTATTTTCTCATCTTTTTATACCATAATAAAAGTAGCATGTCTCATAAGTAGTAAATTTTTAAGAAATAGTGACATATGAGGATTAAAGGATGAATGAAATTTAGAAGCGCCACAAGTAGAGATAGGGTTGTTAGAGCTATTACCTATGTATATCTCATATGTAGTGAATTTTTCAGTTGGCTCTTAAACCAGAACAAGATCAGATATCAAATGTTTAGTTGCACCTGAATTTAGATACTACACATGGGGTTGATGTTGTGACCAGGTGCACCACCAAATGATGAAGATGTCGTAGCATATGAGAGCCAAAATGGCCTAGAGTAGCATTATGACATTGAGCAGCAATAAAAGAAAGTTGAGCACCACAAGCAAACTAATCATAATGGCATGGGAAAGAGCCTCTAGGATGAGAAAAACGTGGCCTAGTAACCATAAGGTTACTAAAGTTCCTTGCAACATGAGGTTAGTAAACATAAGCAAAATTAGAGTATTGTCTAGCCATATGAGCACCATAGGAAGAGTTATTGTACGGAGGTGAACCAAATCCAAGTGGAACTTCATAATGATCTGGTCCATATGCAGAAGGTACATTATAATAATATGAAATATCATGACCATACTTGTTGCAATAGTCACAGAACAAAGATCTTCCTCGTGGTCCAGAACCACCACGTGAACCAAAATCACGTGCTTTGCCATGATTACCACAAAAATTGTCTTTGAAGCCTGAATTACCATGAAAGTGGGATTGAAGTCCCTTATTACGTCCCCTAGGTACATAAGGTGACATAGGAGATCTAACAAGATAATGTTGCATTTGAGAGTTAATAGATGAAGGACTAGAGGGAGATGCAACAACAATATTAACTAAAAGTGCATCAGAGATTGATTTTGTGTAATTTCTCTCTAAACGAGCTTCAAAGGTTAGAAGATAGGATTGTAGAGTATTAATTGAAGGAATATCGTCTTGACTTTCAATAGTGGTGATTAAATTGTGAAATTCTTCACACAATCCATCAAGAATGCAATCAATGTGTTCAGCTAGGGTTATAGGAGATCCGTCAAGATTAAAGAATCAACAATTACCTTGATCTTCATGAGATACTCTGAGACAGTGCTAGAACCCTTAACATTTGACTTTAATTGAACGTTAAGTTGCATACCTTTGGCCTTTGTTTGAGCGTGACAATATTCACTGATATTGTGCCATAACTGAAAGGATCATTTGATAATGTTCTTCTGAGCTTATATAAGCTGAATTGACACGATAGAGAAGACGATCCTCTTGTCGTAAGTACATTTTCTGGAATATTGTCACCAGAGACAAACCTAATTACACAGTTTCATGTGAGAACATCTACGGTGAATTGCTTCCACACAAGAAAGTTATGTTCAGTGAGTTTCATTATCAGAAGATGAAGAATGAGAGAAGGAGAAGAAGTGCATAGAGGAGAAGCCATGGATGGAGGAGGAGAACCAAGATCTTCGATGACATGAGCCATTAAAGGCATGATACCATATAAACCTAAGAGAGAAGAGAAAAAATGTAACTGCTCTCGAGAGAAATGTAACTATTTTTGTTACAATTACTTTCATATTTTTATTATGAGAAAACTTAAATGAATTACAAGAGAGAGAACTACTATTTATAGAGTTCCAAATAAGGCAAGACCATTTGATAAACTAAACAGAAAAGTACAAACACAAAAATAAATATAATCCTAACAATGTCACTACCAAACTAACACATTGTTATTATATAACAGCGAGTTCTAATAATAATGATTGATTTGCAAGTAACATATATCACTTTCTCATAAGAGTATTTGATAAGAGAATATATGATTGAAAATAATTTTTGAATACGAACTTGTTACCCATCCTATAACATTGTAGATATATGTTTGTGTATGGACTATGGAGGTATACTTTATGTCAATGTAACTTAGATAATAATGTGTTTGAGTAAATAATTTAGTTAAGTGTATGTTCCATAAGCTTCTTTTAAATAAGTTAAGAAACTTATTTTATAAGTTTCTATCACTTATTAGAACAAATTAAATTATAGGAAGTTCATAAGCTATTTTCATAAGTTGATTTACAGAGGATGTTCTCACAAGCTAAAATAAGTTTCTTACGCCTTTCATAACACTCATAGTGTATGTGCATGTAGATATGAATCATATTCAAGTTAATGTATGCAAATGTGAGGAATGTGTCAAGTAAATATGAAGATTAATAGTAAAAGTAATGAAGTCGTTTCTTCATATGGTTCTAATTCTAACCACAGCAATGCCCTGAGCTTGGTATCAGTACCTCATATGGTGAAACTCCAACACCACATCTGTTCCTAAGTTTAGGAGATCAAAATTCTAAGTTGTATATGTTCACACTGTTTTGGTAATTAAGATATTTGAGTTGGTTAAGTCCTAGCCCCTGCATATAGTACCTTGCTAATGAAGAAAGTTCTTTTCTGTGGATCAAGAGTATTTGGTTGGAGCCAAGACTTGCAAGCAAAATGAACATTATTTTCAATATCTATACTTTCCAAGTAGAACTCACTGTCATAACCATTAATGACAGTGACAGTTCCAGGAACCCCAAAATCTGAGTCAACCAAGAATTTTACATTATAGCTGTTGAGATTTCCGTAAGGTCCAGATTCAACTCTATGGTATTCAGACCACTCCAACACTGAAAATGCTTTGTAGGTTATTTGGAAATGCCTTTTTATTATTATTGACACTTCTCACAGTAACCACACCCATCAGCTGAATGCTATTACTTCTAGCCTTATCAGAGATGGCTAAGTCCATGGGTTCAATCTTACTGAGATCTGCCACGGTTGGTGCATTTGGCTTCACCTTCTTTTCAACCCAATTTTTGTGATACTCAGTGAATTGGAATGACTAAAAGAAAAAATATTGGTGTTCTTGAAACAGACTCGAATGTAGTTTGTTACGTAGCATGGAAGTATCCATTAGCGTTATACTCTTTGTCCCAGCCATTTTGGTCACAAGAATAGAGGAGAATATGACACTGTTTTAGTAACTTTTTTATTTATTACCAAAATAATCCACCTTTATGTAAATCGTTATAAGATAGACATTTTCCTTAAAAAAAAATTCTCTCAGTTCCACCAAAATCGGCAACCTTGTAGGAGATTATATTTTTTAACATTTTCCTATGAAACTTGTTAATAGGGAAAGAGTTTCCTTCTTTATTTATTATTCCTCCCAACTAAAATAGTTAACAAGGTTGGAAGTTTATTTTTTTAATAATATTTACTCTAATCTTCAATGAAATTGAAGATTTACTTTTTTTTTTTTATTTCCTGTTGCAAACACAAGTAGATTCTATCCAAATTGTAATGCTAGTTACAAATCAGCATCCACATACCTCAAACCATTTATATTTCAAAATCACCATTCATAAACTTTTATAGCCCAAAATTTATGGCATAATTTATGACAAAATTAAGATTTATTTACTCAAAGAGTAAGTTTTTTAAACTTACTCCAAGACTAAGACAAAGTTTTTTAAACTTACTTACTTATCATCCTAGAAATATTTTAGAAAAATTAAGTGATTTAGATCTAGTCACTAATTAAAACCATTAAATTTCCCTATAATTGATAACTAAGATGTGAATTAAGTTTAAAAAATTTATTTTTGGAATAAGTGAATCCCCTTCCCTTACTCACCTACATACTACTTAAAATATCTATACTATTAATAAAGGGAAAACACAAAATAACCACCTATCATGGTGTAATTTGTGTTTTCCTATTTTGCCCTCAATATCTTTTTATTTCTACCAAAAAAACCATATAATATTATTTTCTTATTTTATCTTTATTATCTTCTTATTTTAAAAGTGTATTTAAAAAATTGAATATTAGACCAATTGAATAAATTCAACCGTAAATTTAGCGCAAAAAATTATATTTGAATTTATAAAATACAAACTATACATTACAAACGATAGGAAAGCGAGTTGACAGGCACGACAGTGCATGTCAACACGCTAGTTAATTATAAATGTCTTACATGTTATAAACTAGTTTATTTATTATATTATTATAACAATGATAACCAATTTTTTTATCTCATCTGGTAGGATCGATTGATTACATAAATCAAACGACTGCATAAAACTATATTATAAATTATGTTCATTCACAAAACATTAATATATAAGTCTTCACCATGTTTCTATAATCTTTCTTAATCTCCCTTTAAATTTGTTTATTATATTATATATAAAAGGAAGAGAAAAACAGATCAGAGTATTGATATTTTAGAAAGAAATATAACTATTAGATTGATGCCTTCAACAATTTTTGTCTTTGTTAGTTCAATAAGAATATCCATTTAAAAAGACAAGAAAACACAACTATTTTGATACAACACTATTTTTTACATGAGACAATTCTGTCATAGTAGGAATATCTATATTATATTGTGGCTAATGATAATTTTCTCTGTCAAACATGTTTTATGATCTAATAATTAAAAACCTAAAATAGATCAAACAAAACTTTCCAAAAGCCCCAGTTTGATGGGCTTTCTACATAATTCATGGGCTTAGATCCATCAGAAGAAAAAAAGAAGAAAGAAAGAGTAACAAGTGTTCCTGCGACGAATCAAAAACCTAGGTTGGTGTTTTCTGCAACAACAGCTTCCTTCAATGGCGAATAGTAGGTGCCTCCTCAATTCTTTAACGCGCCAAGTTACAACCTTTCTCTTCAGAAACACATACCCATCTCTTCAATCATTCTCCGTTTCTTCTCATTTTCCGAATCCATCAACACCTCTTCCTATTTTCACTAGACCCATCTCTGCTTTTGCACAATGGTCACACCTACGTTACTTCTCTTCCGATAAAATAATCGATCACAGCAACAAAATCGAAGATGAAGACGAAGACGATTTTGAAGATGAGGAAGATTATGAAAGTGGAGAAGAGGGAGAGGATTATGAAAGTGATAATGAATCTGTGACAAGTAGAAAGAAGGTGTATACGGAAGAGGAGAAGGAAGCTGAAGCATTGGCTATTGGGTACAAAGTTGAGGGACCCCTTCATAAGGAAGATCGTGTTTTTAAGCCCTATGAGCCTGTTTTTGCTGTTGTTCAGGTTTTTTATTTGAAAACTTGCGTTTTTGTGTATATGATTGTTTTAAAATATTTGTTACTATTGGTGATTGAGCTTTTCTTTTATGTGGTATAGATTGGGTCGCATCAGTTTAAAGTGAGCAACAGGGACAGCATTTTCACTGAAAGATTGAAATTTTGCGATGTGAATGATAAGGTTGGTGATCCTTTTCTTATGCTTACGTACATGTGTACTAGCTAACAACTAGTATATGACTGTGATTGAGTTACGAGTGGGAGAGTGATTTTAAGTTGAAGTCATGGTTGTGGTTATGATGCCTTTATCACAATTACGGGGAAACGTTGTTAATGCAGCCATAAGTGCGATACAACTGTGGAGACTACCGAAACCACAATGCTTAACCCCAATCTAAAAACTTTGTTGGAGGGTGCTTTGCAAAATGCTACTCATCCTGTTGTGTCTGTTGTTCAGTATATTTACTTATACTTATATCTTGTATTTAGTTGTCTTGTGCTGCACAATTTTTAAAAACTTGTATCTCCCCATCTGTGTCATGCTGTATCCGTGCTTCCTAGTCGTGTATTTCATAATCTTGAATCTAGATAAGAATAGAGTGATATTATAAACTTGAAACTAGATAAGAATAGAGTGATCTTATAAACTTCATGTGTCATAGCAATCTCTTCAAATTTCTAAATGTTAGTTCTTATTTCAACAATTTTTATGTCAAATGCTTGTTCTGCTTACAACCCATTTACTCATTTAGTGAAGAGAGGTTTTGTTGTTACTGTTTCACAATTGCTTCATACCATTTTAATTAATAGCTCTTTAAACTACTCTTTTTGTCCTATTTCTAGACATTGTGTGTAGAATATTTATCAGTATAGTATGCCATGAAAATCATATTAATCAATGGCATATTTTTTGTTTGGAGTAGAATCTTTTAAACTGTTTAATTGAACATTCCATTGCACGATTTGTCCATTGCAGCTGATTCTGAACAAAGTTCTGTTGGTTGGCTCAGATAGTCAGACAATAGTTGGTAGACCAACAGTGCCAGGTGCAGCTGTTCATGCTGTTGTCGAGGAGCATGTAAGTGTGCATTGCTGAACTTTCCAGTTCGATTAGATTTCTACAAATTTGGTATGCAAAACCAGTTTTCTACCTTTCTCATTGTGGGAGCTGAAATCAGTTGATGGATAGGTATAGAATGACCATTCCTCATTCTGCTTTTAGCTGCATACTTGCATCTGAGATGCAATTGCTTTTCTTTCCATTCATACATTTGTTGCCCCCAATTATAATGGAATGGAATCAGAATAGTGATTAAATGGCATAATTTCTTTTGGTTGAAGAAAATGAAAAGAATTAGATGATACATGTAATTCATGTATATGCATACAAATTTCCCTCTAATAATATGATAGCCTGTAAGCTTTTATTGCATATTTTTTGGTTGTTAACCATGGTATTTGCTTATAACTTGTAATATTTTTTTCCTTTTCACTATTTCATTATAACTGTTATGTTTCTGTTATCTGGATTGCTATTACTATTGCTTTTCTAATTGCATGTGTGCCCATTTTCCTTTTATATTAGGCATTAGATGCAAAGGTAATTATTTTCAAGAAAAAGAGAAGGAAGAATTACCGAAGAACCAAAGGGCATCGCCAGGTGTGTTGGAAACCAATTAATTATTATTCAGATGTAATTCCATAACAATTTTTGTAATATTACTTATGCTTGATTATCATCTCCAGGAATTGACCAAGTTAAGGATAACCAATATTGAAGGAATTGAGAAACCTCAGAATGTAGTGGTTGAAAAGCCTTCAAAAGCTGCTAAAAAGGAACAGGAAAAGGTTGCAGTCACTGCATAAAAAGGATGTTCCACCTTGGCTGTTAACAGTAATTGCTATCTGTGTTTCTCAGTGATTTTGACGTTTGGATGCACCATGTAGTGAGCATGATTGTATACCTGATAAGGTCGTGTTGCATCTGGTAAATCGTGTTAGGCGGAAAATTTCTACCATTCATGCTTTAGGCAGGTTTTGTAGGATTTTTTACAGAGTTGTTCCTTTTGTAGTGTTCTATTTAGTTGTTCAATGTTTGAACATAAATCCATTGATTCTTAAACGAGTTTCAAGATGTCAAAAAATTCTTTATTGATTCCTGTCATTTTTATTGTTAGTTAAAGGCAAATACGATACTATATCATGCATTGTATCCATTTCTCACAGAAATAAAGTATGGGAAAAAAGGTATCCTGCTGTGTTTTTTGTATAGCAGACAATATCTTGGTATCTATATGGACCAAAGTACAATATCCGCATTTATGTATTATTGAAATCTGTTATATATATATAGAAAGATAAATTTATATGAGAATGAGGGATGATTCTTAGCCTTTGGGGATGTATCTAGTGCAGTAGTACTAATGTACCCATATGGTGCTCCAAGAGTTAGGTGTTGCTCATGCCAGTATGAGACAGAAATTGGGGTATGAATCTATTTACAAACATTCCACTGTCTCTAATTTTTAATTAAATATAGCTTTACTTATAACTGAAGGCAACAATTTATGCATTATAGTTGTACTTTAGGTGAATATTTTGGCATTCTAAACTCTTGAGATGGTGTTGGGAGGGCTTCCTAGTTAATAACTTTGTGCAAAGCCTGAGCAATTAATCTCACAGCAATCTTTCCAGGAATTCCTTGGTCAAAGGAATAAGGATGAATATACACATTGTGATTGATATTATTTTTCTCCAAAGACTTTGTGATTGGTTTATTGAAGGAAGGATTATGCATAAAAGTTCTACATGATGTGCCGTTAATGAGTTGGTAGTTTATTTATTTTGGAATGGCAAATACTGGAAAGAATTCTGTTCATGTTTTTTGTGCTGGATCAATTTAGGCATCCTCCATTGTCTGAACATAAGAAAACGAACTCCTCCCAGAGGGAAATAGAAAAACAAACTGCAGCATCGGGAAACAGCATCAATTGGGGTAAAGTATTAAATTGGATGAAAATATATTTAAGTTTAAGCAAAAGTGCAGAGTTTATGTTGCAGGCATATTATATATTCAGTAGCTGTTTTTAATTATAAGGCTAATGTAGGAGTGGAAGTAGAACTGTGTATGCAAAAATTGTCAAAGGAGTCTATCTATTGCATCATCTGAACATGATCTTTGATTATGACTGAATCACAAGACCTCTATGTATCACAGTTTTCAATCATCAGGTGGGAAATCCTCATCCGAGGCACTTTCCAAGAATGAACCCAGAGTTTTCCTTAAAATGCTGAAAGTTTTATCGTCCTGTGCGACAAAAAGTAATCGATAAGAAATGTTTGTGCCTGACTGAGCAATCTGTGAGATATGACAGTTGACATGTATAGATAAAATTGTGCAGAAAATATAGATACTGTGTACCTGTTTCTTCCTTTTCAGTGACTCTTCCAATTGGGCAATCTTTTCTTTGCATGTCTTTTCTTGGTCGGATATTATACTTCTTTCTTTCTTCCCTGAAAAATGCACCAAGTTAAAAAGAAAAAAAAAAGTTGAAACTTAAACAAAGTAGTATATTCAGTTGCGGTTGTTTTTTCTGTCCATAAAGACGGATGAATTCCAGTAGCTTACTCAGTTGTTCATATCTGCTGAATAACTTTCCCTTCTCCTCTTCAAATTTGGAGATAACGTCTGTCAAACTCAACGAACAGCTGTAATTAGCATCTAACCAATGCAGTGTATGTTTATATCATCTAAAACATGCGCATGTTCATTCTGGAAGTTCAAAGACAAGATCTAGAGTTTGGGATGGTATTGATTAGAACAAACTCAAGTTGAAAGTTTTGCAAAACAATCAGCTTATATTATTCAGACTGATTTCTCTCACTTCTTAAATTGATACGTGTTACCAGAGTAAATTCCTCAATCTGCCTAGCTATGTGTTATGCATAAGATCTTCGCCTAGTCTAGGAATTATCTTCTGTTACGAAGGGGCAGTAATCAAGACACTTCTGCTTTGCAGGTTTGGAAACGTTTTTTACTTCAGGAAAATAATGGTTTTTTCTTTAAGTTGAAGAAATTTTTGACTAAAAGCTGTGTTTGTATACAAGATAAGTTAATTCAAACTAAAAAAAAAAATAGAAGACTGGGCAAACCATGAATGTGCAGGGTCAAAAACCAAAAGTAGTAATAGAAGAATCAAGTAGACAGCACTGACAATGAATATATACATACCCTCAATCTGTTAGATTGTTCGTGGTTCCATTTTCTGGAACATTCCTTATGAATGTTAGTGGAATTTTGCGTCTATATACAAGGTGTTTATTTTGAGCATCTTAAGAGAAAGTATGCTGAGATAACCAGACGAACTAAAAGATAAACACATTATGTAAATTAACTGATGAAATAGTCCCAAATTTTATCAATTTCAAACTTCCAAGTTGTAGGAAAATAGACTCAAGCCTAAATATAGTGAATAGTTTTAAAAACTAGTTTTCTCAGCCATATCACTTGGCTTGAGTGTATGTTAGTGGAATTTTGCAACTTCCGGAAAATGCTAAAGGAGAACTGTTTTTCATAATCATAATCATTATAGTACAAAGTTCATAACAGATTATGCTAATTAGTTCACCCATGATAAAGCTACAGAGAGTGAGTACCTTTCAAGGCCTGCAGAGAAGTGGCTTTCTCCTTGGAGAATTTCTCATGAAGTGCTTGAAACTTAGCAGTTTCGTTCTTCAAGGAATTCTCATACTGCATGCTCGAAATCAGAAACAAAAATAAAAAAAAATCTTGGGCAACACATAATGAATAATACAATGCACAAACCATTGTGCCATCTACAAACCTCTTTGGAACTCTTTGAAAGCGCCTTAGCAAAACTTTGCCTGACATTGAAAGATCCTCAGTTCACTCAAATAGAACAAATTAGAAGTGTGTTTTAATCAGAGTTTTAGGATTTCTAACATATTATATATTAGTGATTACCTGTCTTTCTCAAATTTGGACCTCATTTCCTCAATCATAGCCTTGATCTCAGAGGATACACTACAGCAAACAAAACACCAATCACAAAAAAATGTCATATGTAACAAATTTTATAGTTCCGTTTCAGGAAATTCTCTCATTTGAATTCAATTTTATAAGTCAATAATAGAATATTTTTCTAGAAACCCTAAACCCTAAACCCTAAACCTCAGCGGTCAGAGTCGAAAATCAGTAAAAAAAGAAGAAGCAAAATCTAGATCCTTCGAAGCATCGCAAACATTATGTCCTTTGCATTCTAAATTTTGAATTCCAATTACAACGTTCAAATTTCAACATATAGCAAAACGATTAAGCCTAACGTTTCAGATGCGATTGAAACGCAAACACAAATACCTGGAAATAGTCTCTTGATTCTTCTTCTGGCCATCTTTCTGAGCCTTATCTTTGATAAGCTGCAGCGCCGACACGATTCCTTTGATGTCACTGCGAAATTTTGAAGGCACAATTCGTATTGCGTAAGAAATTTTGATTATGAATCCAACAAAACAAAAAGAAGTAGAAATAAGAAAAACTGGAAGACGAACTTGGAGAGATCAAAATCGAAATCAAAGTTCTCTGTTCCAGATCGGTTCTTCTTGTCAGATTTGGTTCGATCGGTTTCGGATCCTCTCTTCTTGGACTTGGTTGCAGACATTGCGAGTGAAGCTCAGAGAAGAGAAGGTTTCTAAGTTAGGAAAGAAACGAGCGTTTGCGCGCGCTCAGATGGCTGTTCTCAATTTTCAAAAGTTTCATGTTGGTGTCTATTTATAATTGCATTGCAATTGCAAGTATTTTTCTGAAGTTTTTAATATTAGCAAGAACGTTCCCTCACTCTTTTCCTTTTATTTCGGAATTCGTGATTGCTGGTTCAAATAATTGTTATTCCTATAAATCTAAGTGAATTCTATCAACTTCTTGTTGTTAACTTGTTTGAAGTTGATTCATAGTTTAGAATATATTTTTTTCTTGTATAATTTTTCATAGTTTGATTTTAGATTCATTCATTATTATGAAAATACTATAAATTCAGTTGTTCATTATTATGAAAATACTATAAATTCAGTTGCAAAGAAAAAAAATAACTAGCATATTTGGCAAAATCATAATTCCCAGCTTTATAATCAAGGTATAGTGATCAACACTCTTCCTATCAATATTATTTGCTTTAAATAATTGAACGGTTGAACTTAGTACAGTATATAAGATCTAATAATCCATGTATCATTATATTAACACTTTATCAGTAACAATTGTCTGAGTAGAAGTAACTGTTGACAATTCTTTATATTAAGATTTAATATGTAATCATAGATAATGTTAGTGTTTTTTATGTAATCATCCACCGTTTATATGTTAATCATTGACTCTCAAACAAAAGTATTACAAATTAATAATAAATAATTTACTAACGATAATACAATATATATTTTAAACTCTTTATACTAACCATGTAAAATTTCAATATGAGTGTAATAGGTATTCATAATTAATATTGAGAATTATACAACGTCATCTACAATTCATTTACTATTATTATTTATTGTTATGATTTGTAAATAAAACCCTTTACATACATATCTCTCTCAGCATAAGTATTTTTTATCTATTGCTGTCGAAGTTTAATTCCATTTCTTTTCTGTTGTTGAAGTAAAATAAAATCCTAAATTCCTTAAAGCCGAAGAGTAAAGGAAGAAGAAATAGCATCACAAAGCAGTTTATAGCACTTCTATTTTTCTCCCGCGCAGGCATTTCCTTTATGACCTGACCTGCAAATCAAAGATCTGAATCTGATCAACATCTAAATAGAAGAAATGTCGAGTTGGTTCGGTTCATCGTCTCCCGCTTCCATCAACATGATCGTCACCAATACTCCCTCGCAGGACCTCGCTCTCACCAACTCTGCCTTCTGTTCCCCCTCCGATCTTCCTAACTTCTCCGTCCCCGGTTCCAACAGTCTCTACCTCGCTCTCGTCGGCGATTCCTTCGTCTTCTCTCTCTCATATCCTTTTATTTTATCACATTTCCATACATTTCCTTGAAGCATAGAATTTATTTGTAATTTTGTTGTGTTTAATTATGGAAATGCTGATTAGTGGAAAATTGGATTGGATTGATGGTTTGTTTATTAATTTGTGGCCTTAACTGAGACATACTGGTCATGAAACCATACAAAGTGGCCAAATCGCGTTGAATTCCATTCAACGTCGTTGTGTTAAAGTTTCTGCTGCTGAATCCATCCCTGTCACCAGGTTTGTTTGTTTTACTCACTTGTGTTTGACATATTATTACTATTACTAGCAGGGTTGGATCTGAAATTAGCTACAGAGGGCAGCAATTATGATAGTTTGGAGTAAACCTAGATTTTACTCCTCTGGATTCTGGATTTGGTTCTCATTTACATCATATTGGTACCTAAATGACAATTAATTTCATTAGTTTTGTCTAGTTGTGATCAATTTAGTGGAACGTGAAGGATCTCTTTCATGTTGTTAATTTTTTATAAATGGTGAAGCAATGTGATGTTAAGTATATATTTGGAGGACCAAAATGGACGTTTTCTTTAAATAAAAGTTTTGAACTTTTAATATAAGTTAATCATATATACCTATGTTCAAGTTGAGGACAATCCTCTGTTTATATGTAAAAATGAGTGAATCAGATTTCCACCTTTGTTAACTTAACGGCTATATAATTTCACAAGAATAATAGGGGGCAAATTACAAATTAGTGCAAAAGCTTGTATGTTTGACATTATTGCAAATACTGCTTACATGCATTTAATATAACAACAACCAAGCCTTAATCCCACTAGGCAGGAAAGAATAGGGTTGGAGCACAGCAACTATCCCTTTGAATCTACCTGAGTATTAGTGTTGACCTATTTTAGATTCTTATGATTTGTATGTTGTTTTAGATTCTTGCCACCTGACCACTTCAACCTAGCAATGTTAACCCTTGAGTTGGACTTCATTAAAAGGGGGAACAGGAGTGAACAGGTAAGTTGATTTGAAAGAAGTTCGTTATGTTATCGGTAACATTTTCCAATTGGACCGTTGGAGTGCTTCATCTTAGAATTGCTGGTGCTGCTTTTTCTTGTAGATTGATGCTGTTCAACTGGCTAACCAACTTAGGAAGAGATTTATAAATCAGGTATGATCTTTCACAAGGCCATTTATGCCCATTAGTTATAGCTAATTCTGATGGTTTGCCAGTTATTGTTTATTAACTATTGGTTACCTTTTGATTAATTAAATGCTTGCTATATGTTTCTGGCTATTAACTCAAGTGCAGAGTCTTATGGTTGCTAGATGTTAATAGTACTAATCGGTGAGTTATATTCTAAAAACTTTTTGCCTAGATTATTCACTGTTGGACAAAAGAAAGGAAAATGTATCTGGTTGTTGTGCCGCTTCTTTTGTTATTATTTGTATAAAAAGTGTCTATCACTGCACTTGTCAGAAACAGTTACTATATAAATACGTAGTAATATGGTTAAATAGATCAATAAGCTATAGTTACTCTAAAATGTTTATGCCAAGGCAATTATTGCTATTTTTATTTGATTTTGTATGATAGCTTTTCCTTTGTAGTTTGTAAGTAATCAGTAATAAGTAAATAAGTAATAAGTAATGCACGGATCTACTTAGTTATATTTCCCCCTACATCTTCAGTAGGAGAAAATAATATTCTATTCTGGTATTATGTTTCATAGCACTTTTATAGTATTCCCTTTCATAGTATTTTTACTTGAATCATAAGTTAATATAGTTGGATGAGACAACACATTATTGTGTTGTTCATCAGATTGCACATGATCTTGTTGTTTTGATGTCTCATGCATGTTATTATGTTTCTAAGCTTTGTCTCTTATCACACACTCTTTCAATGATTTGTCAAATTATTTCCTAATTCCTAGGAAGGTTGGGAACATTCTGTATTCTAGTTGCTTCTGTTACCTCATATTATATACATTTTTTTTGTTTGATGTACTATACTCATGTTTAATTTGGATCTTATTTTATGCAGGTTATGACAGCAGGGCAGAAAGTGTTATTTGAGTATCACGGAAATAATTATAACTTTACAGTCAGTCAAGCTGCTGTTGAGGGACAAGAAAAGTCTAATTCTAGTGAAAGAGGGATGGTTTCAGGTGACACATACGTTGTTTTCGAAACAGCACGTGATAGTGGAATTAAGGTGATTTCCTTATTTGCTTTTGACATAAACTGGTTTGCTCTGTTCTTTTCTTGTACATTTTCAATTCTTACATAGCTTAACTATCCTTTGATGCTTAATTTCCATAATTGTGATTTGGTGATTGTTTGGTTAACCTTGATTTTAGAATATTCATTTAAAAAAATCAGGTAATGTCTTCTACATGTTCAGGAAAGCTAAATCCAGTAATTTAGTACTGATCAATATTATATGTGCTCCATGTGAGATAACAGTCAATACTTTGCTAAGTACAATAATCAGTTGTTATGATAACTTCTTAAACTGTATTCTATTAACTGCACTTATTCTTGCATTTTTATTGGTTCATGCTGTTATTTGCAGATTGTCAATCAGCGAGAGGCTGCCACTAGCAACATTTTTAAGCAGAAAGAGTTTAATCTTGAGTCTCTGGGCATTGGAGGCCTGAGTGCTGAGTTTGCAGATATATTTCGAAGAGCTTTTGCGTCTCGTGTTTTTCCTCCCCATGTTACATCTAAGTAATAAATCAGATACTTTGGCCCATTTAATTTGCTGGTTTTATAATGTATCATGTTCTTACTTGGAAGCATTTGATATTTCAGATTAGGGATCAAGCATGTGAAGGGCATGCTTCTTTATGGGCCTCCTGGAACTGGAAAGACCCTTATGGCACGTCAAATTGGAAAAATTTTGAACGGGAAGGAACCAAAGGTTTACAAATTACTCCTTGCACTTATGTAATAAATTTGAATATCTAGTTATATACATCTACAAGAAATTATTATGTATGGAATTATTTTGACTCTGTAATGCTGAGAAACTGAATTAGGCTGAGAGAAATTTGAAGAAAGAAGGAGAAAGGGGTCAAGAGAATCTAAATCTAAATCTAAATACTATTCATGTTGTCTGAAATCAAAGTTGCAATGTTTTTGTAGTTTAGAATTAACAGTAACTACATAAATCTAAACCTCAACTGTAATTACCCACATCTAACATAACCTGTTAGTCTTGACTCAAGCTGTTATAGAACTTCTAATTATAACAGAACTGTATGTTGTTTTTTAAACTAGCACCTAGGTAAAATTTAATGAGTGAAAAGCAGCTCATTTTACGTAAACGCTTAATCAACATACTCTAACAGCAATAATAAGCAATTAATAGGGATAAGCCATCCATTGTTTCTTTTTGTAAGATTAATGTTTTTACCATTTGGTACATCATACATTTTCTACCATTTTCTTTCTAGTCAGATTTGGCAAAATATGACTGTTTCCATGTTGTGACAAATGATGATTGTTTCAAATAAGTTATTTTCTGCCGTAAACTGACATCTTAGAGATGTTGACCACTATTTACTTTGAATTAGTTGGTGTTATATAATGAATCCGGGCTTGATATGACAATATTGAATCCCATTGTTTGTACTTCGTAGTCCACTCATGACTCTTTCTTGGGATGTGGCTTGCATGCATCTTATTTGCATTGATGTATCTTTCCCTTAGCTCATTTCAAATCTCACCTTGCTTTTATCTCTTCTACACTTACTGGATTTTGTGTCACTGTTTAAACTTTTTTGTTTGTTGGAGATTCCTTAACTAATTGACTTTGTTTGAATAATTTTGAAATTGGTATATGGAAAATGTGTAAATTTGATTTCTATAGGTTGGGATTTGATAATGATCTTTTTGATAGTTGATGAATCTTAGTTCTTTTCTGTGACCTGTACTAGATTGTAAATGGCCCTGAAGTTTTGAGCAAATTTGTTGGTGAAACTGAAAAGAATGTGAGGGACCTTTTTGCTGATGCTGAACAGGAGCAGAGGACCCGAGGTGATGGATATATAAGCATTGCATGTACTTTAAGTTTAAATTTCTGATAATTCACTTTTTTTTTGGTTCACTATTTTTCCAGGTGATGAAAGCGATTTGCATGTTATAATCTTTGATGAAATTGATGCTATTTGTAAGGTGTGGGATTTCTCAACTTTAGATCAACACGAATAATCCATTACCTTGCTA
This sequence comes from Lupinus angustifolius, assembly GCF_001865875.1. Taxonomy (NCBI): domain Eukaryota; kingdom Viridiplantae; phylum Streptophyta; class Magnoliopsida; order Fabales; family Fabaceae; genus Lupinus; species Lupinus angustifolius. The sequence goes on along the minus strand of NC_032014.1, from coordinate 6,606,069 downwards.
TTGTCAATTTGTTGTTTGACATTAATATGCAACAGTTCAGTTAGCCTTAAATGATGGAATCTTTATCTTCTATCTGTAGACTGTAGCTTAAACTTTCATTATTGCAGTCACTATCAATTTCCGTGCAAAATTTGTTTTCATGTACTAAACTAGTTGAAAATGTGTTATCATTTGTTCTCTGAGCCTGTACATTAGCGTGATCATTGGGAATATCATGACATTTCAATATGGGGCATGAAAATATTGCATGTATTTCTCCGTGATGACAAGCATTGAATTTGAAGATTATTGTGATTAAAGGAATTACATCCATAATGACAATACATATAATCACCATGTTCCTCTTCTTGTCTTGTGCAGTCAAGAGGCTCGACTCGAGATGGTACTGGAGTTCATGATAGCATTGTGAACCAGCTTCTTACCAAGGTCAGTGAATGTACTAAATTATTGTTTTTAATGAAAGTAACAGTTTTCATATAGTAGTTGTCAGTTAATCTCAGAAACTATTTGCTTGGTTTGTAGATCGACGGTGTGGAGTCTCTAAATAATGTTTTGCTTATTGGAATGACCAATAGAAAGGACATGCTTGATGAAGCTCTCTTAAGGTCTCTACATCTTCCTCCCTGTTCTAGATATTTGAATATTATTTATGGGAAGTATAAATGTAGTCAGTCAACAAAGATATGCTATTGATTGTCATTCACTGGAATCATGAACAATCTCTTGCCATTTTGATTGCTTGCTATTGATTATAGTAGCTATTTTTGAATGTGGTGCATACCTTTTAGTTATTTATCGTCTGATTATGTTTTGTAGACCAGGGCGGTTGGAGGTCCAGGTAGAGATAAGCCTTCCTGATGAAAATGGTAGATTGCAAATTCTTCAAATTCATACTAATAAGATGAAGGAGAATTCCTTTCTGGCTCCTGATGTGAACCTTCAAGAGCTTGGTATGTGTTAGTGATTGTTAATCTAGTCTTATATATATTTTTGTATATACTTTATAAGTTGTACACTTCTCAACTGCATTATACGAATATTTCTTTATTGAGGGATATTGTATATAATTTATCCTTAACTCTTTAATTTGACAGTTGCATCACATGCAATCTTAAGTGGACTCTGGAAAACTAAAAATAATGGTTCAGAACTGTTTCATTTGAAAGCAGTCTATAAACCTGTGACTATATATTTTAGGTTTGAATTAGTTTCAAGTCGTCTAAGCATGAACCCACTGGACAGAACTAGCACAAACTTGGACATTGTATTTGTGGCAGAGCAAATTTGAAGTGTTCAATTCACTTCCATTGTTGTTTGGCAACACGATTTTTTTTTTTAAATTTCAAATAAGGTAGTGAGCAAAGGAAGTTTTTTGTTCAAATACAATTTGAATGAGTGCAAAATGCCTATATAATTTCCATTTTAAAGGTAGTGTTGACTTGATAAGAAATGATATACAAATTTTGAATAATTATTACCAATTTGGATGTTGTATGGAACTGAACGTTAGCAGCAAAAACCTAACAAGAAAATAAACTCATTGTATTAGAGATGAGAATTTTGCGTTATGTAATAGACACATTAGACATGAAAGGGTTAGGAATAAATGCATTTGAGAGAAAGTTGAGGTAGCGTCTATTATAGAAATAAAGTAATCCTGTTGGATTACAACCGTTGATCCAACAATTAATGGTTGATTTATTATACACTTGTGTGTATCTTATCAGAATCTCGACTGCTGATTTTTAAATCAATACTTAGATTTGCATTTTGTCTTCTAAATTCCACTATAGAGGAGCCAAATCAATCTTAGCTTATGTGGTTTAAGCACACATGTTTAGAAGTCAAAAGCCCCCGTAAGTAGAATCGAGTAACTCCACCCAAAAGCTAGCTGATATGAGGAGGATTTCCCTAGTAATAATAAATGTCTCTCGGATCATATTCTCAACCAATGTGGGATTTCATTACTTTAGCACAAACCTCCACGCCCGCATGTAACTCATCTGGAGAGTGTAATTTTGCATGCATGAACATTTGTGGGTGTCCCAACATTAGAGTAGAGACTCTAATACCATACTAGAATAATTGGACTGAACTCCACCTCAAAAGCTAGCTCATAGGGAGGGGATTTCCCAAGCCATTATTGATGGCTCTTCCCTCATATTCTCAACCAATGTCGGATTTCATTACTTTAACAAATGATTTAGAGGTCAATGGTTTGTCTATAGACATGACTTATGATAGCAAAGTATGTTGGATTATTTTCCATTTACCTAAATTAGTGAAAAAATAGTTATTCAAATTGCATCGGTAGAACTTTGAAGTTACAGGGTTTATAATGGGCTTGCTTTTTTTTGTTATGTGAAGCTGCTCGAACAAAAAACTACAGTGGTGCAGAACTTGAAGGTGTTGTGAAAAGTGCTGTCTCGTATGCTTTAAATAGACAACTGAGTCTAGAAGATCTCACTAAGCCAGTAGAAGAAGAGAATATTAAGGTGACAATGGAAGACTTTTTGAATGCAGTGCATGAAGTTGTCCCGGCATTTGGAGCTTCCACCGATGACCTTGAAAGATGCAGGTACTGCTTTCAGTTACAAGGCCTTAAATTTTTGGAAGTGGATTTATTAATTTCATTTTATTTATTATCATCCCATTAATCTGTGGAATAAATAGTGGAAATAATTTATTAAGCTGTGTAAACTAAATTCCTTCTCTTACATCACATAATGAGTCCATGATTCTTTCAACAATTCAATATTGTGTTGCTATTCCCTATTTTTCTGTTCTTAATGTTTCAATTATATGGGCTGAAATATCTGCTTATATATGTAGTTGATTGAAATATAAAATGTGGTAAATTGGGCCATAGACCAGCAATCTATATAGTTCTTGTCAGTCTTCGATATGTGTAGGCAAAATTTTGTTCTCTTGCTGGAGAATTCTCTTAAGTAGTCTAATACAAGCTATTTTTCAACCATGTGAATTAGCTAAACTACTACATATCGATAATGGACTGAAAAATGATGGGCAAGGTTCATATAGGCCTACTGTGTCCTCACTTTTTAACAAAGGACCAATAAACATATGCTGCTTCATTACAGGTTAAAATATGTGAACTCTTTACTTCTATGATCCATAAGCGCATTTTGGAAGAAATTTTTCACTTAATTACCCTTTGATTAGCCAAAAAAGGAAACAAAAGGATATAAAATTATTATAGATGTATGATAATTTTTAGGATTAAGTATGTCCTTGCATTGTGGGCCATATGGTTGACGAAATGACCTGAAGGTACGATGTATTTTGACTTTGTTTCAACTTTTGGTTTGCTTTATGACCCCTTCAAACACTTCATCAATCTTGTATAAAGGCGGCGCAATGCACAAGACTAAAATATCTGTTGCACCGAGGCTCACCCTCTACTTCTTCAATCTTTTATGCTAAACTGAAAATATCAGCAGTATTATTCTCTTCCATCTTATATCTTTATTATTGTGGCAAACAGGTAGTGCTTCCTCTTAATCGTACTAAAATAATAGAAGCATCAAAGTTAACAATTTTAAAGCTATATGATATATAATTTTCTGCAACCTCTTCTCATTATTTGAATGTGAAACTTCAAGTAATTTGATGGTTTGAAAGGTTTTGTGAGTTCTTTTGGATGGAGTTTGTGGAGGTCCCTTCTCCCTTTCAAAATTATCACATTTTGTTTGTGTGAAATTCAGCCATTTTATGATGTTTAAGTTGTTTCCAAAAGTAGTATTTTATGGTTTGTTGCAAATTGGAAATCTTAGTCTGTCTCAAAGTACAGTAGAAACCAACAAAATTGCTTTTATATGTAATTATTTTTTGTTGTTTGATTTATAGACTCCATGGCATGGTTGACTGTGGTGATCGACATAAGCACATTTATCAGAGAGCAATGCTACTTGGGGAGCAAGTTAAAGTGAGTAAAGGAAGTCCACTTGTTACTTGTCTTCTTGAAGGTTCTAGGGGAAGGTATGCATGGATTTTCAAATTTTAATCTTCATTTGACTTTTTAGATATGATGTTCCTAATTACTTTGTTGTTACAGTGGTAAAACCGCACTTGCAGCGACTGTTGGTATTGACAGTGACTTTCCATATGTCAAGATAGTAAGTTCTCTAATTATCTTGAATATTACTCTCCAGAAATGAGTATCGTTTCTAACCTTTATTTAATTATGGCCATCTGTGGTCTTCTGCACTTGGCTAGGTTTCTGCTGAGACAATGATTGGTCTGCATGAGAGCACAAAATGTGCGCAGATTATTAAGGTTTGTCTTAACTAACATTTTGAACATTTCTATTGAATACTGATTGTATATAGCTTCTATAAACTCAGTTACTGGCATTTGCACATGAGATTCTTTTTCTGAGTCAACAGTCAAGTTTATGCATTTCCATTTTTTTAATGTCTTTAGTACACCAACAATTACATCGATATAATTGTTATTTTTGTATTCTGCTAGTTAGTTTGATGTGGCATTTAAATCCCAAGGTCTAATGATTTTGAACAGGTTTTTGAGGATGCATACAGGTCACCATTAAGTGTCATTGTTCTTGATGACATTGAGAGGTAAGATTTTGTGATTAGTCTTTTATTATCCGTAACTGTAATTCCTCTTTTATGTATGACATTAATTGGCTCTTTATACTATAACGCAGGTTATTGGAGTATGTGGCCATTGGTCCCCGATTTTCAAACATAATTTCTCAGACATTACTGGTCCTGCTCAAACGGCTTCCTCCAAAGGTTTCTGTTTATCCTGCCCATCTTCAAATTGCTCTCCTATTTCCCTGAGCAACTTCAAATTGCTCTCCACATGGACAACATACCAAATGAATATTTGTAATTTTGGCGACATATAATGTTTTCTTTGATGCTGCCTAACTCTTACTGTTATTAATGTGCATTTCATACCACGTCAGGGCAAAAAACTCATGGTTATTGGCACAACAAGTGAACTGGATTTCTTGGAATCCATTGGATTTTGTGATACTTTCTCTGTCACTTATCATGTCCCTACCTTGAACACAAATGACGCAAAGAAGGTAAACATACTTTGTCCTTAACATAGTGGTATTATATGGCTCACAGGCTAATTACATGCTATTGACTTGTCCACAATGAAAGGTTCAATTGTCTGTTATTGCGGATGCTTTTCTGTTCCCTTGCTAAAAAAACCAGTTGTTTCATCTGTTCAATTTAAGTGATTGTATCACTTGCTAGTTAATGCTTTAAATTGTTTTTATGAGTTTAATTTTTATCATACATGAATAATCAAGATTAGAAGTTACTTACTAGTTATAGACTTCTTAAAAAGTCATGCATTTATCTTCTAAGTTTGACAATCCAAATAAGATCTCATGACCAATATTCATTATTCCCATCTCTCACAATAACAATGTTTTCTCACCTGATACGGTCCCATATATAGTTCAAAATAAATGTTGAATTTCTGTTTCTTATTTTTGAAATTTCAGGTCCTAGAACAGTTGAATGTTTTTGCTGATGAAGACATTGATACTGCTGCAGAGGTGTTGAAGGATGTACGTTTAATCACCTCTATGATGTTTTTCAGTTGTTTATTTCTCTTACATTTGCCTGATTTGTAAAAATATTATGACCCGTAAGTTTATCTGAAAGATCTTTGTTTTTTAAATATGGGAGGGGATCTATTTACTTCCAAGAGTAAGTTTAAACTTCACATCTTAGCCATCAATTCTAGAGAAATCCAATGGTTTGAATTAGTGGATAGATCTAAACCATTAGATTTCTCTAGAATTGATGGCTAAGATGTGAAGTAAGTTTTTTAAATTCACTCTTGGAATAAGTGGATCTCCTCTCTTTTAATATTAATATTGTTATTATGATTATTATTATTGTTTAGTATGCATATCATATTCAATCGTATACAAGTGTTTGACAAAGATCATATATTACATATTGGTATTTGTTCTAACTTGTCTATTTTGTGCTGAATTGTTATTCTCAGATGCCTATCAGGAAGCTATACATGTTGATTGAGATGGCAGCACAAGGGGAGCAAGGAGGATCTGCAGAAGCTATCTATTCTGGCAAAGAGAAGATTCAAATATCTCATTTCTTTGATTGCCTCCAGGATGTTGTTAGAATATAATTTCCTGTCAGTGTGTCACATTAAGTGCATTCACAGGTTCTGTGTATTATTCTCATTGTGCTGCAACCTCATTTTTGTATATTTAATTCCTACATATTTCTATTCACGGTTGCTTTCTCATGCTGATAGTATTTTTAAGAGGGGAGAAGTTGTAGTTCCTCCAGGGCTATGACTTGGTTTGAATAGAGCTATACTCTAAACTGGTACTACCATTTGTTTTGGGCATTCAATATACAAACATCTTATATTGAGGTTTCTCATAATTAAATATATTAATATTTTGGAATATGGCTCTTGTGGGAATCACAAAAAATGAGTATAATATATTTGTGTTGCCAATTTAAAGATTTATATAAACTCTATATATATCATTCATATATATTTTTTTAGAGTCATTGATGGATTAAACAGTGTATGATGCAATAATTATGTATAAAATCATATATTGTAGAGTAAATTACACTGACACCCCCTGAGTTTTAGTGAAATTACACAAACCACCCTTCACTTTTCTACACATACACAAACCTCCCCTAATTTTTGTAATTATATTGTATAGACAAGTCTAAATAATATACAAATCAATGTATCTTTATTATTTTTTGTTACAAAATGCATCAACAATTCTAAAGAAATATTGTTTAAGTCGCTCTTATAATATAGTGTAACGAACCAAAAATTATAAAGAAATATTGACTCATATATTATTCGGACTTGTCTCCACAATATATCATGTTTTGTTTAACTTAATTGCGTTTATCACATTTTTTGTTTAAAATATTACACTTATTTCTTATGTAGGGGTGGTCAGTGTAATGAAAGTACAAAAATTATGGGAAGTTTGTGTAGGTGTAAAAAAGTGATGGGTGGTTTGTATAATTTCACTAAACTCAGGGGTACCTAGGCAACCAAATATGCTATGAGAATATGGGGTGGGGGGGAGTACATTATCTTAACTTGCGTATCTCCAACTTAGCTTGACATAAGTGATAGAAAATACATTAGACTAATCCGATAAGATAGACTAACATGATAGGAATATTTTATCATATTATCTAACCAAACTTTGAATTGTACATAATAGTGCATAATATCCTATCAAGTATGTCTTACTCTACTTACCAAAGGAACACCTAAAGGTGAGGTTTGGACCAAAAATGCTATGTAACTTATGTTTGTGGATAGTTAAAGCATGATTTTGTTACTAAAAAGAAAAAGAGCATGACTTTTAGGACTAAAATTATTGTGAATATTGGTTCAAAGGACTAAGAGCTCATTTAATAAATACATTAATTGGGTTAACGTTTTCCTAACTTTTTAACACTACTATGTAAGTTCCGTGAGCTAACATTCTTCAGAGTATGCAAATTTGTGTTGATCCCACAGGTAAATACAGAAATGAATTCTCTAACTTCACAAAATAAAATTTGTGAAGATTTTAATGTATTTTTCATTAAAGTCCAAAACAAAATTTTCAACTTGATTTGTACCAGGTTAGTGTACCAAGTACGGTCAGCACCAAACTTAGAAGTATATAACCTCTAATGCAGTCAAATCAAGTGGGCACCTTCCCCAGTGGATTCAACAAATGGACGGTGGATTGCATTTGCATGCAGTTTTTCCAAAGCAAAGAGTTTTCCTTTTCCATGTTAAAATATTCAAAGCAAAGAGTTTAAACTTTGAAGCAAATTAATGATCCCAACACTTGCATAACTTTATTAGATTCAATGATTCACAAAAAGCTAGCAATCAATAGGAGATAAATCTCAATTTTGTTCTAAAAAATGTTCTAACCAAGTTGTAATTAAATAAATCTTTCACCAAATTGGTCACGCATTAATCTTTGGTTTGATTTTGTTTCAAGCCTCTAATGATACTGTACTGGCATTATAAGTGTAGCATCTGATTTTGTTTCATTTTGCTGCGATTGAGGTTCACATCAAAATATTAAAAATGATAACCATTTTATTTGGAAGGTGAAAGAATTTTATTTTTATTAAATAGAAACAAAGATACACCAAAAGTAACAAAATATACAAACAGTGCCACAGCCCCAAAAAAAAACAATAGCAGACAGCAAACACCTAGACCAAGATTAACAATAACATTTCAAGCAAACAAGCTGATTTAAAACTCATTCAAATCAAGAGATATTTGAACCTTTAATTTTACTTTTAATCCAAAATCACAATTTGAATTTAATCACATCCAACAATTCCCCCATACATACATCCTCCATAGATAAAGATATTGGAAATACATACACATCTTCCATAGATAAAGATATTGAAAATATATTTTTTTCGTTTAAATTCAGAATTAGACTAATCCCAAAAATTGATGAAGTAAGTAACGAGAAAGTAGTAAGATTTAAAGTTTGTGACTTATTGAAACTAAATTATCAAGTAGTTGAATGTATTGATGGAAAGGAATCCTGTGAGACAAATTATTACTTTTGCAGTTGCATTTAAGAATAAAAATGTTATCTTATTGTATCTAAAAAATAAAAATATTAAATCATGTTATTTTTTGTCTTTTGGGTACTTGAGAGAATTAAGGATGTATTTGGTACTTAGTGTCATTAAATAAAAAGAAAGCTGTCAAAACAAATATAAGGAAGCAAGGAGAAGCATGATATATAGGTGGAAACAATGTTGTTCTTTCCTAACATTGTCTTAAATTTTTTGAACCAAATCATAAAGTGAGTGAGGGGGACTAAGCAAACTTCTGGTGTTGGATTTGTCTTTACAGACTTCTAGTGTGATTTCACTGAAGAGGCCAGACCCTGATTTGGTTGAGTTTGAAAACGATGTGACCATTAGAGAAATGTTTGTTTCGGTTCATCATTAGAAAAATTAAATACAGTGAATCAGTTTTGCAGCCAACATAATATTCACTCTTTATATTGAAGACATTTTAGTGACTATATTTTAGAAGTTGATTAGGTGGTTAGGAAATAAGATAGTTAAAGTTAGTTTGTTAACTTTGTATTATTTTTGCTTGGATCACAAGCTATTTTATTTGTATCAATAAATCATATTATTTTCACATTTCAATCCATGAAAATAATATAGATTTCTACATTCTCCTCTCTTTAATTTCTAATACTGATTACATTTTTTAGTGATTTATTTGGTGATAAATGTTTTTGGAACAACTAGCTTTGTAATAAATAAATATTACAAGGAATAAGTCAGTGTCACATAGGGTGTAGGACAAAATCAAATCTGATGGTTAAAGTTGTTTTCATTTTAATCATTGAGATATTTTTTTTATTTGATAGAATGTATCTTTAAGGTGTTAAAATTTCAACTTAGCTCTTGATTTTTAATAATACTATTGCACTATGGTCAGGCTTTGCGGCTATTCTGATTGTCCCTATCAATGTACTTTTTATGGACCCATGTAAAGGAAACTGCAGATGTAATGTGGAATAATAACACTTGTTTGATATTTTATATAAAAAATTAGGGGTGGTTATTTAAAAAAAGAAATGAGTTTTATAAGTGATGCATCATTTGATCATCTTTCTTTTACAACCATTAGCTTTAAAAATAAAATAAATTAACAGTAAAGAAGAAAATATGAAAAAGGAAATTATAATAGAAATGACTGTTTTACGTTTAATGAAATTATGTTACTGTTCTCCACCATTTTTCATCACTATTAAGAAAGTCATGACTCAACATGTCATGTCTACACTTAACACATCAAATTTGCATGTGACTTAACATTGATGGAGCTAAAAAAATGGAGGGAGTAGGTCATGAACAATAATTGTGGGTGTAAAGTAGGAGATTAATTTCTTTAAGAATAATTTTGTATGAACACAAAATCTTGAATCACTGAAAAATATAATAATGAGATATAACAAAATTTCTTTGTGTGCAGTTTTTTATTAGAAACATCAAATGTTAAGTCTTTGTGCATCAAACTTTTGAATGATATTTCGTTTTATGTAGCAATGAAAACAAGTATTATTCAAGGCTTCTTTTGTGCTCTCTTTTTTCCTTCTTCTCTGGTTCAGTTTGGCTTAGCCCCCAAGTTAATTAAGGAAATCAGTGTTTAAAAATACCTATTGATTAATTAGTTCCTAAAAACCTACGCATTATTATAAGAAAACAATTATTTTACACGCGTGACACTGTCATCCGGTAAAGTCATAAAATTCCTTACTCAGACTAATATAAAATATCATATCGGTTAAACAACATGCCTTCCTTGAGTATATACTTTAAATTAATTAATTATTATTGTCATGAGAAAAGCAAGTGTGACACGTACAAAAGGAAGAAGAAAGTTCAAGAAAACTGAAGAAAAATAACTAATTTTTTATAAGGAGAGATATCCTTTACTTAGCCGTCAGTAACCATTCGAATGAACAAAAATATGTTATTTCAAATCTTGTTTTAATGTATGTATAAAAAAATATACCAAAAAATCATGTCTCTATGTTAACATGGATATCGATTGAAAAATTTAAATATTTATTATTATTATTATTATTTTTAATAAGTGATTCATTATTAATTATTATTATTTTTGTTTCACTATCATTAATTCAGGAAAACATGTAGGACAAAATCTGAGACAACAAATATTTATTTCATTCTAACAAGTGTCACTATTGACCTCTAACCTAGTACGATATATGAAGATCTAGTTGGATCTTATACTATTAGATCATCATACGAAAAAAGAATCAATTAATTAGAAGACAAAAGGAAACAGTCTACCTTGGTAGCAACCAAGTAGTGACTAGCTAGCCAGCTCTATATAAGGAAGATTATGTGGAATATGGACCTGTTTTGTCAGCAACATTTAAGAAGAACTAGCTATACATACCTATATATCATACACCCAACATATAGATATATATTATATGGGTGATAATGTTTTGGATCTCAACCTTCTTGGTGTTGGCGAGTTGGCTTCTCATCATGAAGGCCATACTCTAAGGCCAAGGAACCCTGCACCCTTTTTGTTGAAGACTTATAATTTGTTGGAAGAAGGTGGTGGTGGGGTGAATGGTGAAGCTGAAGCTGAAGATGATAACAAGAAAATTGTGTCATGGAATGTAGATGGAAAAGGTTTTGTTGTGTGGTCTCCAGCTGAATTCTCAGATCTTACCTTGCCTAGATATTTCAAGCACAACAACTTCTCAAGCTTCATTCGACAATTGAATACCTATGTAAGTGCTTTTCCCTTTTTACTTCAACAAAAATATCAGTTTGCTATCATATCTTTTCTAATAAAGTTTAGGAAAATAATTTGATATCATTTTCTTCCATCATTAGGCTTAACTATATCACTTTTCTTGGGTTAGTTTTACAATAGAGAAAGAAATTTTATTTTTCTATTTCCTATGTTGTAAATGAGATGAGTACAATTTCTCATGAATCTTATGTCTCTTTTATTTTCCCATTGAAGAAGTTGTGAGCTTTTTGTTGGGGAAGTTATAATAGTTGATGCTTAATTAAGATGATAGTTTTTTTTGGTGAATATTAGGATGTTATTTATTGACTGCATGTCCTTCAAAAAGAAAATACAATTCGTGTTTTTTTTTTAATTTGTCCAAAAGAGTATTGGTCAAAAGTTAAAGCGATAACATTGACCGATCAAAGATCATTTTTATTGAAGCTTTTGAGTTTTCTCTTCTAAATCTTTTTGTTGATTTTTCCCTCTATTTCGTCTATGCTTCTTTCATCTTCTACCAACTAGAATTCTATTGTTATGGTGTTTAAATCATTCCATACTTAAATCTTTATATATTTTATTTTTCATCTTCTACCAACTAGAATTCTATTGTTATGGTGTTTAAATCATTCCATACTTAAATCTTTATATATTTTATTTTTGATATTACCAAGGGTAAAGAACTGATGATTTTCGAGGTATATATTTATCTCTTTCAACAAGTATTACTCTTAAGAATTAAATTTTTAAGCTTTTGATCTTTATGAAGATCTAATGAAACTTTATACAACTAGAACTTTAGTATTTAAATCTTTAGATACATGTAGTTATTCTTATTTTTCACTATATTTAATATACTGTCCTCATGCCGAGCTACAGTATCCATTCAAGAGTTACTTTTAAGTGTAAAAGTTTATTTTCTTGAAAATGAAGTAACATATGACTAAAACTAATGTAATGAAATTAAACCACGTGCAGAAAATTATGAATTTGGTCATGTCTGCGAAATACAAATATAGTAGATTTGGTCAAATCGATTATCTTAACCCAAAGTCAAAATAGTCGTACCAAGCATGCATATATGCTAGCCGTATTATTTGAACAGGGAGCACACTAAAGTATAAATTAATATAACCTTGCTTTTGGAAATGATGACATGCATTTTTCAAAAATTTATAAAATATTACTTAAGGATCTTAACTTTTTCTTAAATTGCCCTATTTAATGCAGTGGAACTTTAGAAGTTAAATGTTGAATGCATTGGAAATAAATTGTAGAATTCAACAATCACAACTTAAATTTTATTGATAATATAACAGAATTTGAAATGTATTTAGAAAGAAGAAAATGGGAAGAGATACTGACTAATTTTCATTGTGTAACCTAAATTGACCAATGATCAAACTAATATCTTTAGAAATACGCTACATTTCTTTGATAATATTATTTGTCTTATCTGATCTTTCAAACTTGCAAAACAGGGATTTAAGAAAATATCATCTAAAAGATGGGAATTCAAGCATGAGAAATTTCAGAGGGGTTGCAAGCATTTGCTAGTTGAAATCACAAGGAAAAAGGGTGAGCCAAGTGTTTTTCCTTCATACCTCAAATCATCTTCAGAGGAAAATGGAATGACTAGTTCCATGGAAGTAAACAATAATCAACAAATACTTATGGAGGAGAACAAGAACCTAAAGGAGGAAAGATTGGAGCTGCAAATGCAGATAGCTGAATGCAAAGCAATAGAAATGAAATTGCTTGAGTATCTCTCTCAATTTGTGGACAACCACCAAAATAAAGTTAGGAGATTATGTTAGTTTATCATTACTTAATGAAATGATGAAAGAAGTAAAAAGGGGTTTATATCATTGATTAATGCTTGTTTTAATGATAGGTATCTCATCTAAAAAATAATAATACATTTCCTATTCTTTATGAGAATTCGTTTTAGCTGTTTTTTAACATTATTTCCTTCTGCTTTTTCTTAGTCATGGGAAAATGAGAAAATGTTTTTTACACCAATATGGGACACCAATTGGATAAATGTCTAATTGGCCATGCACTATAACAAGGGAATCTTTACCTCACTAAGGGCAAAAGCAATAAGAATGCTTTATTGTTTGAAATCACTTTTTAAAAAGGAAGCTTGAGGAAGCAATTGAAGAAAATGTGGGTGTTATCATCTAAACATAAAAAACTCTACCATGAGTCAGAAAACTTGCATTTCAGAATCACTCTCAAACAAGAAGTGAATAATTTAACCATGTAAAATAAAACATTATAATGTCAACAAACACAACCACCTCACAGCATTATCACAATTAACATGTAAAATGTGATCAAACTCATTCCAAGTTCCAATTCACATAGCCAAAATGGCTTCTAAGACACCTATGAGCATTGATAGGTTAATAAATGATTCTACTCAGATAAGGTGGATTTCAGCTCACCATTATTTCGCAGCTCCAGCACAATATCACAACCACCTATGAGCTCACCTTTGTAGTAGAGTTGAGGAAAGGTAGGCCAGTTTGAGAATACCTTCAATCCCTGTCTCACCTCCTCATCAGTCAATATATCGAAGGACCCAAAACTCACATCCTCCCCTTTAAGGGCATTTACGACTTTGGAACTAAATCCACATTTTGGAGCATCAGGGTTACCCTTCATAAAGAGCATCACAGGTGATGAAGCAATCAATTTCTTCAGACGATCTTGAAGAGTCTCTTGTGGAAGAATCCCTTTCTCCTGTAAATTTTTCTTAAGTTCTCCACTTTTTTGCATCTCCAAAACAATGTCTGATCCGCCGATAAGCTCCCCCTTGATATATAGTTGAGGATAACTTGACCAGTTTGAATAAACCTTCAGCCCTTGACGGATTTCTTCATCAGTAAGAATGTCAAAACTCTCAAAGTGCACATTCTCTTGCTGGAGAATTTCGACCACCTTCCTACTGAAACCACACTTTGGTTCATCTGGTTTTCCCTTCATAAACAGCATAACCGGGCTTGAATTTATCAGGTTTTCCAGCCGAGAGGTTAAGGTTTCACTCAAACCGGTAGATTTTGAAACTCCACCCTTGGCATTTCCTGACTCTGTTACTTTCGCTTCATCGATGATGTCAACCCCATGGTCTTTGAAAACATCCTTCAATTCCCCACTCTCATGCATAGCAATTGCTATGTCACACCCACCAAGAAGTTCTCCTTTGCAGTAAAGCTGAGGATATGTGGGCCAGTTAGAAAACTTCTTCAAGCCATCACGAACTTCTGGGTCTGACAGGATGTCAAAACTTCCAAACTTGACCTTTTCTTCCTTCAAAATGTCAACAACTTTCTGGCTAAATCCACATTGTGGCTCTTCAGGATTTCCTTTCATAAAAAGCATGACAGGGTGAGAATCAATAAGCTGCTGCAATCGTTTTTTCAGTGGAGCAGTAGGCCCTGCTTTAACATGACTTTTTTCCTTTGAAGAATCATTTTCTTTTGCAAATTCTTGCACTGTTTCAATAATAGAAGGTCCTGCAGCCAACCCAAGACTGGCAGGAGAAGCAGATTGTCCAGGGTTAATTGATCCAGCTACTTTAGAAACTTTATTCGCCAAACTTGATGGATCTGCTCCCTCCAATGTATCAAAGGTCTTGCCACCCTGACAAGAAACCACTTTTAATCAACTCATAAAATCAAGCAGAGAAGGTAACAAGTGAGTTTCTTTAATTCTAACTGACAGATCAAAACATAATAGAACACATCAAAACTGAAGTCTTTTGTGAACATGACGTTTTAATAAATATCTAAACAGAGTTTAATAACATATCTGCATAACATTTGAGATACAACACAAACAAATTGCAAATAAAAATCTAGTTTAATGTCTATATGCGATTTTTTCTTGTTTAAATTGTGTACACAGGGAAAGTTTCCTTAGTCAATGCATCAAATGATCATGCATGACTATCTTCTTTCAATGCTTGTGGGCATATACCAATTACCAAGTACAATAAAGAAAATATGTGGAATCTCTCGCATTTCAATGCAAAACAAGTTCAAACCTATAATCATTTGATGACCTTGTGCAGTTGAGAGACTTTCACTTTACAAAGAATAGTGATTGGTTCAATGAATAGCAGATATGTCTTACACTCATACCCGTTTAATTTCATGAATCCTTTTGTTACAAGTAAACAGACAGTAAATTCATGATGTTTCACCTTTAGTAACCACTCTGGGGATGGAAATTACTTTTCTCCGTAATTAGAAGTTCCATACTCTATTTCACACAAACATCAACAGCATGCCATTAGGAATCAGGTATAGAGTCTAACTCATGGTTGATAACAAGACAGGTCCAAAGTAATACCCACCCCCACATCCCAAGTACCAGGAAAAATCCAAACATCAACCAGACAGAAAACTACACTCTATTGTTCAACCAGGTTGGTTACTGCTCTAGATTGAATTTATGGGTCAACGTGAGCGGCCCATTTACAGAAGGTCCTAATCCCTAAACAAGGGCAAAACCGCTGGGGTATGCAATCTTCCTACTTACACTCGTATACTGAGTAATCCACTAACTTGAGTCTCAGAGTGCAAAGCTATTGCAGGTATTCACCCCCTCTCAACCGGAGAGAACCCATGCATGTACCAAGATGCCATGGATGAGAATGTTGCATTGGATGACTGGACAAGCTAAAGAAGATAGGATTGGAAATGAATATAGAAAGTTGGAGCAGCTCCTATCATAGAAAATATGGTAGAATCACAGCTTGGGTGGTTTGGGCATGTTTAGAGGATACCATCAGAAGCCAGAAGATCAAATAGAAGTTAGTCCAATTTCCAAGATTTCCATAGAAAGAAAAATCATAGGCAAAACTATCAGGAAAGATTTATTGATCAATGTTTTCTCGATAAACATAATTTATAATATAACACTATGTCATTTGAAGGTAAAGAAAGGCGTATACATCAATATATAGAATAAGTAGAAGAAAGGCATAAACTTAATTAATGAATACCTTGCAGAAGACAAAGAAAGGGACAGCAGAGACAGAATAAGCCTCGGAAATCTCGGGTGCCTCTTCCGCTTCAACCTGAAAATTCTCAATAAAAAGAAGAGAATAGTGAGTAATTGGGGATTAAACAAAAATCCTAAGATAAAAAGGAAGAGAATAAAAGAGAGAAGAACCCTTAAGAAATGGGCATTAGGGAAATCAGTGGATAAGTGAGAGAAGACTTGATCCATGTGCTTAGAAGCTTCACACCATGATGCCCAAAAGTGAACAATAACTGGAACACCACCATGAACAAGGTTGTCAATTTCACTCCTTGACTTCACATCTTTCACCGATCCACCCATTTT
This sequence comes from Lupinus angustifolius, assembly GCF_001865875.1. Lineage (NCBI taxonomy): Eukaryota > Viridiplantae > Streptophyta > Magnoliopsida > Fabales > Fabaceae > Lupinus > Lupinus angustifolius. Next base: position 6,589,353 of record NC_032014.1, on the reverse strand, counting down.
CTATCACGATTCAACAACTATTACGACTTCGATGCAGTTTATGGTAATGGGTGATTACAACGTTAGTTCTAGTTCCTGATAAACCCTAACCAATGCAGTCAAAAGATCTTGCTTTGCGTGTTTCCCACGCCTATATGGGCCTCACTAACACGTGTCCGGCCCATTCCAGATCATACTAGAGTAGCCCATTAAATCGATATACGTTTTTGTTTGGGTGATTACAATTGCATTAGAAAAATAGTCACCTCTTTCGTGTATACACAAACCTTTTTTTTGTTACCTTTTAACAGTACCAAAAAAAAACATTATGTATGCACAAAAGATATGGCTATTTTTTAGATAAGAAATCAATTTATACCTAGTTTAAGTTACATAAGTTATACTCAATTTCAACCATTCATTTTCTTAAATCCAACAGACCAAATTGGTTAAACTTAAAAGTTATTTAAGATTTATTTTTTTCTCTCATCATTTATTTCACTCACTTTTATAGTATGTTTAAATAACTGATATTGAGTATAACTAGGGTGGGTTGTATGACGCTCATGCCAATACTATCCAATAGGTAGAAGAGAATAAGGAAAATCCATAAAATTAAAGAGAATAAGAGGTAGAAGAGCCCACAGCAAATAAAGTTCAGATTTTAAAATGAAAATTCATTTAATATTTCATTAATAAAAAGCAGAAATAATTAAATAAAGAAGACATAGGGTTTGAAGCAATGAGGGGAAACTCCAAGAAGGAGAAAACTGCATGTATGGAAGTGCATGAGTTCAGATTGATATGATGGGTATGGAAGTGTACATAAGTGAATAACAATAACAATTAAAAATGCATTTATTCATCAATGGAGGCTCATTTAAACGAAAGGGTTAGTGAGAAGAAAGGATTGAGGAGGCTTGTCACCACATATCAGTGTGAAATTGGCGTACTAAACTTCCTTCTGAAGAAATATTTATTTGCATGTTAGTCTTGAGGCAAAGTAATCAAAGTATTTTTTGCATGCATGTGATGAAGCCAAGAGGTTATGCGCCACTACTGTACACCATATCTAATTTATTTATGTTATTCTTACTGCATTCCAATTTTCTACTACCATTATACTTCTGCCATTTCAAATGTTCACACAAGTGATTGTAAGTAGTGATAACTGATAATCATACTTTAAGTGTAACTCCATGCTTTTGATTTACTTTAAATCGCAAAATTAGTGTTTAATGAGATGATAATGAAAATAACACAATTGAAATATTTATTTATATCTTAGAAAAGCTGTCTTTTACAATGTTCGCATACATGTTTTTCATCAATGAGTGAGCATAATAAAAAGCACTAAAAATCGTTATGAAAAACGTGTATCAAATAATTGATAAACTTATTAGTTTTGGTACATTTATATTTAATATCTACACTTTTTATGACAGTACATGTCATTTTGACCCTAACTAACAAAATTGCAGAAGTAGGCAATATAGAGAGAAACTACCTTTAAAATACATTCATTCATTCATTGATGATGAGTGTTTCTCAACAGATTTCATATTAAGATGACAGGAACAGAATGTGTACATTTATGAGCTGTACAAGGAATTTACAATTGAGCTAAGCTTAGATACAATTTACCATCTCAACTTCACCAATAACATAGGGTTGGATCATTTTGGTAGAAGTGGGAAGCAAGCACTTCAACCCTATAGATTATATAACACTAAATTCCCTGAATCTAAGTTCAGATTTTTATGCCACTAACTTGAACTCTAAGGAATAATAACTAGCACAGAGGTTAGGTACAATTCTTTATGTGCTTGGAGTACACCTATTATACTTTTATTAGAGAACAGAAAGAACTGTACCTAAATTTTGTTCCATCCAAGACAACAGCATACATTAAAATGTGTCTGTTGCAATGCAAATCACTTACCTCAGGTGGGAATCATAAGTGTCAAAAAGGGAGTCTGGAAAAGTCAAAGGCAATTTATTTATGTATATAAAAAGCCTTCTAAGATTCTCCCTTGTCACTGTTGCCATGTCTACTACATCCTTCTTATCAGTGAATACCCAGAGATCACTGGAGTTCACTCTCTTGAGACTGTCACGGCAAAATGGGCATGACTGTGACTTTGTTCGCCTGCAAAACAAATCAAATTACTTAAACCTGTCCCAGGGTACGAGATAACAGCTGAAGGTTGACATACTCGGAAGCTTTTGCTATACACAGATCCAAGTAAGGATCAGACCCCTACGTGTGTTGCGTATGTGGTCATGTGGGTACTGGGTCTCACAAGAGACTGATTCCAAGATTCAAAATGTGACCTGAGTCACAAGACAACATCGAAAGTTGTGCAAAGGCTCCCCTTCATAATGTGGGATGATGGCAAAAAACTAAAACATATTGTGGGAGATGGGACTAGTTGAACACTAAAAAACTACAACAAATATATAAATGTCCAAATTCAAATTTAAAATTAGATCACAAGTATAGAGAATTGGTTGGATACTCTGGAGCATAAGTCATCAACCCAAGAAAAATGAAATAAAGTTCTGGTGAACCACAACATAGAAGACAAAATTCAGGGCACCCTTAGATTTAACTTGCTCTGCTCTTGAGCAAGTTGAGCACAATACAATATAACTTGTACAAATATAGACTTCTAATTCATCAAGAACCTGGATATGACAAATCTTCCATCCTGCAAGACATGTATGACTCGAGTGAAATAATGAATAGCCACAGAGGGGGCAAAACCACATGCCTTTTTCCTCCACCAATTAGAAGGTTAAAGTGCGTTCGCGGTCATTCCAATTAGACAGTTTACACTGATCCTTTGAACCAAATATTCAATCTAATCACCAGATGTTAACAATCTGGCTTCATGGCCATAGCCTAATACTTCCATTCTTACTCCCAATTAAGGCATTAAACTACAAATAAACCCATAATAGCGCCACGAGAAGATAGCACTACAACATTCTTTATGAAGTTGCTAGAGCATTAAAGCTAGTTCACTAATTAAAACCTATTTGCTATTTCATTTGTCCAAGATAAGAAAACCCTTTAATCTTGCCCCTCACATCTATGAAGTATGAACAATAGACTAAATAAAACGATAAAAGGCAATAATCAAATTGATCATCACTAGACTGTGTCATTCAAAACTAACAATCTGGATATACCGGGAAGGACAAGACATCAAAGCCAGCTAAAGGGATAATTAAATCAATGTTTTAGGTCTAAATAAATCCTACTCCATGTGTCAAACAAGACATAAGTACTACAACCAGCCTAGAGGCATTTAGGAGACATGCAAGATGACACCCTTCCAGGCTCGGGTAACTACTTCATAAGTTGCCGTATGAATTTCGATCAACTTCTTCTCACCAATTCTTTTACACTGCATTATTCGGTTTTTTTTTTGTTTTTTCTGTAAATAATACTCGGTTGATTTTAATTTGTGGGATTATTGAACATTTACATTCAGGCAGCAAAACAGATCAGTGACAACCCATACCCTTCTATGCATGGCCCTTTACGTTATCACGCCTGCAATCAATAATGGGATTCCAGAACCAGTTTCACTTATAGTAAGTCTCGTTAATATTCCACCACATACAATCTATGTCATGGAAAAAGCTATTTCCTTTAAAATGTTATAAAAAATCTATGATCTCAACAAGCTGAATAAACCTGAAATCCATGGAAACCAAATCAGGATAAATGGGTTACATTTCATTATTGGTGAAACACTGTAATCATTAATTAGTAAACTATAATGCACGAAATCAGCAAAAACTAAACAAAAGCAACCATGAATATAAGACTCAATTGTTACAGAACACAGAATATAAATGCAGTAGAAACACCGCTACTCTATATAATGATACCATGATCATAAAAGGGGGGAGAGAAAGAGAGTACCACTCCCAGTAGCATTTCAGGCACATGCCATGATTGCAGTTGGGCAACACAATCTTACTATTCATCTCCATGCATATTCCACATTCATCTTCTCTTTCAATGTCTATGTTAGAGTATTGCCTATGGTCCTCATCATCTCTTCTACGATACCTCTCCATGCACACAGCCTTTTGCTTGTTATCCTCTTTATCAGTAACACCTTTCTGAAGTTGCATCAAAGAAGGATAAATGACTGCTACTCAAAGCAGAAATTGAAAATGTGAGCAACTCTCAAAAACTAAATGGCAAACTAAAACTTCTATTAGATTCAAACAAAAAGAAATATATACCATAGAATTCTCTAATACTTGCTCTTCTTTCTTGGATAGACACGGTGGTTGTCCCATCCGCATAAACCTATAGAATGAGAAAAACTCTTCACCCTGTTCTATATAAACGTCCAAAACCCAAAACAACTTACCTTGTAAATTAAGATTCTTATCAGTCCAAGAGCTCCAGCAAGATGACAATGAGTCCATTGCACCAAAAAAAGAAACAGGTGTGCAACTGGACTGTATGCCATTCTCATCTGAAGGTATGCACCATCATACTCCATTGGAAGATCTGACGCCCTGCACATAGGATTTGCATGATGAAACAATAACTTGTATAATGGTAATTGATAATTTAAAACAGTTTTAAGACATGAAACCATGGCTAAGTTTCCTATAATTGTAGCGGGAAGTGGTAAGGCATTAACGCTTAGTGATGAAAAAGCAACAAATTGAAATCAAAATTGCAACATCCCCCTTTCCAGCTTGGCATCTGTATTAATTATTTCATGCTTAAGTTATACGTTTGTTCACATTATAGACAAATGTGCTGTTGGTTCAGTGAGTTGTTAGATTGAATGCTCAATTCACGCGATAACTGAATACGTAATAAGATTTCTAGCTTGAGGACTCTTGGATTTTAGATGAATGCTTTAACACAAAATGAACAAGAATCAACTGCTTTAGAGGCTCTGGCCTAGCTTCTATTAGAGCTAAACAATTTAGCAATGAGTTTTAAAAATCAATTAGAAAGAAATCTTATGCAACAACTCAGTTAAGCTTGGAAAGGAAACAAATCTGAAATACAGACTAACTTTAACTTCTGCATATTTGTGTCTGGTCCATCCATTTATAGGTTAATTGGACAATAAAAGTGAGGATGTGCCACAAAACCCATATTATGCAATAATCCATACACAGTCAAATTAGTCAGGGGAATTCAACACCTCCCAACAGGTTACAATATCACACATACGACCATAATGGAAGAAATATTGTCAAATGTCAACCATGATAATGAGTTACTGGCTAACTTGTCGGTAAATTAAATGTACCCTATTGTGAATTATGAACACTGACAAGAAAGAAAGGCAATACATGAAATGAAAAAAAAAATGGGAAGGCTAAACCCCAGAACTTCATTCTACCCATTTAGAAGAATCTCACTCAACAATCATCAACGTTTTTTCTCTTCCAAATGGAGACAAATATATTTTTTTTCCTTTAAAAAATTCAAATGAAAAAAAAAAGTGTGACAGACCCAAACGGTGAATATAACATGAGTTTTGTTTCCAGTTTCTGTCTTTTATAAATAGAACATAACATGAAGTTTAAGACATTTTTGGTATAAGAAAATTAGAACACACAATTTTGTTGTAGCTATCTAACCTTACGTTGAAAACAAAATGAAGAAGTTATGATGAAAAAAGAAAGGATGATGAAAGTGAGGAGAGAGAAAAACTGACAGTGTATTGGCGTGTTGAATATCAGCTTCAAGGAGTTTCAAGGAATCCCTGAAAGATTTTCGCATAGAAGAAACATACATGTTGAAGAAGTGTGAGAGAGTGAAGAGAGAGAAAGAAAGGTGGTTCTTGTTGCTTCTAAGATGTTCATGAAAGCCAAGAGGGTGAGGTTCATATATTTTATATTTCAGAATAACTATCGTTGAAATTGAGCTGTCTTCCTACATTTATTTTTTCGGAATATAAAGGAAGACATCATTCAAAATAAGTGATTTTATCTCATCATATCTATACTGTATTAAAATCTAACGTACTTTTTTATATAATAAAATGTTGGTCAATGATAGCACTCTCCTCGTACCCTATCAGCTGTCCTTAGGACATAGAATACTACCATGGTACCAATGCATTTAATTATTATAACTAACTGTCAGTAAATTTGTTTAATCCTTTACAGTTTCATATTTATCCTTTATCTCTATCAAATAGCAATAATATCTTTTTACGGATTAACTTTATTAATACTACTATGTGGATTAACTTTATTAATTTTGTATAATTATATTATTTTTTATATTTGATACATTTTTATATAGTTATTTTATTGGGTATATTTTAATTATAATTTTATGGTTTTATTAGAATGTTTTAAGGTGAGAGATAAAATTTCAAGAATAAACAAAAATAAAGAGTTTCTCCAAATTGAAGTAGAAAGCTTAGAATAGAGAGAATCCGTTATTATATATACTATAAAGATCACATTCCTGAATGATTCTATTTCATGTCCCAAGCCAACTGTATCGCATTCCTTTTTGTTCATATAACAATATATAATAGGTTTGAGACGGGAAATGTGACACAGTTGAGGACAAAAGATCATTGTTCAAATACGATGTTGTTTAGTTCTCAACTCTAATTAATCAGTCAAACTTAAAAATGATATTTTTTTTGGTTTTATGTCTTATTGGGCATTGATTATTTTTTTGTCCATGAATTAGAATGTTGATAGCTTATGGAAATATGAGAAAATAATTTATTTGAGTTGATGAAGCAGATTAATACTTGTTGATTCAAATTTTGAGATATTTAATCTATGGATATTTGCACTTATATGATATTTAAATCATCACATCTTTTCCATATGAAAATTGTTCACTGTACAACTCACTCTTCAAAATACACACTGTATCTTGCCAAGCACTCATAAAGGTCAATTGAAAAGAGAGAAAACAGGTATTATTAATCTTTTTGTCAAATTAGGTTATCCAAATTCAAGTTAGGCAAATCTATCTAAACACAATCTATGGGCTACATAATGACAATAAATATTTTTTAATAATCTTTAAGAAATAAATTACAACTTTGTGAAACATATCTTTTAAAGTATAGTAGTTTTTTTTGAAGAATATATTATTTTTACTTCAGTTAATGACTAAATATAAAACGCAAACACGGTTTTCTACCATTTAAGAAAACATAAACCCATGACTTAGATTTACTCTCATTGCCAATTTAGATAAGATTTCAGTCATCACCCAGTCTTCATGACTAGAGTGAATTACTATTATAAGCACGTCCCCATTATTAACGGTTGGAAATAACAATAGCAGATCTGAATAGTAAGGACAAGTGACGTTCATAGCCATTGATTCAAAGTCAATGGTAATTAATGTTTCAGTGGATGCTTGCTCAGGCTAAGACACTGATAGAAACGAGTTAGTATATCTTAAGAATTTGACAGCAACAGAACAATAGACAAAATGTTCTAGCAGAATTATATTGAGGAAATACAAGATTTTAAGGAATAATAGAAAACTAGTGCAGTGTAGTAAGAAAGAAAACAGAACATCAAGATCCTCTACTCTGTGACAACGGTCACCCCTTAGTTCCCAATCTAAATGTCTGCTGAAAACTAGCCCCCCTTCTCCCTATTTATACCCCTCGAAACCGCAACTGCCTACCAATTAACTCCCCTCAACTGTCAACTTCCTTCTTTTCCCAAACTGCCTAAACCCCTTTCTTATTCCTAACTGTCCAACCCTTTCCATTTCTTTCTCTGAAACACCCTCTTAATTAGAGGCCTATCAATATCATCTCCAACGAGCAATACCTTGTCCTCAAGGTGGAAACCATGGAAGGTAGTTCGAATCAATTCAAAATCCTCCCAAGTATTTTCCAGGGTCAGAAGGGCAACCCACTGGATTAAAACTTCAGTGTGTCCATTCAATAGTTTGCGAGAACCCAAGACTTTTGAGTTGTGACATGAAAAACAGGGTGCACCTTCGAATAGTCTGGTAGCTGCAGTTTATAAGCAATTGTGCCGACACGCTCCAAAATGGCGAAAGGTCCATAGAAACAGGAACTCAATTTCTCATTCACCTTTTGAGTCAAAACAACGTAAATATGTCTCCAAGTAAAACAACGTAAATATGTCTCCAAGGTCCGATTAATCACTTCCGTTTGACCATCAGTTTGTGGATGATAGGCAGAACTGAATCTCAATTTTGTACCCGATACGAAACAATTCTTTCCAAAACATACTAATGAAAACCCTATCACAACCCGACACAATGGATGATGGGAAACCATGTAATTGAATCACTTCTTTAATAAAAACTTGAGCTACATCTTTGGAAGTATAAGGATGTTATAAAGAAATGAAATGTGCAAACTTACTAAAGTCCACTGAGACATCCTCCCACACATGGTTCGGAATAGGCAGGGGTTGAAGTAATCCGCTGACCGGATTGCCTGATACTTATTACGCTGACCGGATTGCCTGATACTTATTACGCTGACAAACTATACACTCCACAACAAATTTCTCTATGTCCCGCCTCATCCCTGCCCAATGGAACACCATCGCCATCCTCTTATATGTTCTAGCAACACCTGAATGTCCTCCCCAAGGAGAAGCGTGAAATTCAGTTAACAGTAGAGGAATGCAGCCTGAATTCTTGGGCAGCACTAAACGTCCCTTATACCATAAGCATCCTTTAGCCAAAGAGTATAAGGGATGTGACTTAGGATCTTGAACCACCTCTTGCATTAATTTTGTTAATTATGCATCTGTCATGACCTCCTCAGCTAACTCCATCAAATCCACACTGGTAATCATGGATATGGCCTTGCATTTCGTCACTCATGATAGGGCACCACCCTATTTTCAGAACTCGGTTTGTAATGAATTTCAAAATCAAAACCTAACAATTTGGTTACCCATTTTCGTTGGGCACCTTCTAGCACTCGTTGGTCCAACAAGAACTTCAAACTTTTTTGATCCGTACGAATAACAAAGTAATGTCTCATTAAATATTGGCGCCACTTCTGGACTGCAAACACAATCGCCATTAATTCCCTTTCATAAAATGATTTAAGTCTAGCCCTCTCCGATAGTGCCTGACTGATAAAGGCTAGAGGTCGACCTTACTACATCAGAACTGCCCCGATGCCAAAACCAGAAGCATCCATCTCGATTTCGATGTTCATTTCTCAAAAGCTGATTGTGCTTCCATGGACCAATAAAACTTGTTCTTCTTGAGCAACTGTGTCAACGGACGAGCAATGATACCATAGTTCCGCACAAAACGTCGATAATCCCACTAAGGCCCAAAAATCCACGCAACCCATTAATGTCCTTATGGCGCGGCCATTGAGTCATTGTTGAAATTTTGTGCGGGTCCGCTTGGATCTCATTCCCAGAGATGAGATGTCCCAAATACTCCAACTATTCTGCCGCAAAACAACACTTGTAATTAACCCACAACACATGATCTCGAAGAATCTGGAATACCATCCACAAATGATTACAATGTGATCCTATATCACGGCTATAGACGAGAATATCAACAAAGAACACTAACACACACTTCCACAGGTATGGCTTAAACACATCATTCATCCGCGCTTGAAAGGTATATGGAGCATTAGTAAGCCCAAACGGCATTACCACTTACTCATAATGCCCTTCATGTGTGCGGAAAGTGATTTTTGGAATGTCCTCTTCCTTCATACGAATCTAGTAGTATCCAGCCTTCAAGTCCAACTTAGAGAATAGCGTAGCACCACCCAACTCATCAAACAGTTCTTCAATTATAGGAATTGGGAACTTGTTGGATACAGTAATCTTGTTGAGAGCCCTATAATCAACACAGAACCTCCAACCCCCATCTTTTTTCCTCACTAAAATAAACGGACTCGAAAAATGACTTACAATATGTCTAATCATTCCTACAGCCAACATTTCCTTCACGAACTTCTCAATCTCTTCCTTATACCTGTGTGGGTGTCTGTAATGGCGAATGTGTGGAATTTCGGATCCCTCCTTCAGTACAATAGCATGATCACACGTTCGAGGTAGGAGGTAGCCCTTTGTGCTCTTGAAAAATATCCTCAAATTCTTCAATAATCGGTTGGATGCTAGTGGGAGTTTGCGCTGTAGGAGAACACAACACGCTCATCATACCGAACTCAACATAATAAGCTTCTGCTTCATTGCGCATCTCCTTCATGACTGCCTTGATTGATGTCACTGTTCTGGATAAGGCGGGGTCTCCTCTTACTTCGATTATTTTTCCATTTTCCTGAATTTCCAGCAAGTACCGCCAAAATCCGCACTGAATTTATCCAAACTCTTCATCCATTGGAATCCCAGAATGACATCTACTCCAACCAATTCGAATAAGTAAAAATCTTGGACAACCTTTAGAGTAGGGAGTTGTAATTTCACACCCCTACAAACTCCTTGACTACCAAGACGTTGTCCATTTCCCACTTCTATAAAGTACCCTTGTGTATTTTTTATGGGAATCTTCAATTCCTCCACTATTCATGGAGCTAAGAAATTGTGGCAAGGCCCAGAATCCACCATGACTATGACTTTCCTACCCTTCACAGTACCCCATAGTTTGAGGGAGTTTTTCGATGTCATTCCTACACTTCTACAAAGTACCCTTGTGTATTTTTGGTCAAGAATCTACGGGCTACGGCAAGCACCACAAATCTCCTCTATCAAATATGATCAATATGCAATTTTAATTAATCAGAGCAGTATAAGCTAATATGTATTGAGAAGTTATTGTATTAAATAGAGATCATAGTCATACATATAAGTTCCTATCATTGTAAACACTAAACATTTTAACATTCTAAAATTTTTGCCTTATATATTTACCTGCATCACTGTATATTATTATGGCAAAACTGGAGAATGCCGGAAGCAGCAAAATTGCAGCACAGAGATACACACTTTTGTCTACACACCATTCACCGGAGAAACTTTAACTGGGCTTCAATTTGTGCAGGTCTGCTTCTAAAACACTGTTATTCTCACTCTCATCACGACGCTCTTAAGCTTCCTCCTTTTGCCAAGATACAATCTCACATAAAAATTGAGAAACAACAACAAAATAGCACCATTAAGCACAGAGTTGAAAATCCAAGCACCAATCCCATTACACCCACTTTTGAAGAAATGCAGCAAAAGCACCCCAACATGGGAAACCAAATTGAAACCTGGCAATTTTATGGCGGCTTTTTTTAAGAAAAAAACAACTTCTACTAAAAATCACTTCTCAAATAAAATATCTACCCTCCTCTGACCCCACTAGGTGGGATCTTCGTGCATTGGGCCACCCTTCTTATGGTTGTTTGTTCTCATCATCTCATGAATGTAATAATTAATCTACAAGTAAATCATGTACTGGATTCTAGTTTTTTAATTTACTACTTTCATATATAGCCAACCAACATTTAGAGCTAAAATCAGCCATATCAGAATAATCATGCCATTAAGAAGCAAAATGCCCAGATCAATTGAGTAAGAGATTTATCCAGACTGGCAAATCTTACTTTGGTATCGGCTGGCATGTCACTCAAATCATAGTTGCAAATGAAAGTGTGAAGGGGAGTCTTTTCCGATTACTTAGCACCTGCAGAGGGCAATCACATGTAATAGTAAAGCATTATTCCAAAAAAGATAGTAATCCTCACATATGTCTTGAAAATGGAACAAAATGTGAGGATATATTTGGTGAGTAAAGAAGGGAAAATATGATAGGTATGTACAGAATCAGTGAAGCCCAGTCCAAATACACCAATCCTTCTCTACCACCTAAAAGTTCTCACCAAACATGACACAAATGAGCCTAGAATGTAACAGTGACTCTAACAACACACTTTCTGGAGCATGCAATCAAAGACAGCAGGTCATTCTCATTAACTGAGTTGACAAAAGAGCCACTCTCTTCGAACCATAAATCAAAAAAAAAATCTTGACCAAAAAAATATGATAAAGATAGCAACCATACAATTGTCAGCAAGCTCAAAAAGATGCTTGGTGAAAAAGATGCTCAACCATACAATCAATTCTTTATATAACAACTGTCAGTTTAATCATTTCAACATGTATTCAAAAAGATGCTTGTTGAAAAGCAATAGTATGTTCTTTTCTTTTCACCACCGTTTCAGATACTGCCATCTCAGCAGGCTCAATCATTTATGCTTCAAAGCCAAACATGTTCCTCTCCCAAAAGCACATTCTTTTTCTTTTGTTCCAGTCCGACCCCCATCATCTCCTTCCCACATAGCTGATATTGCCTACACTAGTGGCATCCCTGTCACACTTGGACAACTGTGAATAGCTATGAAAAGAGTTCACACCTCAGTTGCATCTAGGGTCATAAAGGCTCAAACATCCAATCTTTCGGAAACAAGATATCATACTACAAATGCTTTTAAGGTAATATATGCTCCAAATAACATGCTTATTTTACATAATAAATAAACATTTTATATCATAGTGGCATTTAAGGACATTGTGGCTCAAACCCTCCAGAATTTAGATTATGAAGAGATTCATGCTGCCTTTAGGTTATAAAGGCTAAAAAAACACAATCCAAAATTTACATTACAAAAAAAGAAATTCACATTATTTGACAATGTTAGGGTTAACAACGACTATCCTAGATTTACATTATGCTTAAAGAATCAATATTGCATTTGACATTTGCAGTTAGGATCATCAAGGCACAAGCAGAACATATACCAACATTCTATCCACTTTTTATATCATTTACAAAGAACTCATACTGCATTTAGGGATCATAAAAGCCTTAAGCATGTAATTCTATTACTACATTATGAATAACAATTGCATTTTGCAAGATCAAACATTCCAACAAGAATTTACATTTAAGCTTTATGTAGTATAATGAAAAAAGAATGCTTACTGCAATTTACATTTCGGTTCATCAAGGGACAATCAATACCATCATGTATACATAATCCATATAGCTGTTGTATTTAGGGACATCATAGTCCCCCCAAAGCATAATATCTGAATTTCATACCACAATTGCATTGAAAGTGACCAAAAGCTCGAGTATACCATCCCAGTTTTACACAATTCATATTGCAATTGTATTTATAATCAGCTCTGCCAGCCAATAAGGGTCTCAAATGAGTTTAAATTTCAAGGCAATTATAATATACCATCTGAATAGATACTAATTTTTCATCGGTCTTATACATACCTAGTAGAGAAGATTGTCTTTAAGCTGATTCTTGTTTTGCTTCTACTTCCTTGTCAAACAGCAGACGTACATTGTTACAAAAAGGTCAGCAATGAGTCAAGTATACAATCCCAATCTTACACTATAAATTAAGAATTTAAATTGTAATAACATTTCGGATCATTTTGCAAATTAGGGTCGCATCTGAATTCAAAATCATAGGCAACTAGTGTCAAACATATCATCCAACATCATATTACGAATTAAGCATTCATCTTGCAAGCAATGTTCATCCTCACAAATCAAAACAACCACCAAGTAAGTGCAGTGTAGTAATGAAGCGTGTGACATACCAAGTAAGTAAATATTTTGAGAAGTTTATACCTTATACAAACTAATTCTTCACATTCCTATATGTGAGACATTTTTCCTCCACGATTTGTAAGCAATGTTTCAGACCAACATTTCAAACTGAATCAATTAATAGTAACATGTTATAGCTTTAACATGCAAATAGACGTCATTGCTAGACAATTTCCTGGATCACTACACACATTTTGTATTCAGCTACTAACTGACTATGGCACCTTATAAACGTGGTGAAAACTGCAGCGCATCACTTCGCCATGTACAAAGAGTAGTGAACATGGAATGTTAATTTTCAAGTAATAATAATCAACACATCTCATGAAATCTAAGGATGATACCAACATATTATCATATTTAAAGTAAAGTGAAATTACCTCTTCCCATGTGACTTAACCGCAAGAAAGTAATCAATCTACTAATTGTAGAACAAAAACATGTTGATTCTAAATGATAATCGGGAGCTGACTTGACATTAAGAATTTACCGACTGGGGAAGCAAGAGTTGCACACATCACTTAAATTATTTCCATGCTTTAGTACATAATCCTTAAGGCCTGACTTAAGAAGTTCCAAGATTTGATCCTGAGATATGTAATTGTGTGCACTAATTTGCAAGAAAAATCTTTTCATATTGTGATCCAGGCACAATCTTCTGCCACCAATTGAAGTGCAACGTTCTAGACAAAATCAAATTGAGTCACTAACACTGCCAAAGTTTTGATCAAGGGATGTATTAGTAGCTCCAAACATAGTATCAAACAATTGATGAACTCCTTATGTCTATATTTCTTTTAAGATTTCTTTCAATAGGTGTCTTAAAGTTGTTCACTATTCTTCTCCAACTATCCGGACTCAGTCTTAAGGGATGTATTAGTAGTAACGACTTAGTGAGATTTATAATTATAAGTCTCTAAGATCATGAGTTCAAATAATGAGTAGCTCCCTTTTAAGAATAAGATATTGCAAGAAATATTTAAGCTTAAAGTGTGACATTCAAAAACTTCATGGCCTAGATGAGTTGCATGTAAGACTCAGGGGTATTCCCATATCCTCTATTCTCCGGGAGCTGGAGCATTAGGCAGTAGTTCTATTTGCAACCCACGAATAGCAGGAAAGTTGTGTCCATTAAAAGAAACAGCAGAAAAGCACAAATTGGCATAACATGTGAAGGAAAATGACAATACCCAATAAAGCCTACCTGCTGGTGTTCTAGGAAATGTTCCTGTATTAATGCTAATAGGCATAAATGTCAAATACAGCTAGGTTGGATGCTTCATCAATTGTGTTACTAATCTCGGCAATGGCCCCTTCTATCCAAGCTATTCGGGTGCTTCACTTAGAGCTGGCGTTACCAATTTGACCTCTTGGAAAACAGTGTCTTCATTTTAGTTTTGATGTGCAAAATAAACCAACAGATAATACTAACTGTTGAAGCATGGAAGCATTCAGGATAGGATAGTTGATCATTTTCTATGACATTTAACATCCATGCTTCTAAAGTAGGTCAGCATTGATACCAAATGAAACTAAATCACAATTCAAAAGAATGGATCAGTACATTGTTACTATTTTTTGGATGAACAGAATAGTAGTACAGGCAAGTGTGCACTGGCCCATTGTGGTTGCAGTGCTTCGGGAAGGACTGGTAACCCAATAGTCTGTTGTGGTTTTGTTTTATTGGCTTTTGCCATTTCTGCAGCTTACATTGCAGAAAAGAGACAAGTTTGATTATTTTCGTTTTTACTTGAAGATAGAATAGTTACAGGTTATATTATTATCATGCTGATAACAAGTTTGTGCTACAATTCAGCATAACAAATGCCTTAGCAAGACCCAAAGAAATATGTTTTGAATTTATTTGTAAAGTTTTAAAACAGCATAAATCAATTCATGCTGCTTGTCTGATGCATGACAGAACACAATCAGAATTCACTATACTAGGAGACACAACTCATAGGTTATACATTGTGTAACATTATAAAATAATTTGGTGGGTGTACCACTAAAACAGAATGGTTATGATGGCATGTATTATATATCCTAAAAGAATATATATTTTTTGAAAGGAAAGTAATACTTATTGATAGTGTTGTTGGCATAGAGCTAATAACCTACTCCTTCCTCTAGTAACCTCATCAAAGAACTCATTCACTACATTTTCAAACAACTGCAGGCAATTCATAAGTACCACTGAGCTATTCTGAAGCAAATCACTATTCTTCTGAAGCCAATCACCCATTGCATCACCCTGCAATATATCAGCTTTCACATGCATAACTAACTTCTCAGCCATTTTGTACTCAACTAAAACTGGCAATGAACAATCCTGAATTTTAGTGCCTGAATTCACAGTATGGGTTGCCAATGTGCGGAGAAATTTGCATAACGCTGCAAAACGTGCAATAAAATGTGAAGCCAGATCAAGAACTGACGCCTGCATAATTTGAAACAAAATTAAATTGCATTTCTTTATTTTACTAAACAAAATAAGTAATGCCACTTGTCAAACTGTAACAAAAGCAGACCTGAATAGTAAGGACAAGTGCAGTTCATAGCCATTGATTCAAAGTCAAGGCTGTTTAATGTTTCAGCAAGGATGCTTGCCAGGCTCAGGCACTAAAAGCTGAAGAATTTATCAAAGTAGACTTTCCCAAGCATATCCAATAACAACCTACCTTGCATATCCAGAATCAAATCCCTGACCTCTTGGGCATTTCATCCTTCCATCTCCCAGTACATTTAAGCCTAAAAAGCAGTACCACAGACAGACACTTGCCTGTCCAAGAACAATTAACACCGAAGGTTATATTATAATTCTCCCATATGAAAGATGCATTAAAAGGTCGATGGAAATTTGGGTGAAAAGTAGACCTTAGCAGATTATCGAAAAAATCAGATTTACTCATCAAGGCATTAAAGAATCAATATTGTCAAACATCACATACTTTGTTACGAAAAAGCAACTCCTTTTGTAAGTCACTACCTCAATCCGGCACTAACCAGGACTTCATTCATCCATGAACAAGATGGGAAGGAAAATCATTGGAGTGTCCATGCTTGGAAAACATAACAATGATAGCATATTCAAGGCATAACATAAAAGGATTATATAACGAATTTGTAGTATAATTTGCATTTAGGGTCATCAAGGCAAATTATATATAATGAATCTGTAGTATAATTTGCATTTAGGGTCATCGAGGCAAATTATACCATCTCTTTGCATAGTTAATAAAGAGTCCATATTACAATTGTATTTTGGGATATCATGTCCCCCAGCATAGCATCCCAATTTATATTATGAACAAAGAATTCATACTACAATTTGCATTGAAGACCACCAATGACTCAAGTATACAATCCCAATTTTGCACTAAAGATTGAGAATTTAAATTGTAATTGCATTTCCGGTAATTTTGCAAATTAGGGTCGCATCTGAATTCAAAACCATAGGCAACTAGTGTCAAACATATCATCCAGTATCATATTATGAATTAAGCATTCACCTTGCCAGCAACGTTCAATCTCGCAGTCCAAAACAACCACCAGGGTTTCTATAGCCACTTAAATTTAGTTTCATCAAGATCCTTGAGTGAAATCATAAAAGCATACCATCTATTTTTAATATTATGAATAAAGAATTCATACGACCAAGTATATAATTTCGATCCAACCATCCATCCATTATGAATAAAGAATTCATGTTGCAGTTGCATTTAGGACCATCAACCAATTAGGATTTAACTCATCCATACTCCAGATTGTAGGCAACATGAGACAAACATACTAATCTCTTTTATTATGTGTACCAATTATAAAGGGTCAGAATGGGCACTCAAAAAATAAATCATTATTTATCAATCTTTCTTGATTATGTTATTTGTATGTTTCTTCATCCGTTGCAAAAAAATCAACAGAAGCAACATGGTAAAAAACAAGAACTCAAATATTAAAAATGTAGAGAAAAGAAAGAAAGGTGTGGCACTGATAAAGGATTGGAAAGCCATAGAATAAATCAAATTTCATGTCTTTCTCACATTTCATTATCAGATACTAACAAGTTCAAGAAAATTAAGGAAAAGAAAGAAATGAAATTTCATCACTTTCTCACCTTTCTTTATCAGCTGAAGTTCAAGAAAACCACAACGTTATTAGATTCTAAGAAATCACCTCAAGATTTATAGGAATTCATGCAAAAGATTGAAAATTAAGAAAGAGAAAAGAGATAGATGTGGCAGTGATAAAAGGGTTGGAAACACCACCTCTCATTCTCTACTTCGTGTTTCATTATTAGCTTAAGCAGCTTAAGTAATTTCAAGAAAATTAATGTGACTATCACAGAGTAAGAAATTGCGTCAAGATTTGAAGATAGAAAACTGAGAGAAAAGAGAGACATGTTTCTTGCAGGAGACTGAGAATTGAGAACTGAGATAGTATATAACACCACCTCTCTCGTTCGCTCTATCTGTCTCTCTGTCCCTCGCAAGTTCTGTCCCTTCTCTCGCAAGTTCTCTCTCCGTAGTCATGTTTGTAGAACAACTTATGTAACAATGTCGAATAAAGATGTCTTTATATAACAATAGAACACCGACCTATGCACTGTTGTAAATCAAATATGCTTAATGGGCCTTGTTCTTAAAAAAAATAAAATCCTAATAATACGTATTTTATATTCTTTTTTTTATTTTTTTGTATTCCATGTGACACTTTTATTCAAATGGATTTCTTCTTCTTTCAATACTTTTGAATTTTCCCATTTTTAATAATCAACTTATTAATAAAATATATTTACAGAAAACGTTTGAATAAAATTAAAATTAGAAAATTGAGTCCTGAAAGTGAATAAAAAAATTAATTGGTACTTACAAAAACTCCCAATAAAATCTAAGTTAATTATAAACTTTTTTTCCATTTACCAATACTTTGACAATTAATTTTTACAAATATGTTCAACTCATTAGTGACAAGTTTCCTCTAATTTTTAAACTTATAGTTTTAAATTATAATTTTAATTATCCATTAATCACGTACCTAATATATTTTTTAAAATTAAGTAATTCAATATTTAACTAATTTTAGTATTAATTAAAGTTGATGTTTATTCCTCGGAAATTCATAACTTATAGACCTTCTACCTTCACGTGGCATTGCTCCGTTAGGTTTTCGCCCATTGCGGAAATTCCTCACTGCTGCCTCCTCAATAAAAATAAATTTTCGAATATTTAAAATTTTGTAACTTTGAAAAAATTGCATGGGTATCATATTTATTTTTTCCTTTTTATTAAAGAATTTGTATTGGAAATAGAAACTTAATTTTGAGTTTTGTATGCTCAAAGAAAATGAGATATGTGAGATCTAAACTAATTATTAATGAACAAAGAAAGAATATATCACCTATACATATTACATTATATTGTACAATAACATATTTTTCAAAGCATAAAATAAGTAGGTTATATTTAAATTTAAACACATAATTTTTTAAATATATTTTTCCCCATGAAAAATAATACTTTTTTATCTATATGCACGAGATACCAAAATATATTACTTTGATAAAACTCATATATTTTTCATCCATTTGCACGAGATACCAAAATATATTACTTTTTTATATATAAATACTATTTGATAAATCCCACATATATAGAGATGATGGCAATGTAAAAAAATGTTTAATCCTCTCCATTCATATGTTATTTCAATCCTTGACTCAATAATTTTATAAAAAAGCTTAAAGGCATTTACCAAATTAAAGGCATTTACCAAATATGTAAGAATTTTATTACAATATCTCTCATAACTTTTATGATAATTATAGATATGCGATTCACTTACCCCAATAGTAAGTTTGAAAAACTTATTTGACATGCAACTCTAGGAAAATCTTATAATTTGTATCTCCTCCCTAATTATATCACAAGATGTATAATTGGTTAGCTTAGTTAATGAATAAGAATAGCCACATCCCCCATTGAAGGTCAAAGCTCCAATTTTTTTCCTTGAGATGTTACACTCATATGCACCATGACATGGCAGTCATTTATAATCTAATCATTTCAACATATGCAAATGTTTATTTATATTTTAATCTTAACCATCCAAATAAGATGCAGTAATCAGGTTTAATCTCTCACTTGCAATTTTCAATTTGGTTTTTAATACAACAAGACTTCAAAACCAACAAGGTACATTCAAATACACATCGGCATCAGATTTCAGCATGCTCCTCGAAAAAAAAAATGAAATAAAAGTAAAAAACACTATAAAATAAAAAATGCAAGCTTTGACCTGTCACTCAGAGACAGAAAAAACATACTAAGCATGCAAAGATGCTAGCTATATTAGGATAGTTAAATATTCAATTCCAACATTATCATTCAGCTTGTTGAATAGGAAAATCCTTAAATATTTTGAAAAGGATTAGCAGATATCATTCATATCTAAAAACAGTGAGGGGCTGTAGAACACAAGTGTGCACACATCAGAAAGAATGCAGGAGATGAATTTACCTGAATGGCACAAGAACATAAAAGAGCCCTGAATTCTTCTCCCTTGAGTAGTCCAAAGAAATTTTGACAGCTTTTTTGACAAGATTTCTCTCAAGCTGAGACATTCTCCTTGGTGTTAGTATCCCAGCCGTACCAACATGTCAAGGAAATATATCTCATAAAAATAATAAATTTTAATAGATATACATTACCATATTTACACAATGCAGATATGTCCATACTTATATTCATGTTTGAAATATGTATATAGCTTGTCTAACATATGTATTTAAGTAAAATGTAGAATGGTATATGGTTCTATGAAGAAAATTAGGGTATATACCTCAAGGAAAGTATGAAAATATTGTCTCTGATGAAGAATACTGGATATTGTTTAACAGTCTTGGATAAAGCAAAAATAGTATTTGTTCATTGCAGGATATTCAAGTAATGCAAACTATCTTGCTGGATTATGCCCCCTAAATTCAAGTAATGCAAACTAAATTCTGACCATATCTTTTCCAGTCAGCACTCTTTGATACATGATCAAGAGATCGTACAAGGTGAGAAGTCCTTGAAATACAAAACCTGATATTAAACATTAATATTATCCAATTAATAAGCAGACATGTAAAATCTAATGAAAAACAAAAGAGAATGGAAACATAATTCAAAGGACTTGTTCAGGAACCTCTATTTTATCACCATTTCACTGACACATGAAGCATTTTCCCTTGATATATTACTCATTTCTATAACTACTTCCATCACCAGTTTAGTGTGTTGACAATTTTCAGTGCAGGAAGCTACTCCACTCCCAACTTTGAGTTGTTCCCCACTGTAGGTTCAGAAGATGTAAAGTAAAACCAAAGCTATCAGTGATATGACTTACGGATCTCAATTCTCAAGGCACTTTTTTAATGAAGCGTGTGACGTACCAAGATAGGAAATATTTTAAGAAGTTTATACCTTATACAAACTAATTTTTCACATTCCTATATGTGATACATTTTTCCTCCACGATTTGTATGCAATGTTTCAGATCAACATTTCAAATGGAATCAATTAATAGTAACATGTTATATTTAACATGCAAATAGACATCATTGCTAGACAATTTCCTAGATCATTATACACATTTATATTATGCTACTAACCACCTATGACACCTTATAAACGTGCTGAAAACTGCAGCGCATCACTTTGCCATGTACAAAGAGTAGTGAACATGGAATGTTAATGTTCAAGTAATAATCAACACATCTCATGAAATCTAAGGATAATACCGACATATTATCATATTTAGAGTACAGAGAAATTACCTCTTCCCATGTGACTTAACAGCAAGAAAGTAATCAATCTACTAATTGTAGAACAAAAATATTTTGATTCTAAATGATAATCGGGAGCTGATTTGAGATTAAGAATTTACCGACTGGGGAAGCAAGAGTTGCACACATTACTTAAATTATTTTCATGCTTTAGTACATAATCCTTAAGGCCTGACATTGCTCAAGGGTTCTCCATGTTAAATTTGCAATACTGCTTCAGGGGTGTATCAATGACATGGAAGTGCAATTTGGAAATCTGATTTGGTGGAATAATTAACTGTTGATAGCAAATGAGATAAAAGAAAATGCCATCCACCAGATGCATCGACATACTGGAAGGTATAGTTGTTCAAGAGAACGGGGGAATATTTGTGAATACTGCACTTATGTCAATTTAACTTACAAGAATCCTTATAATTAGCATATGCAAAATAACCAAATAAATAAATAAGTAGAAATAACATGAAAATTTGATAAGTAAATATAAACAGCAAAACGTTTATGTGAGAAAGAGCGATACCATGACACCGACAAAAGACGCCGTCAATTTTGGTATGCATTGAAGATTTTCTAGAACTATGAACCAAAAAAGGTAATTAACCAAAAATAATTAAAGTGAAAATATATGAAATAAAGGAGTGCAAGGAAAATAGATGCAAACATCTCTTTCACCATAAAGTGTGACAATCAATTTGGTCTTAGATGACACTGTATGAAGTCTGAACTACAATCAATAGAAGGCTAATAAAATTCAAGCTTGGCAAAGCTCCCTACATATTTCTTCCTTCTAATGTTTATCTCTATATCCTTTTTGTCCTTTTTATTTCTTCCAATTTCTCAGGTGAAGATTTTCCTGTTTTTGGCATGTGTTTTAGCAAAATATATACATTCATACTCTTCACCTTCTCTATGTAGCAACATCTAATAATATACCAAATTGCTGTAGACAGTGCCCTATCGTAGAACTGCAAAATATATACAAGAATTCCCAATGAATAGCCTAAGTCATGTCTGAAGTAGTCAACACTTTCTAATAACTGAAACATTTGTTATGCGACAGAGTTGCAGGCCAGTGTTTGCTGAAAGCATTTAATGCTCAGTGTTACACCCTTGTCCCAACCAGAAAAGTATGTCCCAAAAAAAATTATCTTCATTCATGATAAATACATTGGTAGCAAATGCGCTAAGTGTCTAACATGACCGAGGCACACCAATAAATAAGCAATTTCATCAAACAGATTTATATTGGAAATATTTTCAGCTTGTTGTTTCTATAAGAAGCAAAAATAATTTTAAGGTACATTCAAATAAACATTGGCATCAGATTTCACCATGCCCCTACAACGAGGACGCTTACATGCCACATTATATTGCACACTAAAGAACATAAATACAGTAAAAAATAAAATAGAAGTAAAAAACACTATAAAATAAAATAAAACAAAAACAAAAACACTATAAAATAGGCACAACTCATTTAATTTAATGACTTAGAATTCACACCATCACATAAACCTTAAATTTGAGCTTCCTTGAAGCACAAGAATGGATGGCTGAGTTTCTAAGCTCTAATTACCTAAGGAATGGAACTAAAACATCAAAAACAAAGAGGATTAAACATGCATTTCAAAATTTGAGATATAAGGAATAGTAAGGACAAGTGTCGTACATGCTCATAGCCATTGATTCAGAGTCAATGCTGTTTAATGTTTCATCGGGGATGCTTGCCAGGGTCAGACTCTAAAGCTAAAGAAATTGTCAAAGTAGGCTCAACTCCTTCCTCAAGCATATATAAAATAAAACCCTACCTTGCATATCCAGAACTGTCTCCCTGACCTCTTGGGCATTTCATCCTTCCATCTACCAGTATATTTAAGCCTAAAAAGCAGTACCACAGACAGACAATTGCATGTCCAAGAACACAATTATGAACAGATTAACACCGAACTTTATGTTATAATTCTTCCAGATGAAAGATGCATTAAAAGGATGGTGCAAATTTGGTTGAAAAGTTAGCAGATTTTCTAAAAATCAGATTTACTGAAACTCGTATCAATATAATCAAACAATTCATACTTAGCAATTAAATTTACAAATTAGTATCAATAAAAAACCCTCATCACAGTTAACAGAAAAGGAATGAGACCCTCTGCAGTTAACAATGAAGAAATTGAAAAAATCAGAATGACCGATGAAAGCCAATCATTAACAGAAAAGGTGATAGTTGAACATTAACATACAAGACTTACTCTTGCCTGTACTGAGAGCTAGGAAGTGAATGGAAATCCGCAATCAAAACTGCAATAACGTTGTTAAGCGAAAGTGAAACAAGAAAAGAAAACATCGGCTGTTAATTTACAGCATATTATACAGAACTTTCTAGCAGAGTGCATATGTGAAACAGAAAATTATATTTCCTTTATCTCTCTCTCTGGCATATACTTGATGAAAACAGAAATAGAAAGAGGACTTGATACCAAAAACTTCCTTACCAATCCTGAGCAGCACTCTGGGTGCGCCCACCAAAAAACTCCAACCAAAACCGGCTTTTGTAACATACATTACCAATTCATGCAAACTAGATAAAAGAAACAAATCATAACTTCTATTATCTGGCACAGTTGAAAAATTTAGATGCTTTAAATTTAAAGGAATATTAAGAAAAATCTAGGATGTCACATACTAAAAAGGATTCATGAGAGCAATTGCACACTCCCAAGTATTGGCTTTTACTTTACTAGTAGAAATAGGAGGGGGGGAAACCAATATTGTTTTCAATATAGTATGATTCTTACTAGAGTCATACCATACAGAAAATGAATAGACAGCTTGTTGAAGAAAATGCAAGAGCAGCAATTACAGATCAACATTAATCTGATAGTTCTCCACCGGCCCAAAATTTGAACCAGAAAAGATACTGCAGTTTCACCACCATGAGCAGAGAACAACTCGAGCAAGTGTACTAATATCACTTGGAAGATCAAATAGATCAAAATTAACCCTTTTTGATTTATCAGGAACTAGACAAGGATACCTTGTGCACATCAATAGTTATTCCAACTACTTGATTGTTCTTTAAGTCATTGGTTCATGCTATGCTAAGGTCCACTTAGGTGGTTGTCCACACATACTAGACGTAGTGTTCCAAAATATAAGATGGAGAACAGCCTGCTGCAAAGATGATACCCAGTGGTGCACCCTCCACCCTGTATTTGATGGCCCCTCATCTGGACCATATGAGGACATGTACTGTCCTGCACAGTAAAATTTGTCATAAATCAATTTCTAATAGTCAATTGTTTTGGGAAAAAAACTTAATGATAAGTATATTAAGTACCATGGATGTGAGAACATCAACCATTAGAATCCTAAATATGCATTAACACTTCAACACTATACAGATTAATAACACTATGATATATCATAAATGTATGTGTAGAGAGATTCAGTAGATAGGATCTTACAACCTCTCTCTAATAATCATCTATTCTATGTCCCATATCTCATTATCATCACCATATATATAATAGAATATCCATTTACAACCTCAAACATTGAAACCCATTGGAGCCACGTACCTAACAAGCTTGAATCATAGGAAACTAAACACAAGAAATTAATGCAACATGAGCAAGAAGGCACCGAAACCTTGTACCCGTATAGGGCAGTATGAGTTGGGAAAAACTATTGGTGAAGGAAGCTTTGCAAAGGTTAAAGTAGCCACGAATGTTGATTCTCGCGACCATGTTGCTATCAAAATCCTCGACCATAACCATGGCCATATTTAAGCAATTATGTACAATAATCATCTCACACTACAAAGTACCAACATAACCATGGCCAGTTGATCTTAAAACTAAAAGGTCAAAAAATTAAAAATTGTAGGATAGTAGAATAGAGATTTTGGACAGGGACCACGGGCTGCCACATATGTACACAAACATACCAAAGAGGACAGATGAAAGGCAAATTATTTTGACAGACAAATTGATACCACATAACAATCACACACAAAGATGCATAATCCCTCATCTAACAGTGCACTGTCGTAGACATTGAACATCAGCCTTCCCAAACTCAAAAATAGTCCACAAGTTTATACATCCTCACAATCAGCTTATAGAACCTATTAATGCAAAAGAATTTTATCCAAATGATAAAGGAATGGCTGACCACGTGCACATGAATCAACCGAGTGAAAATCCAATGGTATCAATTTAACTTACAGGAATTCTTAGAATTAGCATCTGCAAAATAAATAAATAAGTAGAAATAACATGAAAATTAGATAAGTAAATATAAACAACAAAACGTTTCTTTGAGAAAGAGAGATACCAGGACACCGACAAAAGACGCCGTCAATTTTGATATGCATTGAAGATTTTCTAGAACTATGAACCAGAAAAGGTAATTAACCATAAATAACTAAAGTGAAAAAATATGAATTTAAGGAGTGCAAGGAAAATAGATGCAAACATCACTTTCACCATAAAGTGTGACAATCAATTTGGTCTTAGATGACATTGTATGAAGTCTGAACTACAATTAATATCAGGCTTATAAAATTCAGGCTTGGCAAAGCTCCCTACATATTTCTTCCTTCTAATGTTTATCTCAATATCTTTTTTGTCCTTTTTACATCTTCCAATTTCTCAGGTGAAGATTTTCCTGTTTTTGGCTTGTGTTTTATCAAAATATAAACAGTGATACTCTTCACCTTCTCAATGTAGCAACATCTAATAATTTAAGTGGTCTTCTGCCTGAAGCTGTAAGTTGCTTCTCATTGAGCCGGGTTTTCTTCGATAACATAAGTGGTCTTCTGCTTGCTGCTGCTTGTGTGCAGAAGAAAGCTATCTTCATGTACCTAATTACTTCCTCCTCCAATAGCTTCCCTTCTTCATGAAGTTGTCAAGCCTGTTATTGCAAAAATGATCATCATTAGAACAACACACAATATATTTAGTGTCATTGTCTGAGAGAGGTATATAAAAATGGATCCGTCCCAAGCCAGTACACGAACACTTTACCTACACACAATAACACCAAAATCCATACATTTCTTAGCTAGCAAGGGTACAAAACCACTACATGCAAAGTCCACAATTTTATAAATCTTCAATTGTATTTCAATTGAGTTTTTATATACGCAATATATAGTGTTGAATATGAACATATTATTTATATATATATATATTTAATATTTATATATATAAGTTCATTGGGAGGCTCACCATGAGATTTCTGCCAACAAGAAAAGTACGGGAAAACTATGGAGTGTATATAATGGGTGAGATTTGAGGACAGAAGTGAAGACTGAACAATATTGCTATTATATCTTTCTACAAAATAATGGAGGCTCATTCCAGTTACTGTCAACTGACAACTCCCCCCTCCCATCTAGGGGTCTCTTCAATCTTCAAACATTCCAGTGACACAATAATATGCATTGATGGAAGAAACTACGAATATCTCCTCAATCTATATTTATCTATTGTGTCACTATAGAGTATAGACATTTTACCCATCTTTGTTCATCTGTAAAGAAACAGAGGAAAACCCGTCACTGTGCATATTGCGAAATATCATGTGTAAGATGAATAGAAGTTCCACTGAAAACATAACAGAGGTAAGACTACAATTCATCTTTCCACTCACCATCAAATCCTTGTTCCACTCACACAACAAAGTGGAGGAGGAGTGGACTTCCTTTGCTTTGTTGATTTCCAAATGCTTGGCCAGCAAAGGTATGAAACTTTTATAATGAAACTAAGAATATAATACATTTCATCTTAATAGCATAACACTTAAAATGTTCGAATAATATAAGATAACTTATCAACTAGGACTATTCAGAACATCAAAAGAAACCCGAGCAATTAGCATGTTCTGGTCCAGTGGTCCTGACTCCTGACCTTTGCTCCTCTTAAACACTAGCTCAACTGAGACTGATGATGCCACAAGTCCAAGAATCATTTGAGCTGTCATAACTGAACGATGCATCCATGACACCACCACCCGAGTTAGTTGGTCCAGATAAGCATTTGCGCTTCTGCCCAAGATTATGAATGCCTTCATGGCAAAGTAATAGTTTCAGTATGAGTTTGTAACTCTCGTTCACTTGTTCCTGTAAGATAATCACATAAGCTTTTCAATTATTTATCAATTCTATAGCAGATTTGAAAATCAGGAAATGCAACAGAACTATTCAAATTAAAAGAAGTCAAACCTTGGTAGTTTTGAGTAAAAGCCAGAAGTTGAGTTCTGCATTCCATTGCATTAACTGGAACCACCTCTCTAATAACAGCAGCCAGTGTTGAAGGAAGAAAACTCATAACCCTAGAATCTGGAAACAATTGCCGCGGTGGAATCTATCAGTAATCTTAGTAACCTGATTCTGATATAAATGTGAGAATGTCCATATTTATATGGTTTTAAATTGCAGTTCACAACTGCAATAACGGCCTTTCCAACTGCATCTACCATATTTTCCAGTAATTATAATAAATAGATCACATATTTCTTACCTGCAATAACAGAGAGAAGAACTCTTTCAGATCACCGATGAAACTCCCAATGCGACCAAACCTTATCACAAAGTGTTCAAAAAAGGAATTTGAGGTCACAGGATTCATCCATTTTAAAGTGGACAACACTAGAAGTTCCATTCTCTGTATAGACTTTGCTTCAAACACAAACCTCGATTCCCTCACCTAATATCAAATTCAAAACCACAAAACACTCCACAGACAAAGGCCAATCTACCAAAAAAAGAAAACATGCAATATGTCATATCAATTGAACAATATCAACAAACACCTGCACTTTATTAATGTTTGATAGACATGTTTAACATGACGAAATCTAGTAGAATATGAGTCTCATTTTGTGTTTGATGCTTTCTAACATATAATCAAAACAAGACAACGGACTACAAAATAGAACTTATTAAGGACCAACAGAATATCTATCTCAGGTCACTACTTATTAATCGATTATGACATTATAACATGAAAATCCAAGAAACAACAAATACATCCAAATGAAGCACCAAAGCTAAATATAAGAGTATGACCTACATCTTAAGAAATGAAGAGTTAAATACTTACTTTATTATGAACTAAATTTTCCCTATCAAGCTCCTTTGGTGTGACAATCTTACTATGATAGTGGCTCCCAACACAGTTCTTCATCATGGGACCATACATATTGAGTCAAATCTATTCTTTGTTAAAAGTGGATACAATTAAAGCTCCTACAAGTGAAACATATATCAACTAAGTATCAAACAATTGATACACTCATTAAGTCTCTATTTACTTCAAGATTTCTTTCAATAAGCGTCTCAAAGTTGTTCACTATTCTTCTAGATCATCCACCCTCAGTTTCAAGGGATGTATTAGTGGTAACTCAATAAGATCTATGGTTATAAGTCTCTAAGGTTATTAGTTCATATAATGAGAATATCCCTTTAAAGAAAATAAAATATTGCAAGAAATATTTAAGCTTAAAGTGTGACACATTCGGTAAATCCATGACCTAGAGAGTTGCATGTCAAGGTTAAAATGTTACATTAAAAGGACAAACAAGGGAAATTACGAGGAGTAGCACCATTTCCATGCCAAGTATCTTCCCATAATTATACTATCCTCACCACCCAAGGTCAATGACTAATAGGTGTAGTTGGGTTCACAGGATTGGTGTCCCACACATTCAGATGCCCACCATATTTACTTCCAATATCTTTCACTATAAAGAGAAGATTTGAAAAGGAAAAAGCCAAAGTCACTTAGTTCCAAATTAAGGCCTACTTTATAACCTCATCATTACAAGCATTACCAAATTAAAGCTTCTTAACCTACTTTTGTCCCAAGCACGAGCTGACCATGTTCTGGTATTCCCATATCCTCTATTTTCCAGGAGCTGGAGCATTAAGTTGAGACTTATGTATATTAGGCTGGTGATAAACCTATCAAAGTAGTTAACAGCAGGAATAGTGGTCAAAGCAGTGAAACCACAGATCAGTGAAACCTTGGAAATCCACATCACAGCATCGAAACAATGAGGAACATCAGCAATGCATTTAGTGTTATGAATAAAGAATTAATATTTATTAATATAACAATTTCCAAGTTTCATTTGCTTGAAGATTGTTTATGGTTGTGGTGCTGTATACAAAACCAAATTATGGAATTTTCTCTGCACAAATATCTTTTCTGGAGTAATGTTCTTGTGAACTAGTCCAACCCTCTATAACAACGACCTCGAGTGATCCATAAAAGGGTTCTACCCATAGAGCCATAGCATATGAATACATGAAAAGGAATGGTCAAGGGTGTTATTGGCATATCATTCCAATATTACCTTAAGAGCTGCAAGGCCCTTGACACGCCTCTTCATGATGACCGTTGGAACTGCATTGTCCAATGTGGTATCAAACCTGAAAGTAAACTTTTACATGAGAATTATAGAGCTAAAGACTCATACTAACAGTTCAGAATTTATATATTGATTATGTAGTGCAATTTGCTTTTAGGGTCATGGAGACACAACTCTTTTTGCATAGTTAATAAAGAACCATATTAAAATTGTATTTTGGGACATAATGGCCCTAAGCACAGCATCCCAATTCATATCATGAACCAAGAACTCATACTACAAATGTATTGAAGGCCACCAATGACTCAAGTATACGATCCCAATTTTACACTATGACTTTAGAATTTAAATTGTAATTGTATTTCGGGTCATTTTGCAAATTAGGGTCGCATCTGAGTTCGAAATCATAGGCAACTAGGGTCAAAACTTATCATCTAACATCATAATATAATTAAGCATCCATCTTGCAAGCAATGTTAATTCTCACAATCCAAAACAACCACCAATGTTTCTGTAGCCACTTAAATTTAGATTCATCAAGATTAAATGTCCTTGAATGAGATCATAAAAGCATTAAATATTTTCTAGAACTATGAACCAAAAAAGGTAATTAACCAAAAATAACTAAAGTGAAAAGATATGAATTCAAGGAGTTCAAGAAAATAGACGCAAACATCACTTTCACCATAAAGTGTGACAATCAATCTGGTCAAAGATTACATTGTATGAAGTCTGAACTACAATCAATAGCAGGCCGATAAAATCCAGGCTTGGCAAAGCTATAGGAAACTGGAAATATATTAAACTGCTGCATTGTGCCAGTGTTTCACGGGCAACTAAAACCCCCTTCCTTTTTCAGAATCACTTCGAAGTGATTCAAATTCAATATGAATATTTACAAGATAAACTTCCAGTTTTGATATTAAGACCAAGACCACAAGTAAAACTGACATAATAGTCGGTACACAAATGATAGCCATAGACTAATAATTTTAAACATCTATTAGTTAAGTCTGCGGAGAAATAATAGAAGAGCTATTCCACAGGTGTCCCTTTCTTTCATGTTAGTTCTAGCCAACTTATATTTCTACCTTCATATTTGATTTGGCATTTAACTTATTAAAAAATAAAGACCCAACAACATTTACCCATTTTCCGCCCAATATCAATCCATTTGGATTATTATAGGCACTATAAACAAGTTATGACTAACCTCTTGTTGAATATATACACCAATGTCTCCTAATATATTATTCCCTGAAGCATTGGTAGCATTATTCTTTTGAAGTAAATCCTGCATCAAAAACATATATTTCAGTAATACTTATTTTAGTGTTTGTCTGCCAAGCCATAAGCATAAGAGTAAAAATTTATTAAAGCAAGTATTGTTGATTTATTATATGTGAAAATGATTAGAAAATATAAAGTACCTGTTCAGCTCCCTCTGCCACGCATACTACAGCCAATCCCATTGTTTCAATAAGGTATTTGAGATGACTCAAAACTCCATGAGGTCAGTATAAATTGAAAGGAATCTTTGAAACAAAAAAATTTAGTATTAGTTTATGAATGTGACAAAAAAAGAAGAGCATTTTTTATCATATTTACCTCAGGAATTAGACATATGTTAATCTGTCCACTAGTTAAGGCAGCATGCATTGCTATGAATCCACTGCTACGGCCCATCAATATCACAATCCCAATTCCATGATATTAGGGAAGAGAAGCAAATATTTTAATATCTACCAAGTAAAAAAGCATGACTGGATCTAGTCAATTGATACAACATATTAAGTAATTTATCTCAATGTAAGCAGAATTTATTGCTTTGTGCTTCTTCAACTGCAGTATCAAAGCCAAAAGTTTTGTCCATCAATAGAATATGGTTTTAGGCACTCCGATTACTGATACTTTAAGCCATCTTTTACAGCACTGAAGGAAAAAATTAGTTCATCAAACACTCTGGAAAAGCTTAGATATTAAGAACAGTTGTCAGACTTTACTATATTAGACTCATTAACAGAAGCAAAAGGCCGATTATTTGACTTTGCTGTTTATATCATCTTGTGCCAATGAGCCTCCTACTGGCTGCATTAATGATGATGCTTGAGTGGGTGGTCCTAGCAAACCAGGTTCTGACACCAAGGTTGGGAAAGATATCATGATTCATGAAAAGACAACATATATTTTCACATCCAAAATATAAAAAACTTAACACTGTTTGAGAAAGAAAATATCATGATTCATCAAACATTCCATACTTTGAGAAAGAATCTGGGTTTTTGAAGATCCAGGGCCAATGACATTTGAACTAATACCAGCAGTTGGGTGAGAAATTTCATGTCTGACCTCAACACTGTTTGCCATGGGTCGAGTGACTAAATCAACCAATTAACTCATCCATATTCCAAATTGTAGGCAACAAGAGTCAGACATACTAGCCTCTTTTCATCGTGTTTACCAACAATAAAGGGTCGGAAAGGGCACTCAAAAAATAAATCAAATTATTTATCAATCTTTTTTATTATACTATTTGTGTGTTTCTTCATCAGTTCCAAAAATCAATAGCAACAACAAAACAAAAGAACTCAATTATTAAAAATTAGAGAAAAGAAAGAAAGGTTCGGCACTGATGAATAAATCTAATTTCATCTCTCTCGAGAGAGAGATTATCAGCTCAAGATCAAGAAAATCCCATTATTATCATATACTAAGAATTTGCCTCGAGAATTTTAGGAATTCATGCAGAAGATTGAAAATTGAGAGAAGAAGAGCTAGACGTGGCATCGATAAAAGAGTCGGAATTCAGAAACGCCACAGATAAATCAAAACCCCCTCTCTTTGTCTCATGTTTCATTAATAGCTTAAGCAACATCAAATAATTTCAAGATATTGCGATATTGTAATTTTTTAGGGTTTTGCAGAAGATTGAAAAATGCAAGAGATTGAAATTGAGAGAAAAGAGAGATGGATTTTTTCTTGCAGAAGATTCAAAATTGCGAAGAGAGAAGAGAGACGGGTGTCATGCATTAGATTGAAACTTGAGAGAGAAAAGAGATGGTTTCTCTTGCAGAATATCGAAAAGGCGAACCAACTCTCTCTCTCTCTCTCTCACTCTGGCTCTTTCATGCAGAAGATTGAAAATTGAGAAAGAAACAGAGATAGACGTGGCATCAATAAATCAATCTCCCTCTCTCTCTCACACAGAAACTTTTCACATGTTTCATTAATAGAAACAACATTGACTATAAATCTTATTTATAGCAATTTAGGAGCCACCGACTATGTAAATTTTTGGACACTAACTGACATTGTAAATTCTTAATGGGCCTTAATAATGATAAAAAAATAAAAGTTCTAATACCTAATTTAGAATTTCCTTTTTTTATTCCTCTTCTTAATACAAAGTTTATGTTGCTTTTAATATTTTGTATTCCTTATGTCAATTTTAGTCAAATTCATTTCTTCTTCTTTCAATATTTTAAAATTAATATGATTAAATAATATGAATTATTTTATTTGAGATAATCATGGAGAAGTATTTCTTAAAACTTTAGTATAATTCACAATTATAATAAAAGACTGATTTCTTTCTAGTTTTTACATTGGAAACTTTAGTATAATTCATAGTTATATTCTGCCACCCAATTGGTTTTTGATTTGTGAAGTTGAAAATTTTGACACTCTTTCTTTCCAAGAAAATAATTTTGGCAATATGTAAATGTGGCAACTAGCAAGGTCAATAGATTAGAAAATTAATTTGATATACTAAATTATTGGTGATATGTTAATTTTAGTGGCTTTTGTACTAGTATGTCCTCACCAACATATTTGAGCCATTTTTTTCTCTTCAACATTTTACCAAATGAAATATATATAACGTATAATTTTACTCTACGAGACAACATTTTTCAATTCAACTATTGTGTGTTGGTTCAATTATATGATTTTTTCTTCTAATAATATTAATTGTCACAACTTTTGAATGTTATTTGCTTGATACAATCAGATTTTGGATATATGAGTTCGTGTAATAATTCATGTTTTATTAATGGGACAAATTTTGTTTTACTATTATTAATATCGTATCAATCATCAAACTGGTTAATGTACTGATATAATGATTTAATTGATAGTTGACTAATTAAATTGTATATCGGCAAAATCAAAGATACATATATAATATATTCACATTAATGTTGAAAAATCAATAAGAAAATAATATATTTTTTTATTTTTATTAAAAACTTAATTTTAAATAAAAAATGGTTGGTATGACTGCTTAGTTCAATTGAAAACATACTGATATGACTATTTTTAATTCGTATAATTGCATGACCGATATAATTATTATACAGTACTAATATATGGACCAATTTACTGATCCTACCAATGAGAACCTATTTTTACAACATTTGTTTGATTCCAATATATAAGTTGTTGAATATATAAATCAAATAATTAAATTGCTAGCTCAAATTTGTTAGGACTAGATTTTATCATTTTTCACCATAAATGCTACCCAATATTACACTTATCATGTTTAGTTCGTCCGCTTATTTTGTGTAACATTATCATTTATTTTACATGGACATTCTTTGATGAAAAATAATATATGCATTTGAGTTTTATATATTATTCATTATTCATATTTAATAACTATTGACTATTTAAATAAATGGTAGATGATATAGTAACTGTGTATAAATATTTTTTTTGATACTATCAAAGATACCTCTCATATTTTTTGGTAAGAAACTAATCCATTTCGGGGTTCATGATTGTCTCTCCCAATAAGTGTCGCTATCAGAAATCGAACTCTCAACATTAAGGATCCAATAGGGTCTTACATTATTATATCAATGTATTGTTAGTACTTTGTATAAATGTTTACATTAATTGTATATAAATATTCCTTTCTTTTTTTGTATTACCAATATATCCTCTCACCTTTTTAGGTAAAGAATTAATATTTTTCTTATTATTTTTCCAATCAACAATGTACAACCTTGTATCATGCAATAAAATTTTCCATCAAATTTATATTATATACTTCTGTCATAAATAACATTAGATGATTAATTCGAAATACTATTGTATAACTTGTACTATTGAGGAGGCCTTACATTTTCACTTATTTTATAGGAATATTAATTCATACATCAAGTAAATTTACATGTTTTTAAAGTTTATCCACCAACAAAATGTTAATCTACTGGTGTAAGGATCTACTATATATATAAAATAACCAAAATGTTAAAAGTTCGATTTCTAAGAACAAACACTTATTAAGAAGGACAGTCACACACTCCAAAAATTATTAGTTCCTTACCCAACAATAATGAGAGTAGACACAAAAAAAAATTATCCACTACACTGTCTAGTTAATTTAATATCAAATGTTAAATCTGTCCCCCAAGTACATCCAATATTGATCTGTCCCCAAATACATCCAATATTGATCTGTCCTCCAAATACATCCAATATTGATCTGTCCCCCAAGTATATCCAATATTGATCTGTACCCAAGTACATCCAATATTGATTTGGCCTCCAAGTACATCCAATATTGATTTGGCCTCCAAGTACATCCATTGATATGTCCCATAAGTTTGACCATTGTCATACTCTTTATAATCACCCAACAAAATTCATAATCACTACTTCTATTTACATACTTATCATAATTTCATCATATATCCCTAATTGTTCGAATATAAGTAATTATATAATAACAAAATGAGTTTATATAAAATAAAACAAGAAAAATAAAGAAATGTAGTACCATTACGAGAAAAAATATATCTCTAAGCAGAGCTTTAAATATTTTCCACCATTCGTATTTATGACTTGTAAGTTAATTATATTGAAAGATATATCAATGTTCTTTTGGTTTTTAAGGGTTGAGCCTACAAAACTTAAAATTAAGTTTTTATTTCCAATACAAATTCTTTAATAAAAAGGAAAAAATAAATATGATACACATGCAATTTTTTCAAAGTTACAAAATTTTAAATATTCGAAGAAAATTTATTTTTATTGAGGAGGCAGCAGTGGGGAATTTCCGCAATGGGTAAAAGCCTGACAAAGCAATGCCGCGTGGAGGTAGAAGGTCTACGGGTTATGAACTTCTTTTCCAAAGAAGAAACAATTTGGGAAATAAACATCAACTTTAGTTAATACTAAAATTAGTTAAATATTGAATTACTTAATTTTAAAAAATATATTAGGTAGAATAATTAAAATTAAAATTTAAAACTATAAGTTTAAAAATTAGAGAAACTTGTCACTAATGAGTTGAACATATTTGTAAAAATTAGTTGTCAAGGTATTGGTAAATGGAAAAAAGTTTATAATTAACTTAGATTTTATTGGGAGTTTTTGTAAGTACCAATTAATTTTTTTATTCACTTTCAGGACTCAATTTTCTAATTTTAATTTTATTCAAACGTTTTCTGTAAATATATTTTATTAATAAGTTGATTATTAAAAATGGGAAAATTCAAAAGTATTGAAAGAAGAAGAAATCCATTTGAATAAAAGTGTCACATGGAATACAAAAAAATAAAAAAAAGAATATAAAATACGTATTATTAGGATTTTATTTTTTTTAAGAACAAGGCCCATTAAGCATATTTGATTTACAACAGTGCATAGGTCGGTGTTCTATTGTTATATAAAGACATCTTTATTCGACATTGTTACATAAGTTGTTCTACAAACATGACTACGGAGAGAGAACTTGCGAGAGAAGGGACAGAACTTGCGAGGGACAGAGAGACAGATAGAGCGAACGAGAGAGGTGGTGTTATATACTATCTCAGTTCTCAATTCTCAGTCTCCTGCAAGAAACATGTCTCTCTTTTCTCTCAGTTTTCTATCTTCAAATCTTGACGCAATTTCTTACTCTGTGATAGTCACATTAATTTTCTTGAAATTACTTAAGCTGCTTAAGCTAATAATGAAACACGAAGTAGAGAATGAGAGGTGGTGTTTCCAACCCTTTTATCACTGCCACATCTATCTCTTTTCTCTTTCTTAATTTTCAATCTTTTGCATGAATTCCTATAAATCTTGAGGTGATTTCTTAGAATCTAATAACGTTGTGGTTTTCTTGAACTTCAGCTGATAAAGAAAGGTGAGAAAGTGATGAAATTTCATTTCTTTCTTTTCCTTAATTTTCTTGAACTTGTTAGTATCTGATAATGAAATGTGAGAAAGACATGAAATTTGATTTATTCTATGGCTTTCCAATCCTTTATCAGTGCCACACCTTTCTTTCTTTTCTCTACATTTTTAATATTTGAGTTCTTGTTTTTTACCATGTTGCTTCTGTTGATTTTTTTGCAACGGATGAAGAAACATACAAATAACATAATCAAGAAAGATTGATAAATAATGATTTATTTTTTGAGTGCCCATTCTGACCCTTTATAATTGGTACACATAATAAAAGAGATTAGTATGTTTGTCTCATGTTGCCTACAATCTGGAGTATGGATGAGTTAAATCCTAATTGGTTGATGGTCCTAAATGCAACTGCAACATGAATTCTTTATTCATAATGGATGGATGGTTGGATCGAAATTATATACTTGGTCGTATGAATTCTTTATTCATAATATTAAAAATAGATGGTATGCTTTTATGATTTCACTCAAGGATCTTGATGAAACTAAATTTAAGTGGCTATAGAAACCCTGGTGGTTGTTTTGGACTGCGAGATTGAACGTTGCTGGCAAGGTGAATGCTTAATTCATAATATGATACTGGATGATATGTTTGACACTAGTTGCCTATGGTTTTGAATTCAGATGCGACCCTAATTTGCAAAATTACCGGAAATGCAATTACAATTTAAATTCTCAATCTTTAGTGCAAAATTGGGATTGTATACTTGAGTCATTGGTGGTCTTCAATGCAAATTGTAGTATGAATTCTTTGTTCATAATATAAATTGGGATGCTATGCTGGGG
Source organism: Lupinus angustifolius (assembly GCF_001865875.1). Taxonomy (NCBI): domain Eukaryota; kingdom Viridiplantae; phylum Streptophyta; class Magnoliopsida; order Fabales; family Fabaceae; genus Lupinus; species Lupinus angustifolius. Next base: position 6,551,609 of record NC_032014.1, on the reverse strand, counting down.
GACATGATATCCCAAAATACAATTGTAATATGGACTCTTTATTAACTATGCAAAGAGATGGTATAATTTGCCTCGATGACCCTAAATGCAAATTATACTACAGATTCATTATATATAATTTGCCTTGATGACCCTAAATGCAAATTATACTACAAATTCGTTATATAATCCTTTTATGTTATGCCTTGAATATGCTATCATTGTTATGTTTTCCAAGCATGGACACTCCAATGATTTTCCTTCCCATCTTGTTCATGGATGAATGAAGTCCTGGTTAGTGCCGGATTGAGGTAGTGACTTACAAAAGGAGTTGCTTTTTCGTAACAAAGTATGTGATGTTTGACAAAGAAATAAAAGCAAAAGAAGAATCAACTTAAAGACAATCTTCTCTACAAGCAATTATATGTATGTATAGGGCCTATGAAAAAATTAGTATCTGTTCATTTGACCTTAATTGCCTACAAATTTAAATTAATTTGAGACCCTTATAATTGGCTGGCAGATGCAATGTATTTACAAATATGTAAGAAATATGCGATGTATTTTACTATAATTATGGGAAAATATGGTAGATATGGTTGGAAAGGCTGTTATTGCAGTTGTGCACTGCACTTCTGGCTTTACTCAAAACTACGGAGGTTTGTCTTCTTTTAATTTGAATAGTTCTGTTACTTGCATTTCCTGATTTTCAAATCTGCTATAGAATTGATGAATAATTGAAAAGTTTATGTGGTTATGTTACAGGAACAAGTGAAACAAGGATTTGATGGTGAGTGGAAAGATGAATTGTAATTTTACCTCTGTTATGTTTTCAGTGGAACTTCTATTCATCTTACACATGATATTTCCCAATATGCACAGTGATGGGTTTTCCTTTTTCTCTTTACAGATGAATTGTAGTTTTACCAATGTTATGTTTTAAGTTCTTTTGTTTTGTTGACCATGTTGCTGCTTCTTTGATCTTTGCAAAGGATGAAGAAACACATATAGTATAATCAAGAAAGATTGATAAATAATTTGATTTATTTTTTGAG
>NC_032014.1:6550265-6550475 GCF_001865875.1 Lupinus angustifolius | reverse complement strand
TCCTCATCCTATCCTCGTCCTCATCCTCATCCTCTTCCTCATCCTATCCTCGTCCTCATCCTCATCCTCTTCCCCGTCCTCACCGTCCTCCTCATCCTATCCTTATCCTCATCTTCATCGTATCCTCATCCTCATCCTCATCCTCATCCTCATTCTATTCTCGTGCTCATCCTCCTCCTCATTCACATTCTACTCCTCATCCTATCCTCG
>NC_032014.1:6548685-6550165 GCF_001865875.1 Lupinus angustifolius | reverse complement strand
ATCAAATATCAAGCTTTGACAATATCAAACCAAACTTTAAATAAAATAATAAATAGATTACAAACAAACTTGTTCCCGTGGGAATAGCTTTACATAGCTTCAGTTTTTGGGGCAATGAGTCAAGTAAGTAGGCTCAGTGATGGAGAAAGAAATGGTTAAAAAAGAAACAAATCCCTACACCAACATTCATGTAGGAAATTGCTCAAAGAAATAAATTAGTATAAAAGACTTAGAAACATAGAAAAAGAGTTAGTCATGATGTTAGTGAGTAAATGGTGCATGACCAAATAGTTATTCAAAACAAAAAGGATTCATGACCCACTGCAATATTCATATGTTGTTGACTTGGAAAAAAATTGAAGACTTCGATTTGTGCTTACCACACCTATGCGACTTGAGTGCACATATGTGGTCGCATAACGAGTGTCGTGTCACTCTAAGTACATACCTTGTGACTGATTGAAAAAAATATATTTAAGTTAAAAGTAGCACTCTTATTTTATAGCATAGCCACTTTACTTGACGAAACTGAATTATTTTTAAAGTCGTTAGCAAATATTAAAATTAAGGAATTAAAATACAAGTGGGTTAACATTAAAGATAGTTAGATACCATACTAAAAATAAAGCATTTACACTGAAACCCCCTAACAATTTCATTTGATACCAAAATTCCCCTTCAAGATGACAAATTTTCACCATTATCCACTTACATCATTGGACTTCACACAACGATGTCCTAAAATACAATGCAGATATTTCCCTTTATGAGAGAATCTAATTGGGATTTTGGACTACCCAAAGACCCTATTTTTACTCAGAAAAACAGAAACCCCCATTCTATACTTGAGATGCAGATAAACCCTAATCAAATTAAACATAAGTTATTTTCACAAAGCCAACAGTGAAAAACCAAATCATGCAATCAAAATCTCAGTTATGCCCAAAAACAAAAAAGTAGTGATAAAAAAAGTGTAAGCAGAAAAACAAAAACTTACAAATGATTCTCCAACACTTTCTTTCTTTATCTCTTGGTTAGTTCGTTTCTGTTTCTGGTTTATGAGGACTACTTCTCAATTCTCATGCTTTTCTAATACTCTCATTTTTTTTATTACAAGAGATTTTAATTTCATAACACAAATTGAATAGAGCAATTACTTTTTAAAAATATAGTATAAATTTATAGTTTTGTTCTCTTCAACATTCTTATAAATATTACAAACTTATTATTTCTCATTAATGAACAAAACCAAACAAAAGAAAAAACAATAAGTGTTATACATAAGATATAAAGTGATTTATAAAAAAAATTTGTCTCGCAAAATATTAAAAATTCGATTCTTGAAAGCGATACTTTTTGAAAAGGGCAACTACACACTCCGAAAAAGGTACTATACTCCTTGGCATGTCATGTATTATGATGCCAAAATCATGTCTGTTCCTATTCGACGAACCAAAGATCATGTTTAAACGCCAAGGTA
>NC_032014.1:6516092-6548585 GCF_001865875.1 Lupinus angustifolius | reverse complement strand
CAGACCAGACCCCTCGCCCAAATCAAAGGAGGCTCGTGTCAAAGTCTCCCAGCATGCTCCTCCAGCATCCTGGCAGACTGGGGGCAACTGTTCCTATCCGACGAACCAAAGATCATGTTTAAACGCCAAGGTAGGCCCCACTTGTTGGGACCACCGAAGTTGACCCAGGAGACAACATGCCTTCCGTACTCCACCAACCCACCTGCCAGCGCAACAGACGGGTTGCAGAGCAGGCTAAGAGACAAGAAGGGCACAGTGTACGACCCAACAGGCCGCCTGACACGGGAAAAGCAGCTCCAGACAGCACCTTTGGTCGGCCACGCGTCGCACCACCAGCCAAGAGCCCAAGGTCAACTCTCACTCCTTTAAATAGGAGTACCCTCCAACAGGAAGTATCTTAACCTCAACTCCTAGACTCTCTAATATTATTCTTCTTGTCACTCACTCTCTACTTCATATACTGACTTGATCGTCGGAGAACCTTTTCAGGTACCTCCACCGACGGGTCCAACTCTTTGCTGCCTTCAGTCACCCTGGCGATCGCTTCCTACTTCTTCATCAACATCTGACTCATCATTGTCCGTACTCTTGTGTTCTGATAAGAACAGATAATATTTAGTTTAAGATAAGAGATGTGGTTAATTAATGTGTTGGTAGTTAATTAATGTGTTGGTGGTTAATTAAGATTATATGATTTTTTTTGTAAAAATTAAATAATATGAAGGGCAAAATAGGAAGTGAAAATTACACTATGATGGAAGTTACATCATGTTTTGGCTTTATATATAGTACTAGCGTGTTGACATGCACTCTCATGCCTGTCAACCCGCTTTCCTATCGTTTATAATGTATAGTTTGTATTTTATAAATTCAAATATAATTTTTTGCGCTAAATTTAGGGTAGAATTTATTCAATTAGTCTAATATTCAATTTTTTATATACACTTTTAAAATAAGAAAATAATAAGGATAAAATAAAAAAATAGTATTATATGGTTTTTTGGTAGAAATAAAAAGATATTGAGGGCAAAATAGGAAAGCATAAATTACACCATGATGAGTGGTTATTTTGTGTTTTCCCTTTATTAATAGTTTAGACAGATACTGATACAATCGTGATTGGATTTAAAAATGACTTTGATTTGGAAGTGTGTAAGAGTTGCTCATTCCTACCAGGTCTTATCTTCTTTTTCTTCCAATAGAGTAATGGACACTCTATTAATAAGGTATTGATCTAGTAGTGTAAGATTACTAGATATTTAAATAAACTAAAAAATCAAAATTTCGATTCCTGAGAGCAATACTTTTTCTAAGGGGCAACCACACACCTCAATAATGATTAGTTCCTTACGAAAAGAGTGAAGGGATCCCCTTGATTATACGAAAAGGATTGATATGGAAATTCTAGGAATTAAAAAAAAAGAATTTGAAGAAATCAATGAATTGCAATAAACTGTATAAAACTGAAAGAGTTTCAAGACTTATGTGTTATTAGAAGTAGGAGAAGTTACAAGAAGTTCAAGAGAAAAACTAACTAGCTTCTTTCCTCAAGCCTGCAACTTCTACAATTCTACAATTGGCGGGAAAAGCTGTTACAATCCGTTATTGGCAGTTACACCCTGTCTAATAGCTAGCTTATATCATGCATTTCTTTACAATGAATACAACTAATATATCATGGAAAATCTCACTCACTACTACCAAAATGATCCTCTGAAATAATTAATAAGCATCTTCATAAAATTTACTATATTGATTTAAACCCAAACTTTCAATCATGTCATTGCTTTTTGAGGTAACATTATACAACAATGTCAAAATTCACCATGGCATGTCTTCCATGACAAGAAACCAAAAAATTATACATAAATTGTAATCCTCAAAAAAATTAGAATAAATAAAAATATGATAATTACAATTCCTTTCCTCAACACTCAATTTACTTTATCCACACCAAAAGTCAAATTAAATCAATGCAAATCAGAAACTATAAGTATGTATTGGTTCCAACTTTTCACTAGCTCATTGAGAGTCACTGTCTATTTGTTGCAGCAAGAATTGAAAATCAGGCCTTTGCCTTAGAATTGAGGGCGGATCGACATCCATATCTGATAGACAGATGTCACTCATCGACCGAAAAATCTCCTCCATCAAGAAAGGTATGCTGAATTGTGTACAATAGTTTATGTTTGCATCAGCTGAGAAGTGACTTAGATTAAAATGATCTAGGAGCATATTGATAGTTAATTACCTGGAGTCCACTTCTAGAAGGAATGAGTTACTGAGTATGTTTATTGAGTCTTCTGTCATAAGCACTCTCATTCTGCCAATGACCTGTAAAGAATGATAGTCAAAGGGTGGACAAAAAAGAATGAAAGAATTTGAAGTTTAGTTATCATTCGGGATAAGGTTATATGCCAAATGAAGTTTTGCCTGTTGTATTATGTTAGGATTTAAGCATATAAGTAGAGCACAACCCAAATGACTAGTCTATTAGGTGAGAGAGTCTATGACTTTTAAGTATCACATTAATTCTTTATGAATGTAGAACTCCTAACATATTAATTCTTTATGAATGTAGAATTTGTAAATTAGTGATTGTCATTGGGAATATATGGTCTGTTGTTTTGGAGTTAGCATATATTCTTCATTTTATTTCATATTGTGAAATATGATTTCTTCAGTTTTATGTTTTTCATTAAGTATACTGGTGCAGCTGTGTGGAACAAAAGGGTAATTTAGCCTACAAGGTTGATTTAATCTTTAGCATAAGGTGTCTAATGCTAAGATGGTTTCTAAAGCAATCCTTATGCTTGCAAGTTTCATCATACATGAAAATATGTGCACAAACATGTAGTAGTTAAGGACTTACTTCTTGAGATAATCCTTGTGCTCCATACTTGTCATCCCAAAACATAGTACCGATCCGATATATTTGCGGAATACTTAGCACCTGATATAGTAAATAGTACAACAAAGTACATTACATTAATAAGAGATTGAATCTACCCTCTCGAAACCCCACTAAGTGGGAGCCTCGTACATTGGGTTGTCGTTTAATGAGTTCGAATCATTCTCCCTTTTCATGGAAATTCCAATGTGATTTTAAGTAGAAACTCAAATTAAAAGCACATTCTAAAATCTTAATAGAAAGCCAGAAATTGGAGAGAAACTACTAGTACTTCTCACCCAAATAGGTTCATGTAGAAACAATGTTAGGAACTTAATATGCATTATGATATCTGATATATAAGTTAGTTAAATTACCGGGCAAAGTTCATTTGTGATTTCCTCCAAAGATTTTTGTGCCTTCTGATGTAAAACCTGTATACACAAATCATATTAAAAAATTGAATACGGTAGAAGATGGAAAGAAAGATGCATTCTCTTTAATCTTGATCTAAGAAAGTATACCAGAAAACTGACAGCTTGGCGTATGTGTTTGAGATCAACCCAAGATGTTCCAGCAAACTGCAAAGTAAACCATAAAATAGAAGTAAGTGTCTTGAACTTCTGCCCCTTTTAGTTAGACATAGGTAATGGCAAATATCCGAAGTCACCTGATCTGTTGCCTTAAGACACCATAGTTCCAACTCATGCAAACCCGCCTTTAAATATTCACCGTTGCTAAAAGAGCAACACTCACGGCGAAGCAACAAACTGCCAGACCATAGTTAGTTTTCGTAAGTTAACGGAAAATTGTATTAAATGAATCAAATTTACTACTTCAGGATGTTTTACTGAAATCGAATGGAAGTGCTGCAGTGCTGCTCACCTATTAAAGATTTGGACATTCATGAATGAGAAAACTTGACTAAATATTTTCCTTGTGATGATGGAAGGGACCTGAACTTGAGATATAGAATATTAGGAAAAATCTTTGCTGATATGTAAAACCAGCCAAAGAAATGTGGAGTGAGTAATTATGCTTACGTAGTTATCTGACAATATACTCAATGCATGATCTAACTTGTTGACAATGCTTTTCCAGTGCATATGCAATGCTTGTTGTTTCGCAACTATATTCGAATGAATGTTTCTGGATGACCCTCTTATTGATCTGGTTCTTATAGATCTTGGTGCCTGCCATGGTGACACACGATTTATCGAATCAACCAATATCTCATTTCAGTTGTACTTGGGAAGTTTTTCTTAAACATGATACATACCTGAATACACAAGTTTAGGAATGGACTAATCTCTTTCTTTAGACTATCATGGATCATTCCATATATCTTCTCAACATATGCAGTTAAATGTTGCTTAAACAGAATAGCTGGGTACTTGGCGTCCACTTTCGATTTCTCATTTGGCTTGTCCACTATTCCACTGTAGCCACTTGAAAACCCTGTGCCCGTTGAAGATGAACGTAAACCCTGATTTTGCATATCAAACACCATTTTATGTTTAATTCTGACAATGTGTTGAAAACTTGCAGTTTTGAATGCTTACTTGTGCCATTTTGCCAAATAGAGTGGCAGGGGAGTTTCGATTACGTGACACTGCCCTAGTTGAATTGCTAGCCTTGAGTGTGCATTGTAGATAGAACAAAAGTGTTGAAGTTGTTGACAGCCAATATGCTAGATTATTGATTCCTTCTTGACTCTGCCAGTGAAATAAAGTTGTTTTTATTTGATCTCATACATCAATATGAGTTTATTACATTTAGGCTGAAAAGCTAATGTTTTATTTACATCTCCTCAATATTTGTTGGTGTATTGAAATTCATGGAGGATACTACCTCTATAGATAATCGGATGGTGTGAATAATTTTATCAAATATTTGTGTCTTCTCGGCTTCAAAGGATCTCCAATGAAGAAGTGCTTTATAAACAATGCATGCAACTGCTGGTCTGTTTTTCTCGAATCGCTTGTCTTCCGTGAGACACTTGAGAAGTATATCATAACTTTCCTGCTTACAAGACATATGAAAACTCTTAGGTACATTTATTTTAGTGTGAAACAACCCACTCTCTATAAATCTTATATTTTTTATTGATTTAGTTTTAGCTTTCGAAAACATACCTGCTGCCTGTCTGTGAGTGATCTTTGTTTTGCAAGAAAGGAGACAGGTGTTCTTGGTTCCTGAAAGCATTATTTCATTATTAAAAATTAACACATTTATCGATCGATTACTTAAAAGTTCTTGAAGAACGAGTGAAGTTGGAAATACTTTTCTTGCATGGAGTTCTTCCTGTGTTTGATTTCCATTATCCAAATTCTGCATCACCATAAAAGACAATGTCACTTAATGAAATGATTCTATGGTAAAACTCAAAGGTTTACCTTTATTTGTGCAGTCATATTATCTGAAATAACTCTCTGTTGAATCTGCTCTAAAGGAGCAACTTCCTGGACCTGATCTGTTGCTATTTTTTCTGGATGAACTTTCTGCTCGACAGAAGCAGCTGCTGTTGCTGCTGCTGTCTGGCTCCGTAGAAATTCGTTCTTCGATTCTAGATTCGCTATCTGATCCTTGAGGCTAGAGAAAATATGTAAGTTTCAGTAGTTTACTTGGGTTTTTATGCTACTTTCAGTTTTTTGTCTCAGTATTCCTTCCAAAATTTGTTTTCCATTTAATTGTTGTAGGCCACTTAATTCAATCATCTGTGACATTTAATGTGAAAAACTTTAAATCCTCACCAAAATATTTACTGACGATTATCTACTGAAGCTAATGAATGCAAATTAACTACTGGTGTAAAAATGTTGCAATTTAAAAAATTCTAAAATGAAAGGAAAGAAGGATTATTTATCTTGAATTCCATAGTTGTGTTATCATTTGATTTATTTTAAAGTATCCTTCATGACATTTTACTTAACCTACACTAAGTTTATGTTATCAGCATATAGGAAAATTATGTGCAAATAATATATTTGATCTTACACTTTGATCTCTTCAGAAATCTCTTCATTCTTTGATTCTTCCAATTCCAAAGCCTTCTGGCATAGAACCTGATTCTCAGACTCAAGGTTCGACAAACTCGATTCTAATCTGGAGTAGTAAAGAATAGATAGTCAATTGCAGTTTATGATTGTGGATATGTTGTGTGGCAAATTATTACTTAAGGACCTTTCAATAGTCTCCTGAAGTTGTATTGCTTTGAGCTGTGCTTCCTCTGACTCTTTCAGCCTTGCTTGGTTCTCATTTTCAATTTCTAAGAACCTTACTTCGAACTCTTTAATCTTCTTCATTAGCTCTTCTACTTCACTCTGTATATTCAGAACTTCAAGGTAATTATTTGTCATCATATTAAGTGTAAATTTTGTGAAGTAAGAAGTATTTAAATATGCTGCATTGCTGCTATTTCTTCAAGATTTTCAGTGTATTGTATTTAAAATTGCGGTCAGAATCAGCTCCAGCAGTATGGTATGCTTGATATGTCACACATAGCTGTATTTGGTGTTTACTGTATTGCCACAAATAAGTGAAAATATATGTTTTCATACACAAGAAAGTATCTACTTTTTATTTCAGAAAACGGTCCTGAACTCGTTCCGATAATTACATAATTCTCTCATTTACCTAATGTACCACATATCGATTTCACGAACAAGGATCCTCTCCATTAATGGAGAGGCAAGTAGTTGTTTTTCTTCGTATTTTGAATGACAACAAAGTGATTTCATAATAAATAAAAGGATAAAAGTGTCATTACATGTTATGTTTTGTGTATTATAATATGGTACTTGCCTCTCTATTAATAGAGAGGATCCTTACTCCGATTTCACCGAACCGCATACTAGGTTCGTCATAAAGAATGTTTCATAAAATTAATGTAAAAAGTGATGAATCACATACCTGTCGTACTAGGTAAATATATCTGCACCATTAACCTCTAACCCTTAGTGGTATCAAAGATACAATATTAATCTTAGAAACACACTTTCTTTCCTTATATATCATTTAGAAACATTTCATACTGTGCTGATCGAAATTTTTGAAGTTTCTTCATGTACATCAAGTTTCTTATATCAAAATACCATTTTCAGATTCTACTAAATAGTCCATTCTAATTTTATTTTACCATGTCGATAATATAACAAAACTTTTATCTAATGTCATTTTATTGTTCAGACATTTTGAAAGTAAAATTTCTCAATTATATAGGAGACAGAATTTCAGATTTACCTCCAGCTCCTCATTTTTATTTGTCAGTAACTCTAGCTTAGTGTTGTCCACAACAGGAACCTCTTTAATTACTGGTGGAGCTTGTTCAATTGCTAATATTGCTGCTTCTTTCTCATGTATAATTGCAGCATGAGCTTCATCTAGCTGAGCTTGCATTTCTTGTAAAACATTTTGTAGTTTTGCAATCTCTTGCCCTTTAGCTTCTTCAAGGTCAACCTGCAAGTTACACTTTACTGATTAGATAGTGTGGATAGAGTGCTTTAAGAACAACTCGAGTTATTTTTCTTCTTTTCACCGCAATCTCAAATAGTTGTACTTACAGTTCATCACTGGCTAAACACCGCGAAAAAACATCGTGAATGGAAAATAATAGAAAGAGTTCATACCCTCATGTGCTTTTCTATATCTAGTCTCCATGTAAGCTCCTCAACACGCTTCTCCAACTTGTCCTTTGCTTCCTTAAGTGCCCCCGTGTCCCTTGCAGCCTGGTCAATAACGTGTAACGGTTAACAACCCTCTACTTTTCAAATAGTCCATTTTCTTTAGTATTTGACAGAAAATTTGATGAAACTAATGCTTAAGAAGTACAACTCACCATCCGAAGCATTCTGAGTTCTTTCTTTGCTACTTTAGCTCTCCAGAGACATTGAAGTGTAATAGTTGCTTTCTTCTTTTGTTTGTAATCAAAAAGAGCTAAGGCTCTTCTCCATTGTGTCTGTGAGAGGAAATTAAATGGAGCAACTAAAGTTATCAATATAAAAGACAGAAGCTATGTAGTTTCATATTTTGTATGCTCATATACAAACTTTCTGGAACTTTTTTATCGATAGGAGTAAAGATGGAATTTTCAATGAGAAAATATATTTCGGATTCCAAATTATTTCATTATGCATGCCATGATCTATGTTGGTTTTAGAATTCCTTCTTAAGATGTCTTTACCTGAACTTTGATTGAAGCCTTTGTTTTTCTTCTATGGCTGTATTCATTTCGTGCTGCTAATGCTCGCAACCCAGATTGAATAACTATAGTTGATGCTTGTAATGATGTATAATACATTCTTGCTCTGTATGTACGCACATGTTTCTGTATCCGGATAGAAGCTGCTTCCCTTCTCATATCTTTGTAGATTTTACGTGCAAGTTTTGCTGTGATATTAAAGGGAAAACAAAAGTAATTCAAGTCAGTTTTTTTCTAAGGAGACTAGAGCAGAACATTACAATAATGTTCTTATGGAAAAGGAAGGATATAAATTGTGAAGAAAGGTGACCTCTCCAAGTTTTCTGGATATAAATTGTGGCCTTTCTCAGGGTAATGAACTCTTTTCTAGTTAAATGTGTTCGGATTTTTCTCTGTATGCGTCTAGCTGCTTTAGCTAAGATTTCGGCTCGTCGGGCATCTAATTCAGCCATCTGACCAGCTCTGAGAAATACTTTAGTTTTTCCCATCTTATTGAAACATCAGAGGGAAATGCATCAGACCTTATAACAGATAATTTCGTGGGAATTTTATGGATAACTATGCCTTTTGCTTCTATATAACATATTTTTCCATATAAAGACTTACTTGATAGCCTTTTAAGCCCATCTCGTCGCATATGGCAATAGATGCTGTTTTCTCATCAGATCTGCTCAGAAAAAAGTATTAATTGTCATGTGGGGTTATATGAAAAGATCAACATATATATAATAGGACTTGATAACGAGTCAGATAGATCTTTGATATTCATTTTTCGATGTGAGCCTTAATTGGTTATCTATTTATGAGGTATATCCTAGATCATTCTCATTGTAATTTTCAACTAATGCTTCAAGTAGTTTAGCAGAACTACAGAAAAATGCTTGTATTTTATCTTCAACTCATCATTATTACTCTCTCCTCTTGAAGGTATGGATGACATATAACATAATAAAGGTTAAAGAAGTATCATTTTTATTTTCCGGTAAACTAGAATAATCTATACCCATCGAGGACACTGGGGGCTAGCATTCCAAAACGATCGAGAAATTCTTCAAATGTTCTTTTTGTTGGATATCCTGCACAACTAATTTGTTTGTAATCAAAAAGAGCTAAGGCTCTTCTCCATTGTGTCTGTGAGAGGAAATTAAATGGAGCAACTAAAGTTATCAATATAAAAGACAGAAGCTATGTAGTTTCATATTTTGTATGCTCATATACAAACTTTCTGGAACTTTTTTATCGATAGGAGTAAAGATGGAATTTTCAATGAGAAAATATATTTCGGATTCCAAATTATTTCATTATGCATGCCATGATCTATGTTGGTTTTAGAATTCCTTCTTAAGATGTCTTTACCTGAACTTTGATTGAAGCCTTTGTTTTTCTTCTATGGCTGTATTCATTTCGTGCTGCTAATGCTCGCAACCCAGATTGAATAACTATAGTTGATGCTTGTAATGATGTATAATACATTCTTGCTCTGTATGTACGCACATGTTTCTGTATCCGGATAGAAGCTGCTTCCCTTCTCATATCTTTGTAGATTTTACGTGCAAGTTTTGCTGTGATATTAAAGGGAAAACAAAAGTAATTCAAGTCAGTTTTTTTCTAAGGAGACTAGAGCAGAACATTACAATAATGTTCTTATGGAAAAGGAAGGATATAAATTGTGAAGAAAGGTGACCTCTCCAAGTTTTCTGGATATAAATTGTGGCCTTTCTCAGGGTAATGAACTCTTTTCTAGTTAAATGTGTTCGGATTTTTCTCTGTATGCGTCTAGCTGCTTTAGCTAAGATTTCGGCTCGTCGGGCATCTAATTCAGCCATCTGACCAGCTCTGAGAAATACTTTAGTTTTTCCCATCTTATTGAAACATCAGAGGGAAATGCATCAGACCTTATAACAGATAATTTCGTGGGAATTTTATGGATAACTATGCCTTTTGCTTCTATATAACATATTTTTCCATATAAAGACTTACTTGATAGCCTTTTAAGCCCATCTCGTCGCATATGGCAATAGATGCTGTTTTCTCATCAGATCTGCTCAGAAAAAAGTATTAATTGTCATGTGGGGTTATATGAAAAGATCAACATATATATAATAGGACTTGATAACGAGTCAGATAGATCTTTGATATTCATTTTTCGATGTGAGCCTTAATTGGTTATCTATTTATGAGGTATATCCTAGATCATTCTCATTGTAATTTTCAACTAATGCTTCAAGTAGTTTAGCAGAACTACAGAAAAATGCTTGTATTTTATCTTCAACTCATCATTATTACTCTCTCCTCTTGAAGGTATGGATGACATATAACATAATAAAGGTTAAAGAAGTATCATTTTTATTTTCCGGTAAACTAGAATAATCTATACCCATCGAGGACACTGGGGGCTAGCATTCCAAAACGATCGAGAAATTCTTCAAATGTTCTTTTTGTTGGATATCCTGCACAACTAATCCTTATTGCCTCAAGTACACCCTGCATCGGTATCATTGAAATATGTTAATGGTGTGAGAAATTTCTCATATTTACTGAATAGTCATAGATTTTGGAGACAGGAGGAATAGAATAACTTACCCCACATCTTAACTGGTTTAAGACGTTGAAGTTCTCAAAGATTCCTGGCTGCAGAACTGTATTTGGTTTCACACATCTTATGTAATGTGGTTCGGTTGTGCTCAGAGTTTCCATAAGAGATTGCAATTGTTGCTGAATAAAGAATAGAGTTAGAAGCAATTCATGGTTTAAGACTTTCGAGAAGAAGGTCGAACCAATCCATGTTGAAATTCAAATATTTGTACCTTAAACTGTGCACCAATAGAAGAGAATTTTGATTGCTTCGACGTCTCCTCAGGTAAAGGAGGGAAAAGATTAGCAACAAAATTGCACTTGGAGGCCCATAAAAGAGCTTGATGTTCTGCTACAACATAATCTTTATTTTTATCGAGAAAATAATCCGCTTGGTATGTGACCTGTACATCAAAATGTTTTATGACAAGAAATTAGTACTTTTACTTTCTTAACATGAATGCCAAGAAACAATGCTAGAATTAGCTTACATCTCCAGCATAATGGTTAATTGTGAAATCTGTTCGAGCAAGTTTTGGCTTTTTGAAGCGCTTATGTGCCTTATATGTCTGGTACATCTTTTGTGCAAAAGTCTCATGAGTTGACTTGGGGAACATGCTGCAGAAAATTTGGATGTATGAAATTTTCACCTGTTCTTTGGTTATCACTGCCTATTTAGCTAGAAGTAAATACTGTCCAAGCAAATTCTACCACCAAACTCTTCTATTTTGAGGCTCTTTTGATGCCACATTATAAGCAAATATGTTTATCTGTTTTTTCATTTAGATACATTTAGAGTTTTTGTCGTAAGAAATGACATACCAGGCTTCGTCGAGAAGAGCAATTATTCCCCCAGGTTTCTGCATGAAGGACATATAAAATAGTTTCAGTATTTCATCTGGTAGAAAAAAGGACTAGCACAAGAAATAGTGATACGATTACCTTCTCAATAAGATCAAGAACATCCTGGTTATCCACAAATTCGACATAGCTCCAATTTATTTCCTCCTTTGTGTACTCTTCTTGCTCCATCTTGAATACATGCTGTTAAAACAGATGAATTTCTATATAACTTATTCGCAGTAATGATGATTCTCAAACAGTATTTACAAGTTGTAGCCTTGCCTGATTGAAATGTTGTTGCAACTTCTCATTTGTTAGGTTGATGCATAGTTGCTCGAAACTAGTAAATGGGGCGTAAAAGACAATTATGATATAGAGATATAAATATTATCTTTCGTATACACAATGATACTACTCACCTGTTTATTTTGAAGCTCTCAAATCCGTAAATGTCAAGGACTCCGATTATGCTTACTGCATTGGAATCTTGACCGATTGAACTGTTGATCTTGTCTACAATCCTGCCATTTTTATGAAGGCATTTAATTCATTTCTTGTCCAAGTTGCATTAGGCAATAGAAGAAAGGTGGTGCTGGTTTAGACCAGATTTATTATGTTTTATGATTGGTGATAGTAGTAGTATATGTCTTAGACATCTTCATGTATTAGATTGACTTTAGTATCAGACTGTTGAGTGAAAGTATACATTGATATTATTGGTTAGTTTGTCTTTACCAGTCAAACAGTTTGGAGTACACAGTCTTCGCCAAAGCATCTCGGCTCAAAGCAGCTGCCTCCGGGTCTAGTGGTTTCGTAATTTTACCGTCAGGAGTAACAATGACACGCTGACAAAGTGAATCCTGTAGTAATTTCTCATCACACCTGAACATAAACATGTCATGAGACATTAAAAGTGAAGAATTTACATGAATTGTATGGATTTGAAAGATGGATCAAAGATTTTACATGAGTAACTCTGCAACTATTCGAAGGTGGATGAGTGATTTGTCATCTTTTAATTTGGAGGAATCAAATTCTTTCCCTTTGACGAAGTTAATGTTTCCAAGGTGAAGGATTGCGGCTACCACACGAAAGATAGCATCCTATGGGGTGGCAATCTTTGATTAAATGTATGCATAAAAAGAAATCACTGCTTCATTAAAACGTGATGCACTATGCATTGCACAATACCTGCTCATCTTGATTTATGCCTACAATATCCATTGCATTTTTCGTCTCCAAGTATTCCTTTGCGTCATTCACATTTGATACTTTATAACAGTTTGATTGATTAAGATAGTGGAATTGTCTTGGATCTCCTAGCTTGTACTTCTTGAGATCCTATTGAAAAACTTTTGAATGTTAGGTTTTGTGAGGTAATAACATGTTAATTTCTTTCAGGATAATTAAAGAGAGATCACCTCTGGTGGTGCTGCACAAAGCATGTAAAAGCAATGATAGTTTCTCTCCGGGTCAGAGACCTGACAAACTCGTGACCTTTCAAGCAGATACGTACGGATTGCAGCTCCAGAAATCTTCCCATTCTTGTCAAATTGAATTTCAACAAATTTACCAAAACGACTGCCATAAACTCCAATAATTTCGTAAGATCAACTAAAAGAGGAATTATTATAGAAAATGTGACCTGAGAAACATGTTCATACAATTTTTACCTCGAATTGTTGTTTTTGACAGTTTTGGCATTTCCAAATGCTTCCAACACTGGATTAGACTGAAGAAATGAAAATGTCACTACTTATACCTTATATTGAGTTAACTAAGAAACAATTTGTATTGAAACTCACCTCCAAAACTTGTTGCTCTACAGTTCTTCCTTCTGTATTAGATCTTCCTCCCATGAATGCTAGATATCTCATTAGCATTTTGGTTGTTTCTGTTTTACCAGCTCCACTCTCTCCACTTACCAATATGGACTGACTTCCATTTTCGTTTATCATCGCCCTAATACATTAAGCCGAGTTAACTCTCACATCAATTGTTATCTAGTTAACTTGTGCCAAATCTATTTCTACATTGATCTATACCTGTAACATGTGTCTGCAACAGCAAAAAGGTGAGGACTCAACTCTCCAAATGCTGCACCTTTGTACTGCTCCATCATATGGATGTCATACAAGTGTGGCAATCTTCGAAACGGATTCACCGCAATTAAGATATTCCCTGTATATGTCTGCCCATTTCACTAATAATTGTCAAATTTTGCTACTTTTATATATATATATCACATGTCTTTACAAATTTAGCTACAAGTTGGTTAGCTTGTTATGACTCACATATATCTCATTGAGAGAAAATCGACAGGCGAGATTATACAGGACTCCCGGCTCATGTAGATATGCTAGTTTGGTCATATCATCAACCCCTGCAGGGGGTGCTTCTGTATCTTTCGGATATATACTTGAAATTTCTTTGACCACCTGAAAATGAAGATAATGATAATGTTTAGTTTATATGCTTCTGTACAAGCATTGAAGTTATTAGTATGATGGTATGTGCTGGATGGTGTATTGTTGAGCCTAGGGCAGAATTCTTGTTACACAAGGCCAACCCAGCCAATTGGATCATCATGTGTTTCTTGAACTTTTGTGGTTAGTGAAGAACGGCATAGTATACGAGGATCTCACCTAATGTGGTTTAGGGAGGATAGGTGTACTAGTAAAGGGCGCCCAGTGCACTAAAGTATTTTTATTTTGATGAAAAATGTGACTTGACCATAGTCACCTAATACGTGGTTTACGTGGTACGTTACTCTAACGACAAATATTGGTATGCTCGGGATATTCAGTAGGTTTCTATAGCTCTCTACAATCGTTTCTGGTGCTGCTTCTTTTGGGTTTGAATCAACTTTTCTTTAACCATAGGAAAACTATCCAAGGATAAATTCTTTCTTGTTTGTTGTAGCTCATTTATATAAGGGAGTGTACATTACCAATTATTTTTCTTTTCTTTTACTTAAGTTGTAGGTAATAAAATAACCACGAATTGGTACGAGAAAACCAATTCACAATTCTCTACCAAAATGAGAGAATTGTGTTTGAAAACTTCAAGTATATATTTTAATCTTGCAATAGCATATGATCCAATAAAAAGAATATGCTGCGACTAATACTTATATTTGAATGCCTATGCCTACTCCTTCTAAGTTTGTATGGATGATGAAAATCTTCGCTGGAGCATTAGTGTAAAATTTACACTGATATTATTAGTTAAAATTCTAGGAAGTTTGTTTATATTATAGTTGCGGTTGCGATTGCGGTGACAGTTGTGATTATTGTATTTATGGTTATTGCGGTCATGAGGTTGTGGATTGTGGTAGTAGTGGTATAAATTTTTTGTGATTAACCAAATATTTTTGAATTCAGTGTCATCCAAATGTGGTTTGATCTGATTGTATTGCTTTCCGATGCGGGCGTATCATTATGATTCAGTATCACACCCCATTGCAATGTGATGCGGTTGCGACAATCACTGAAACCACAATATTGTGGCCGCATCACGTAATCCGGTCCACAATTTTAAACAATGATTCCAGCTGTCAATGCTCCCAGGCATTTTATCAAGTTTAATATCCGTTTTTAAAGGCTGACATGCAGTCACGATTTTGCTTTATTTTCATATATATATATATAACATAAGCATTAGTTATAATTTTAACTTAACATAATACTTCAGTTGACTAAACTCTATTAAAAGAAAAAAAGGTTCATTTGATGGTTCACCCTGTAATTATTTTAACAACTTATTTCATTACAATCATTCAGATCCAAACTAGCCATGCTATTCTAATCAAAGATCAAATTTCTACACCTATCTCTGAAAAACATGTGATGTTTAATATCTAATAGTTAACATCTTCAATATGGAGTTATCCTACTAAGTTCTCTAATATTTCACTAAGAAATAACATAGCTTTCACTATTCAAGTTTTATGATCAGGTTACAGAAAACTTACACTTTTCCCATCTATGGTTAAGATTTTTGCTTTTTTGCCATTGATTTCTGCCACCTCACCATGGATCCATGCAATCTCAGGATCTTCCACCCAAACCTGTGATCCAACAATGATGTTCACTGGTGTTCCCTGAACCATTACAAAAGAAAACAAAGTGTTAAATCATTATATGAATGACAGCAAAAAGTTTTTAAGGAGGTCAACAACATTAAAAAAAACATGTTTTTCATAAGCTTACCATGTTGCTAAGTTCTGCTGATCATGAAAATGAGAATGGTGGGTGATAGAATTGAACCAAAAAGAATGGATGTTTATGAATGAGTTGATAGCAGGTAGAGGGTGTTGTTTTTTAAAGAATGTTTGATTTGTTACAAGAGGTTTACAAAGTAGAAAGGAATGTTCAAAAGGAAAACAAAAGCATAAGTAATGACAGGGTGGTAAGTCTTTAAAGCTAAAGTGGTAGCATGCAACTCATTTTAAATTGTGGTTATTGCAGTCATTAGGATTAGGATGTGGAGTATGGTATGAATTATTTTATGAATAAAAAATATTTTTGAAATCGATGCAATTTAATGTAACCCGATACAGTTGTGCTATAGCCTGATGTGGTTACATTGTGATCTGATGCAGTTAAAATGTGGCCCGATGCGACGCATCATTGTAATTCGATGTCGCACCGCAATTGCGGTGTGATACAATTGCGGTGGTCACTACAACCATAATATTGCTCGATACGACGCATCATTGTAATTCGGTGTCACACCGCAATTGCTGTGTGATATGGTTGCGGTGTTCACTGTAACCGTAATATTGTGGCGGCATCACGTGATGCGGTCCGCAATTTGTATCATTGGAACACATGTATGTTTTCTTAGATCTTTTCTCATATGTTATATTGTGCAAATAATAATGAAGTAAAAATAACAAAAATAATGAAGGTTTTAAAATTTTCAATTAACATATTTTTATTGGTGCGAGAAAGCATATTAGATAAGATAGGAGAAAAGAAGTTTATTTTTCTTACCACCCTACCTCTAAAGTCTCATGCACTTTTTTTGGTTCTTTCCACAACAGGTGCTGACTTGGCACCATGAGATTCACTAGAAAAAAAGTATAAGAATGAAGAAAAAAAGTTTCAAATATTAAATTTGTGTTTGCAGCCTGCAACATGATCACACAAGTGGAGCCCATACATGTTGCTTAAGGTATCAGAAGAATGAATCATAATTTGGAATTCTTTTGTTTTTTAGGTATATTATAAGTTTGATTTTAATTATTTTGCTACGGTCTGGTCCATTGTATTATTTGGCATGGTGGTGTGCAGTTAAATGCATAGCTGGTGCTACTTGTCTTTTTCATTATAGTAATTACAATCATAAAGTTCATTTTCACTCATGGTAAAGATTCATTCATTATATATATCATTATCTCATTGATATTCAACTTGAGTGAGGACAGAATAAAAAGTTGGGTAAAAATAAAGACTCAAATGTAACAAACTAGGATTTATATACTACAGACTGAGATAGCAATTAATTACTATTGGAGGGAGTTGGTATATTGGTAGGATAGGCTAAAGAATACTTAGGTACATATCATAATATATTGATATTAATTTCTATTCCAATCATAGATACTTAAGGTCATTATTTCCAAAGCCAAATGTCAATGAGTTGAAGGAAGGCTTTCTTCTTAAAAATGAGCAAATATCTATATCCCAATTTCTGTCTCATATGTTGTATTGAACCAATGATAATAAAGCAAAACCAATATTAATGATGAACATTTAAATTTTTTAATTAATATGACATATTTTCATTGTTACGAGATAATATATGGGACAACATATATTTGTGACTTACAAATGCATTTAAAAAAAAAAGGAAAAGCAGATTGTGAAAGTTGTCCCACACACAAAGGCCAATATGGACCCAAAATTTCCAACATCTATGTAAATCTCCACAATCCAAAAAAACTGTTTTGCCACTATTATAATTTCATCACTTGAAGTTTAACTAACATTCTAAAATCATACACACTATCACCCAAAATTTATTTATGATTTCTTTGTATATATTGAATCATATAAAGGAGGTTATAGATAGCAGAAAGTGCAAGTTTTTCCTTTGTGGGATGGCTGAGGTAGGTGTCATATTTTTCGTAGTTGTATAACATTTTTAGCCATTTTTTTTGAAAAAAGTGATTCATATTCATATTCTTTCAACACCAATTTTTTTTAAATGTTTCTTTACTTTATCTTAAAATACATGATAGCTCCATATTAACTCCCTAAAGTAAATCAAATGTTACCCAACATTGTTAAGATATATTGTACCCAAAAAAATGTCTCAATTTTTTGGCCTTGGGTGTGACCATAAATTCACATGACAAAAGGGGTGCTGTGATGTGGTGGTGGGTCCTTGAAGCATAAGAAAAAGCCTAACACAGCGTGGCTTTCCAACCAAACTTTGTTGATCATTTTTTTCTCCTTTTGTCATTAGTTTAAAGAAATTTGATGATGTGGGTATCATTAATCATCATTACTCTCGTTTATTAAGTGTTTTTCCTTGGTTGGTTTTGTCAAATTTTAACATGTTAGTGTCGCCTATATGACCCTCTTGGAAATTTAGATCTTGATGTACTAAATACTATTATATTGAGGAATAAGTAACTAATGTCTTATATTTTGCTTTATCTGTCAATAAAAACATATCATATCAATTAAAAATGAAAATTTTAATTTTAATTATTATCCTAAGAGACAAGATTTGTAATAACATATCTATATTGTATATTAAGAAGATGCTTCTCTTGCTGGTCATTGGTTCAAAGTAATTTTATTGAAACTCACTTTTTTTGTGTGATTTTGACTGAATTTTCAGCAAAGGTTGTGTACAAAATTCAGAGATGGGGAGAATGGTTTGATAAGTTGGGACAAAGCCCAATTATGTTACTCATGCTTACCATAGATCCATGGAGTTTCTTGATGGATATACTTACCTAAACCACTGTCATCCTCTTGGATTAACTGATGAGAAATTCAACACTAACAATGTAAACTTTAACAGAGTATATATAACGGATAATAATTTCTCCAACTTGCTAGAATTTATAAGGAGTAATATCAAATAATGCAGTAACACACAAGGGAATACAATCAACCAAGCCCCACTATAATCAAAATAGGAATACAATAGTGTCTCCAAAATACAACACAAAATATGCTCAACAATACGCTACAACAGAGCAACAAGCTTGAAAATGAGAACAAGAAAAACAAGAAAAACAACTACTGTAACAACTCGTTTTCTACCACCTTGGACATCGTCTCACTGATCCAACCATTCAGAATGAAGTACTATAAGCAGTGAACATGCTGTCCAAATTTCAGCCCGATCCAATGGCTGCTCGGAGTTACTGCGGGTTGAGTTTTCTTATCTTCTCTCACACTTTTCAATTGTCTCTTTTTGCATAAATTACCTTGACTCCCTTGCCACATCTGACCCCTATATATTAGATTAAGTGGGACACGTAAGCTTTTCCCAACTAGGTCTTTCTCCACATAGGAAGGGAGCCCAAACCCAACATATCTCCCCCTCACAACTATGTGGAGATAATCGCCAAACCGACAATCTCACAATAAGTTTCAAACTTCCACCTTGATAAGGCCTTAGTCATCATATCAACACCATTATCATTTGTATGAACCTTATCCAATTCCAACAACCTAGCATCCAAAATATCATGTATCCATGATACCTCACATCAATGTGTTTGGACCTAGAATGAAAAGTTGAATTCTTCCCAAGATGAATTGCACTTTGACTATCACAAAATAACATGTATTTCTCTTGGACAAAACCAAGCTCCTGCAAGAATTTCTTCACCCAAAGCAACTCTTTGCATGCTTCTGTAGTAAGGGCAATGAACTCTGCCTCAGTAGTGGATAATGCAACACACTTTTGCAACCTGGATTGTCATGCTACAACTCCCCCTTCAAACTTAATCAAGTAACATGAAGTGGAGTTTCTGGAATCAATGTCTCCAGCCATATCAGAATCAGTATAGCCCACAAGAGTAGGTTTATTACCTCCAAAACAAAACCTCATACTAGCAGTACCACAAAGATACCTCAAAATCCATTTCACAGCATTCCAATGCTCTCTACCTGGATTTGACAGAAATCTACTAACTATACTAATATCATGTGCAATATCTGATCTTGTACACACTATTGCATACATCAAACTTCCCACAACATATGCATAAGGAATCCGTTGCATATCTAATTTTTCAGCTTCATTTAAAGGACACTCTTTAGCACTCAACTTAAAATGAGTAGCAAGAGGAGTGCTTACCGCCTTAGCATTTTCCATCTGGAACTTCTGTAACACTCTCTTAATATAGTATTTATGTGATAGCCAAAGTTTCTTTTCTTGCCTATCTCGCATGGTTCTTATATCAAGAATATGCTTAGCACTCTCATGTATTTCATGGCAAATGACTTGCCTAGTTGCTTCTTTAACCTGTCAATCATGAAAATATTTTTCCCAACAATAAGCATGTCATCAACATACAATAACAGGATGATAAAATCACCATCAATAAACTTTCTAATGAAGTATCAAAAGTAGTCTTCTTGTAGCCTTGCTCATACATAACAGACTCAAACTTCTTGTACCATTGTCGTGGAGCCTGCTTCAAACCATATAGACTCTTTCTCAGCCTACACACAGTCTTTTTTCCCTTCAACAAGAAAACCATCAAGTTGTTTCATATAAATCTCTTCCTTCAAATCACCATGAAGGAAAGCAGTTTTTACATCCATTTGCTCTACCTCTAAATCAAGAGTAGCAGCCAAACTCAATACAATTCTAATGGATGACATCTTCACCATAGGAGAAAAATCTCACTGAAATCAACACCATTTCTCAGTCTGAAATCTTTAACCACCAATCTGGCTTTATACCTTGGAGATGTAGAATTACTTTCTTACTTCACCCCGTAAATCCACCTGTTTTCCAAAACCTTCTTCCCTTTTGGCAATTTGACCAAATCAAAAGTGTGATTATCATTGCAGGACTTCATTTCCTCTTGCATTGCATCCAACCACTTCTTCTTTTCTTCATTTTTCATGGCCTCATGATAATATTCAGGTTCTCCTCCGTCTGTCATAACAACATAGTCATTAGAAGGGTATCTAGTAGATGATTTCCTCTGCCTATTAGACGTCCAAAGTTGAACTTGAGATGATTTCCTCATATTATGACATCTCATGTTCATCTTCACTAATATCAATGGGAAAATCTAACTCATCTCCAAGTTGTTGATCACCAACATAATCATGTTGCTCACCATTTTGAACGTTATGCTCAACTGTATCCAAATCATGTTTTTCTTAACAGGATCATATAACCTGTAGCCAAATTCATCTCCACCATAACCGATAAAGATGCACTGCCTTGTCTTCGCATCCAACTTGGACTTTTCATCCTTTGGAACATGCACAAATGTCTTGCAACCGAAGACTTGCAAATGGTCATGCCTGACATTCTTGCCAAACCAAATCTTGTCTGGCACCTCAGTATTTAGAGCAACTGTAGGACTAAGATTAATAACATGCACTGTCGTGTACAAAGCCTCACCCCAGAAATGTTTAGGTAATTTTGCTTCAGAAAACATGCACCTAACTCTTTCAACCAAAGTTTTATTCATCCTCTCCGCTAAGCCATTAAGCTGAGGAGTCTTAGGAAGAGTCTTTTCATGTCTAATACCTTGTTGTTTGCAGTAAATATCAAACGATCTATAATACTCACCACCATTGTCAATACGAATGCATTTAAGCTTCTTGCCAGAGTGTCTCTCAACCAAAACATGGAATTGTTCCAAATTTTCAAGCACGTGGTCCTTTGTCTTCAAAGCATAGACCCAAAGCTTCCTTGAACAATCATCAATAAAAGTAACAAAGTAAAGTGCACCACCAAATGACTTTACCTTCAATGGACCACAAACATCAGAATGCACCAATTCAAGCAACTCTGACTTCCTTAAGGGAAGATGCTTCTTAAAGGATACTTTGGTCTACTTACCAGCCATGCAATGATAACATTTCTCCAATTCTGCACTATTTAATCCTAGAAGTACATCCTTTTTGGCTAAACAATTCAACATTTTTTCACTAATATGACTAAGTCTGCGGTGCCATAAAAAGAAGCTTCCGTATCCATGGCATTCACACTTTATTTAGCAACCAAAGCTTTTGTCCAATATAGTTTAGAATTTTTCTCCCCTCTAGCCACAACCAAGTTACCTCTAGTGAGTTTCCATTTTCTAGAACCAAAGTTATTATCATAACCATCATCATCAAGCATATGCATAGAGATCAAATTGAAACAAACATCTGGAGCATGTTTAACTCCTCTCAGCAACAACTGCACTCCGATGTTGGTATGCAAACAAATATCACTAATGCCAATTACCTTTGACACACCATCATTACTCATCTTCAACACTCCAAAATCACCAGAAGTGTAAGATGTGAAGAACTCCTTCTTTGGTGTAACATGCAGTGTAACACCACTATCAATTATCCACATACTCTCATCTGATACAAGATTAACCGAATCACGATAACGAAGAATAATAAGATCGTCACAAGTAGCAGTAGTAACACAATCATTATCACCATGATTCTTCTCGTTCTGCTTGCCCTTCTTGTCTTTGTTCTCCCTTCTCCATTGAAAATAATTCTTCTGTATGTGACATGCTTTGTGACAATAGTGACACTCCATATTCTTGTATCTGGACTTAGACTTACTTCTTCCTTTTTCTCTATCATCTTTTGGTTCCTTTCTATGACTTTTCTCATGTTTACAGTGACAAACACCTCAGAATGAGATGAAGTACCACATGTCTTCCTTCTCATCTCCTCATTAAGAATACTTCCCTTTATACTCCCCAAAGAGACAATACCATCATGGGCTGAATTTGTAATTGAAACTCGAAATGTTTCTCAAGAATCTGGTAGAGTATTCAATAGCCATAGTCCCAACACCTCATCATCAAACTTGATACCCATTCTTGATAATTGATCAAGGACCCCTTGAAAATCATTCAAGTGATATGAAATAGAATTTCCCTCCTTGTACCTCAAATTCATCAAGGAATTCAACAAGTATAATTTATTATTCCCTGATTTAGAAGCATATAAAGATTCAATTTTCTTCCATAAATATTTTTGCATTTTTCTCATTAGCAATGTGATTGTAGACATTGTCTTCTACATATTACCGAATGAAACCACAAACTTGTTGATGCTGAAAACTCCAATCTTCATCAGACTAGAACTTTGGCTTCTTAGTAGCAAACACATGAATATGCAAATTCTTCACAAATAATAAATCTTTCATTTTTCCTTTCCACAAGTGATAGTTGGTGCCATTTAAACATATCATTCTATGTGTATTTGCCTCCATCATTCAACCAAGTCAAATAACCTCAAACCCCAAAGAGCACTGATGCCACTCTGATGGGAAATTTAACACAATAATAATGTAAAATATAACAGAGTATATGCAGAAAATAATAATTTCCCCAACTTGCTAGAATCTATGAGGAGCAATATAAAATAATGCAGTAACACACAAGGGACACTGAAATTTTAACGTGGAAAACCTTCCCAAAGTGAGAAGTAAAAACCACGGGCACAAGGCAGTTAATCAAGCTCCACTATAATCAAAATAGGAATACAAGAGTGTCTCCAAAATACAGCACAAAACATGCTCAACGGAGCAAAAAGCTATAAAATGAGAACAAGAAAAACCAGGAAAAACCATAAAAATAGCTGCTATAACAACTCATTTTCTACCACCTCGGACATCGTCTCACCGATCCAACCGTTCAGAATGAATTACTATAAGTTGTGAACCTACTGCCCAAATTTCAGCCCGATCCAACGGTGAACAAAGACGCAGTCGCGCGTTTCCCACGGCTGCTCGGAGTTCCTGTGGGTCAAGTTTTCTTATCTTCTCTCACACTTTTCAATTGCCCCTTTTTGCATAAATTACCCTGACTCCTTTGCCACATCTGACCCCTATATATTAGATTAAGTGAGACAAGTGGACTTTTCTCAACTAAGTCTTTCGCCACATAGGAAGGGAGCCCAAACCCAACACTAACGACCTAAACCTATATTAACAAATTCCCTTTCGAATAAATATAATATTCTACTCATCACATTTTATGTATCTTCTTACTACACAGTTTTTGGTACTAATAATGATATCCTCTTATCCTTTGAGTAAGAAATTAACTCCTTTCAGGTGTCTGAGTGCTCCTTCCAACAAGTGTAGCTCTCAGGAATCAAACTTTTAACTTTTTAGTTATTATAAAAATCTAGCAAGACTTTACACCACTAGACCAACTTTTGGTTGGTTTTCTTATTATACACAGATGATGATAATATAATTATTAAACTAGACACAGTAAAATTGTGACAGATGTTCAAAACTGAGGCTATTTTCGTGAAGCAAAACTTGATTTCCAAAGATAAGTTTATTCAAATGTTAAATTTCAAAAATCAAAACACTTGAAAATGGTGCAACAAGTCATTCTTTTTTTGGGTACATGGTGGAAGAAGTCATTCAGAAAAGATAGAAATCACTTGGTAGAATTGCATAAGACAATAATAGTACATAGAAAATAAATTTTGTATCATTATTTTTTAAAATAAAAAAATGTAGAGAATGTGTGAATACTCAATTCTATCCCACCTATTTTATAAAATAAAAAATACAAAAAAAATCAAAACAATATAAAATACATAAAAAACTTTGTTACTCATCCTGGAATTAATTTTATCTCCAAATCATAACTAACGATTATTTAATAACCAACATTTTTACTTCAAATTTTAATTTTCAGTTTCATTATTTATTCCAAAATTAAATTAGTAGTTTCAGTTTTAATAAAAAAAAAATGAAGTGTCTAAACTTTTTAATTAAGATTTATGGTTTCAAAATTTAATTAAAAAACGATATGAAACTGCAAAAAGCAAAGACACCATTATAAAATAAAAACAAAGTTAGTTTAATATTTATAAAATAAAAAATAGAAAACAAAATTACAAGGAAACAATGGGTCTGACTCTTGGAGCATGAAACTTCATATGAACCACACATACAGAAAGAGAAAACAAAAATAATGTCACTATCTTTCTCCATACATACATCAACTCCCCTCATTCATAGGTATGAGTCACATCTTCCTCTGTTTGTTTATTATGTTTGAAGTTAATTATTTTCATCTCATTAAATTCTAGTTCTTAATATATATTCATCTTTACTTGCTTGTGTAAGAAAAAAAAGGAAGGTTCCCGAGTTTGGCTCATTTCTATTACTAGAGAGGCTAGTGAAGCCTGTGATTATGACATGTTTCATACAAAATTAATGTTCTAGATTTAAAATTAGAACTAGTTTAATATTTAAAAAAATAAAAAATAGAAACACAAGTAAACAAATGGCTTGACTCCTAGAGTAGGAAGCTTCATCTTCTTCTTAACCACCCAAGAAGAAAGAGAAAACAAAATCAAATCCTCTATACACAACTTGACTCCCTCCATTTATAGGTTGAGTCACATCTTGATCTTTTCGTTTATCATGTTTGAAGTAAATTATTTTCCTCTCAATAAAATAAGGTTATTAATAAATATTCATCTCTACAAACTTGGTACGATAAAAAGGAAGGTACATGAGTTTGGCTCCTTTCCATTATTGGAGAGGTTAGTGAAACTTAAAATTATGACACATGACATAAAAAACGAATGGATTAGATTTAAAAATAAAATTCATTTAATATTTAAAAAATAAAAAATAGAAACACAATGAAACATATTGTATGACACTTGGAGTAGAAACTTGCATCTTCATCTGAACCACCAAGGAAGAAAGAGAGAGAAAAAATAGTGTCATGATCTTCCTCTATACACACCTTAAATTCCTCCATTCATGTGAAATTTTGGTTTGAAGTGGAGGCGTCATTATTCTTGGTGAATTTATTTATTTGTCCAGTTTTAGTGCCTTTGTTCCTTTTAAGGAACTTGTTGAACTTCTTTACAAAAAGACTTATGTCTTCCATCTCTTCATTTTCTGATTTATCTCCTAATGACTCAGATTTATATGCCTTTACTTTGAGAGAGATATTTTTTTCTTCTTTTCTTCCTCTTCGTATTGTTCAAGTTTGCTGAGTTCCAATTTGTGTTCCTACAATTTACCAATTAAAGCAGTCAAGGATATTTTTGATAAACTTTTCTTTTCAGAAATGGTTGCTATGTTCTGGTGAGTGATCTCAGAACTTTTAAGTTCAAGTTACTATTTGATAATATTTTTGCAAGTGCAATAAGATGATTTGTAAGGTGAATAAATCTCTTTTGGAGATCTAGTATTTTATCTCCAAGCTTCATTCAGAACATTTCGTATTCCTGGGAGAGAGTATTGATTCTTGACCTTTTGACTTCCTCAGTTCCTTCATGTATGGTCTCTAGAGTTTCCCACATTTCTTTAGCAGCTTTGCAGTTTGATACTATAAAGAATTCATCAACGCCAAATGCTGAAGTAAGGATGTTCTTTGTCTTAAGATTGTATTGCACCTTCTTTTTCTCTTCATCATTCCATGAGGATTTCAGCTTCACTTCCCTTACACCATTAACAACAATGAACAATTATAAGGTCATTCCTCAATCGCATTCCAAATATCCAGATCTTGAGATTCTAAAATGATTCTTATTCTGATTTTCTAGAAGTCATAACATTCTCCAATAAAACTTGGAGAGCGACTGATATTGGAACCTTCTCCCATAAATGATCATGAGGCCATCTGAGATACAAGATCTGATTTGAGAATAATTTACTCAAAAAAGCTGTGGTGCTAATTGTAAGATTGAGATGACAACTAAGTGTTAGGTATCAGTGGACAGAATACACCTAAAAGGGGGGTTGAATAGGTGTAGCGGAGCTCAAATTCCGCATTTTGGGTTTTTGCACACTTGCTGAAAATGCCCAGTTAATCGATTAAGCACTGTTCATAATTGATTAAACACAGTAAAAAAAAGAATGCATAAAATCTTGTTTAATAGTTCTTTTGCATGATAGGTTATTAGAAATCAGGCAATGATACAACATATATTTTTACAGAAAATTAAACTAGTTATAGCACAACCAGTATAGAAATTATCATGTTATATCATGCAATATTACAACTTGAAATGTAAAAGAGAAAGGGATAGAAAAGATTGCGCAAGGATTTATATCCTGGTTCGTTTTGTAGTCCATTGCAAAACTACATCCAGGCATCCCCTTCTGATTTTGGGAGATTTTCTTCTTCACTATAGAACATAATGTATAGTTACATACACGCTTCCAATTACAAGACTCGAACGCTAGTTTCTTGGAACCCAAAGAACTTCGTCACTCTTGGTTTGACCTTTCCTAAAATCGCCTCCCAAGAAAACCTTTCTTACTGCGACTCGGCCCCAGCCAAGGTATCGCTCTTTATCCCAAGACCTCCAAGTCTTTGTGAAGAACACCTTACCTAACCACAACTAGGATTTTCCTAATCCTTTAATTACAATGATTTGAGTTACGAATGAGTACTTAATACTCGGATTTTAGAATAAAGATAAAAGACTAAAACCTAAGCAAGAACTCACAAGACCTCCTAGTCTAATATAAATGTATATGCATGAGGTTTCTGAAATTATGCAATCATTAAAAACTATCTCTTTTCTTTCTAGAAAACACAAGAATGATACAAGAAAGCTTTTAAAAGAACATGCAATGTGAATATGAAACTTAAAGCCTTAGCATGATCTAATCTTTTTCCTAATGCAACATGCAATATTTTCTCCTAGATATGACAGTGAGTAACTCGAAAATATGCAGAGAGAATGATGTAAAAATGTATGGATTCTTATGCCACATATGTTGAGATTTCAGTTTAAATAGAAAGCTGTGAAAAGTCCCAGTTAATCGATTAAATATCCATTTAATCGATTAACGGGTTGTTGAAAATAACAGTTTTCTGTTGAAACCATGATTCTATTGATCGATTAACAATATTCATAATCGATTAAAGAGTCTAAAAATAGCTTGTTAATGCATGGTAAATACCTATATGATATATGCTCATGCAATACATGATTTCCAAATATAATACCTTTAATGCACAAAATCAATATATTCAAATGTATGAACCTAATTATCATATATTTCTAGATGATGTCTCATTTTAGTGGATTAATTACTTTATTAAGTCTTGTGAGACTCACACATAGGTTTACCTAACCTAGACTCAATATCTATGGTAAGCATCTTAGACTTCTAAAAAGATAATATAGAATTATAACCTAAGTCTAACAAGTCACCACTTGAGTCATCAGCATGTTGTATGTTGAATGATCTTCAAGCTTGTCTTCATGTTGGTCTTCATCAAAACATAGATCAATCTTCAATGGTGCACTTCACTTTCACTAAGAGGGGGAGGGGAGTGAATTAGTTGTCTTAAATATATGACAGATTTTTCTGCAAATTTCATAGTAAATAGCAGCGGAAAATTTATGCAGAAAAATATCAATTAAATTTAAAGAGATAAAGGAGAAGAGTGTACTCAGAGAGTTTTATACTGGTTGACATTCTTGTCCACCGAAGGTTACATCCAGTACTCTTGTAGCACTAGAGATTTCTTCACTAGATATTAAGAGTAGTAATTACAAATTCCCACCCCGAGAGTTCCTTGTACCTTACTCACTCTCTAATACCTATGCACTCTTTAGAAAATAATCTTTCCAAGTGACTCTATCCGCTTTCTTATCACACTATTGTGATAGAAAGTATTTCAACAAATTGAATGAAGAAAACTTTAACAACAACAAGGATTGCCTTTACAAGATTTGAACACTATGATCTCTTGCAATCCGATAACTCTTTATACACTTAGTTATAATGCTCAGAAGGTTTGATAATATTTGAAACCACACTTAAAACAACTTCAGAAAATTTAATCTAAAAGTTAAGAACAAGTTGCAGAAAAAGTGTTTCAGAAATTTTAGATTGTGTATGTGAGTTATATATTTTTTGAATTATGAGTTTCAATGCCTTTAAATAGGCTTTCCATTCAGCCATAACACCTCTATGAAAAGGTAGGAATTGATTGGAATTATATCATTTTGTTTGGGGTGAAAGTTGTGCAGTTTGAATCTGAAAATCTGGTGTAACAACTCTCAGTAATCGATTACAACATCGACGTAATCGATTACCCAAACATTCTGTCCAACTAAGTAATTGATTATCACACTGCGTAATCGGTTACTCAAAGGGTGTAATCGATTACTCAAGCAATTTTCCAACTGAGTAATTGATTACCCTAGTGTATAATCAGTTACTTTAATATACTATAACCTTGTAATCGGTTACTCAAATGGAGTAATTGATTACCCTATTCAGTTTTGTTGGGTAACTCGTTTCTCACTCAGGTGACCTATTACTTAGTTATGGTAACATGTTACTTAGTCACTGTAACCTATTACTTAGATCCAGTAACCTGTTAGGCTGTTACATATTATTTTGAAATTTTTTTTTCGTTTATACTTGTAGTTTTCAATTTTCATTTTAAAATACTTTTTGAGCATTACTACTAATTGTATATTATAGAGTATAAGGATAGAAGTACCTATAGACTTATAATCTAAATTCATTGAAGCTTTATCTTCATTGTCATCATAAGTATTCTTCCTTTTCTTCTTTATGTGATGTTGGTGTCTTCATCAAAACCGTGTCAAAGTCAGGAGCATCATATTCTTCACTAATTACAGTACAATTCAAATATTCAACCTTCAAACCATTTAATTCATAATGTAAGCCAGTTTGAGATAGGAAGCCAAATTTTGAGTGCAGGTCAAATTGGGCATGTGACTATAATTCAAATGACTCAATCAAGCCAATTCAAGCACAATGATATAGGTTTTGGATACATTTTTTGTGTATAGGTCTTGTTGAAATAGTGGAGAACTTTTCACATTGGAATACATTTTTTGGTATAGGTTTTGTTGAAATAGTGGAGTATATTTTTTGGGTATAGGTTTATGGAGTATATTTTGTGGATAGAGGTTTTGGATTGTACATTTTGTTTAAATAGTGAAATAGTTATGTAATTCATATTTCTCCAAAGCCAAACATGCCATTTTTCAATCAAATACAATTTTTTCTTTTGAATGTATAAGTAGTATGTCTCTCCAATTCCTTAAGCCATTCACAGTCACCTAGGCTAGCACCATTCACATTCACAAATAAGTCAAGGATGACATTTTTGTTTGTTAGTCTAAATACTGCAAGGATATGCTGAAACACTTTGAAATTGATGACTGCAAACCTATCGCCACTCCGATGGATTCTAGAACATACAATGATGCTGATGAGTCTGGAAAATATGTTGACATCTCTAAGTATCAAGGTATGATTGATTCCCTTCTTTACCTTACTGCAAGTAGACTTGATATTATGTTTAGCGTCTGTCTTTGTGCATGTTATCAACCAAAAAGAGGATATTAAAATATCTTAAAGGCATATTTGATGTAGGATTATGGTATCCTAAAGGAAGTATATGTCATCTGGTGGGATATTCAAATTCAGATTTTGCTGGATGCAAATTAGAGAGGAAAAGTACAAGTGATACTTGTCATATTCTTGAAAATGCCCTAGTCTCTTGGTCTTGTAAAAAGCAAGCTTGTGTTGCTCTAAGTACTGCTGAGGCAGAATTCATAGTTGCAGGAAGTTGTCGTGCCCAATTATTGTGGCTCAAGCAACAATTGCAAGATTACAAATTAGACCTAGGATGCATTCCCTTAAGATGTGATAATACTAGTTCTATAAATCTCACAAAGAATCCAATTATACATTCCCGAACCAAACATATAGATATAAGGCATCATTTCCTTAGGGACCATGTCAAAAAGAAAGATGTTCTCTTAGAATTTGTTGATACATATGAACAACTAGCAGGCATCTTTACAAATCCTTTGGCTCAAGAACGTTTTTATAAACTTAGACGAGAACTAGACATCCTTGATAGATCCTTTCTAACTACTGGATCCAGTCATTTGCAGGATCTGGTTCAAAATCTCCTTCAAACTTTGGGGGTTGACGATGACAGAATTCGTCCAAGCCCCTATATTGAGTCGATCCTTGGTTAGGCTGAGGTTGTTGTTGATTTAGCTGATACAAATTTGCATTCAAATTCTGAATCGCTGTAGTCATTGCAGCCATGAAGTCCAGGTTAGTTGCTCCATGTCCAACCATCTTAAATCTATGAACATTAGACGTGTATGAGATACTTCTCCTACTGAAATTATATATGAGTTGTATTCTCAACTGAATAATTCAAGCAAACAATTAAGAAAACCAAGTCACACAAGAAAGCATGTGAGGCTATGCCCAAGGGCGAATAGAAAAGAATTGCTCTGATACCATGTTCTGGGTATAAAAAAATTCTGAAATGTAAAACTCCTTCATTTACGTTTTATTCCTTTTCGGAACAACACGTTAAGTAATCTAAATTGCAGAAAAGATAAAAATCGTTACCTAATGGTAACCAAGTAGGATTAGGATTAGGATTAGGATTAGGGTTAGTATTAGTATTAGGGTTTGGGTTAGGGTAAGGATTAGGATTAGGATTAGGATTAAGATTATTATTAGGATTAGAGTTAGGATTACAGTTAGGATGAGGATGAGGATGAGGATGAGGATGAGGATGAGGATGAGGATGAGGATGAGGATGAGGATAAGGGTGATGGTGACAATGAGGATGAGGATGAGCATGAGGATTAGGATTAGGATTAGGATTAGGAAGCATGAGGACAAGGATGAGGATGAGGAAGAGGATGACGATGAGGATGAGGATGAAGATGAGGATTAGGATTAGGGTTAGGATTATGATGAGGATAAGCATGAGGATGAGGATGAGGATGAGGAAGAGGATGAGGATGAGGATGAGGATGAGGATGAGGATGAGGATTAGGATTAAGATTAAGATTATGATTAGGATGATGATTAGGATTAGGATTAGGACTATGATTAGGATTAGGATTAGGATTAGGATCAAGGTTAGGGTTAGGGTTAGGGTTAGGGTTAGGGTTAGGTTTAGAATTAGGATTCGGATTCGGATTCGGATGAGGATGAGAATGAGGATAAAGATTAGGATGAGGATGAGGATTAGGATGAGGATGAGACTAGGGATTAGGATGAGGATGAGGATTAGGATTAGGATTAGGATTACAATTAGGATTAGTATTAGGGTTAGGGTTAGGGTTAGAATTAGGATTAAGAATAGGATTAGAATTAGCATGAGAATAAGGATAAGCATGAGGATGAGGATTAGGATTAGGATTAGGATTAGGATGAGGATTAGAATTAGGATTAGGATTATGATTAGGATTATGATTATGATTAGGATAAGGATGAGGATGAGGATTAGGACTAGGATTAGGATTAGGATTAAGATTAGGATTAGTATTATGATTAGGATTAGGATTATGATTAGGATTATGATTCGGATTAGGATGAGGATGAGGATGTGTATGTGGATGAGGATGAGGATGAGGATGAAGATGAGTATGAGGACGAGGATAAGGTTGAGGATAACGATGAGGATGAGGATGAGTATGAGGATGAGGATGCAGACGATGATGAGGATGAGGATGAGGGTGAGGATGAGGATGAGGATGTGGATGAGGATGAGCATGAGGATTAGGAGGAGGATGAGGATGAGAATGAGGAGTAGGATGAGGATAAGTATTAGGATTAGGATTAGGATTAGGATTAGGATTAGAATCAGGATGAGGATGATGATGAGGATGTAGATGAGGATGAGGATGAGGATGAGCATGAGGATGAGGATGAGGAGGAGGATGAGGATGAGGATGAGGATGAGGATGAGGATGAGGATGAGGATGAGGATGAGGATGAG
>NC_032014.1:6515281-6516084 GCF_001865875.1 Lupinus angustifolius | reverse complement strand
AGGATTAGGATTAGGATTAGGATTAGGATTAGGAATTATATTAGAATTATCATGAGAATGAGTATTAGGATGAGGATGAGGATAAGGATTAGGATTCGTATTAGGGTTAGGGTTAGGATCAGGATCAGGATTAGGATTGGGATTAGGATAATTATTAGGATTAGGTTTAGGGTTACGATTAGGATTAGGATTAGGGTTAGTATTAGTATTAGGGTTAGGGTTAGGGTAAGGATTAGGATTAGGATTAGGATTAAGATTATTATTAGGATTAGAGTTAGGATTACAGTTAGGATGAGGATGAGGATGAGGATGAGGATGAGGATGAGGATGAGGATGAGGATGAGGATGAGTATTAGGATTAGGATTAGGATTAGATTATGATTAGGATGAGCATGAGGATTAGGATTAGGATTGGGATTAGGATTATTATTAGGATTAGGTTTAGGGGTAGGATTAGGATTAGGATTAGAGTTAGTATTAGTATGAGGGTTAGGGTTAGGGTTAGGGTAAGGATTAGGATTAGGATTAAGATTATTATTAGGATTAGGATTAAGATTATTATTAGGATTAGAGATAGGATGAGAGTTAGGATGAGGATGAGGATGAGGATGAGGATGCGGATGAGGATGAGGATGAGGATGCGGATGAGGATGAGGATGAGGATGCGGATGAGGATGAGGATGAGGAAGAGGAAGAGGATGAGGATGAGCATGAGGATTAGGATTAGGATTAGGGTTAGGATTATGATAAGGATAAGCATGCGGATGAGGATGAGGATGAGGAAGAGGAAGAGGATGAGGATG
>NC_032014.1:6514745-6515181 GCF_001865875.1 Lupinus angustifolius | reverse complement strand
TTAGGATGAGGATGAGGATGAGGATGAGGATGAGGATGAGGATGAGGATGAGGATTAGGATTAGGATGCGGATTAGGATTAGGATTAAGATTAAGATTATGATTAGGATTAGAATTAGGATTATGATTAGGATTAGGATTAGGATTAGGATGAGGATGAGGATGAGCATTAGGATTAGGATTAGGATTAGGATTAGGATCAAGATTAGGGTTAGGGATAGGGTTAGGGTTATGTTTAGAATGAGGATGAGGGTGAGGATGAGGATGAGGATGAGTATACCGATGAGTATGAGGATGAGGATAAGGATGAGGATGAGGATGAAGATGACACTGAGGATTAGGATGAGGATGGGGATGAGGATTAGGATTATGATTAGAATGAGGATGAGGATTAGGATTGGGATTAGGATTATTATTAGGATTAGGTTTAGGGTTAG
>NC_032014.1:6514341-6514645 GCF_001865875.1 Lupinus angustifolius | reverse complement strand
GGATGTGGATGAGGATGAGGATGAGGATGAGGAAGAGGATGACGATGAGGATGAGGATGAGGATGAGGATGTGGATGAGGATAAGGATGAGGATAATAATTAGGATTAGGATAATTATTAGGAATAGGATTGGGATTAGGATAATTATTAGGATTAGGTTTAGGGTTAGGATTAGGATTAGGATTAGGGTTAGTATTAGTATTAGGGTTAGGGTGAGGGTTAGGGTAAAGATTAGGATTAAGATTATTATTAGGATTAGAGTTAGGATTAGAGTTAGGATGAGGATGAGGATGAGGATGAGGAT
>NC_032014.1:6512400-6513640 GCF_001865875.1 Lupinus angustifolius | reverse complement strand
GATTAGGTTTAGGATTATGATGAGGATGAGGATGAGGATGAGGATGAGGATGAGGATGAGGATGAGGATGAGGATGAGGATGAGGATGAGACTGGGGATTAGGATGAGGATGGGGATGAGGATTAGGATTATGATTAGGATGAGGATGAGGATTATGATTAGGATTGGGATTAGGATTATTATTAGGTTTAGGGGTAGGATTAGGATTAGGATAAGAGTTAGTATTAGTATTAGGGTTAGGGTTAGGGCTAGGGTAAGGATTAGGATTTGGATTAAGATTATTATTAGGATTAGAGATAGGATTAGAGTTAGGATGAGGATGAGGATGAGGATGAGGATGAGGATAAGGATGAGGATGAGGATGAGGATGAGGATAAGGATGAGGATGAGGATGAGGATGAGGATAAGGATGAGGATGAGGATGAGGATGAGGATAAGGATGAGGATGAGGATGAGGATGAGGATAAGGATGAGGATGAGGATGAGGATGAGGATAAGGATGAGGATGAGGATGAGGATGAGGATAAGGATGAGGATGAGGATGAGGATGAGGATAAGGATGAGGATGAGGATGAGGATGAGGATAAGGATGAGGATGAGGATGAGGATGAGGATAAGGATGAGGATGAGGATGAGGATGAGGATAAGGATGAGGATGAGGATGAGGATGAGGATAAGGATGAGGATGAGGATGAGGATGAGGATAAGGATGAGGATGAGGATGAGGATGAGGATAAGGATGAGGATGAGGATGAGGATGAGGATAAGGATGAGGATGAGGATGAGGATGAGGATAAGGATGAGGATGAGGATGAGGATGAGGATAAGGATGAGGATGAGGATGAGGATGAGGATAAGGATGAGGATGAGGATGAGGATGAGGATAAGGATGAGGATGAGGATGAGGATGAGGATAAGGATGAGGATGAGGATGAGGATGAGGATAAGGATGAGGATGAGGATGAGGATGAGGATAAGGATGAGGATGAGGATGAGGATGAGGATAAGGATGAGGATGAGGATGAGGATGAGGATTAGGATTAGGATTGGGATTAGGATTATTATTAGGATTAGGTTTAGGGTTAGGATTATGATTAGAGTTAGTATTAGTATTAGGGTTAGGGTTAGGGTAAGGATTAGGATTAAGATTATTATTAGGATTAGAGTTAGGATTAGAGTTAGGATGAGGATGAGGATGAGGATGAGGATGAGGATGAGGATGAGGATGAGGATGAGGATG
>NC_032014.1:6511909-6512300 GCF_001865875.1 Lupinus angustifolius | reverse complement strand
TGAGCATGAGGATTAGGATTAGGATTAGGTTTAGGATTATGATGAGGATAAGCTTGAGAATGAGGATGAGGATGAGGATGAGTATGAGGATGAGGATGAGGATGAGGATGAGGATGAGGATTAGGATTAGGATTAAGATTAAGATTATGATTAGGATTATAATTAGGATTATGATTATGATTAGGATTTGGATTAGGATTAGGATTAGGATCAAGATTAGGGTTAGGGATAGGGTTAGGGTTATGTTTAGAATTAGGATGAGGATGAGGAGGAGGATGAGGATGAGTATGAGGATGAGGATAAGGATGAGGATGAGGATGAGGATGAGACTGAGGATTAGGATGAGGATGGGGATGAGGATTAGGATTATGATTAGAATGAGGATGAGGAT
>NC_032014.1:6511547-6511809 GCF_001865875.1 Lupinus angustifolius | reverse complement strand
GATGACGATGAGGATGAGGATGAGGATGAGGATGTGGATGAGGATAAGGATGAGGATAATAATTAGGATTAGGATAATTATTAGGATTAGGATTGGGATTAGGATAATTATTAGGATTAGGTTTAGGGTTAGGATTAGGATTAGGATTAAGGTTAGTATCAGTATTAGGGTTAGGGTGAGGGTTAGGGTAAGGATTAGGATTAAGATTATTATTAGGATTAGAGTTAGGATTAGAGTTAGGATGAGGATGAGAATGAGGATG
>NC_032014.1:6510894-6511447 GCF_001865875.1 Lupinus angustifolius | reverse complement strand
GATAAGGATGAGGATGAACATGAGGATTAGGATTAGGATTAGGGTTAGGATTAGGGTTAGGATTAGGATTAGGATTAAGAATAGGATTAGAATTAACAGGAGAATGAGGATAAGGATGAGGATGAGGATTAGGATTAGGATTAGGATTAGGGTTAGGATGAGGATTAGTATTAGGATTAGGATTAGGATTAGGATTAGGATTATATTTATGATTAGGATGAGGATAAGGATGAGGATTAGAACTAGGATTAGGATTAAGATTTGGATTAGTATTATGATTAAGATTAGGATTATGATTAGTATGAGGATGAGGATGAGGATGAGTATGAGTATGAGTATGAGGATGAGGATGAGGATAAGGGTGATGGTGACGATGAGGATGAGGATGAGGATGAGGATGAGGATAAGGATGAGGATGAGCGTGAGGATTAGGATTAGGATTAGGGTTAGGGATATGGTTAGGGTTATGTTTAGAATGAGGATGAGTATGTGGATGAGGATGATGATGAGGATGAGGATGAGGATGCGGATGAGGATGAGGATGAGGATGTGG
>NC_032014.1:6510117-6510794 GCF_001865875.1 Lupinus angustifolius | reverse complement strand
GATGAGGATGAGGATGAGGGTGAGGATGAGGATGAAGATGAGGATGAGGATGAGGATGAGGATTAGGATTAAGATTAAGATTATGATTAGGATGACGATTAGGATTAGAATTAGGATTATGATTAGGATTAGGATTAGGATCAAGATTAGGGTTAGGGATAGGGTTAAGGTTATCTTTAGAATTAGGGTTAGGGTTAGGGTTAGGGTTAGGGTAAGGATTAGGATTAAGATTATTACTAGGATTAGAGTTAGGATTAGAGTTACGTTGAGGATGAGGATGAGGATGAGGATGAGTATGAGTATGAGGATGAGGATGAGGATGAGGATGAGGATGAGGCTAAGGATTAGGATTAAGATTAAGATTATGATGATGATTAGGATTAGGATT
Source organism: Lupinus angustifolius (assembly GCF_001865875.1). Lineage (NCBI taxonomy): Eukaryota > Viridiplantae > Streptophyta > Magnoliopsida > Fabales > Fabaceae > Lupinus > Lupinus angustifolius. Next base: position 6,510,406 of record NC_032014.1, on the reverse strand, counting down.
AGGACTATGATTAGGATTAGGATTAGGATTAGGATTAGGATCAAGGTTAGGGTTAAAGATAGGGTTAGGGTTAGGTTTAGAATTAGGATTCGGATTCGGATGAGGATGAGGATGAGGATGAGGATGAGGATGAGGATGAGGACGAGGATAAGGATTAGGATGAGGTTGAGGATTAGGATCAGGATGAGGATGAGGACTAGGATTAGGATGATGATGAGGATGAGGATGAGGATGAGGATGAGGATGAGGATGAGGATGAGGATGAGGATGAGGATGAGGATGAGGATGA
>NC_032014.1:6509710-6510017 GCF_001865875.1 Lupinus angustifolius | reverse complement strand
TAGGATGAGGATAAGAATGAGGATGAGGATGAGGATGAGGATGACGATGAGTATGAGTATGAGTATGAGGATGAGGATGAGGATAAGGGTGATGGTGACAATGAGGATAAGGATGAGCATGAGGATTAGGATTAGGATTAGGGTTAGGATTATGATGAGGATAAGCATGAGGATGAGGATGAGGAAGAGGATGACGATAAGGATGAGGATGAGGATTAGGAATAGGATTAGGGTTCGGATTATGATGAGGATAAGCATTAGGATGAGGATGAGGATGAGGATGAGGAAGAGGATGACGATGAGGATG
>NC_032014.1:6508541-6509610 GCF_001865875.1 Lupinus angustifolius | reverse complement strand
TGAGGATGAGGATGAGGATGAGGATGAGGATGAGGATGAGGATGAGGATGAGGATGAGGATGAGGATGAGGATGAGGATGAGGATGAGGCTAAGGATTAGGATTAAGATTAAGATTATGATGATGATTAGGATTAGGATTAGGACTATGATTAGGATTAGGATTAGGATTAGGATTAGGATTAGGATCCAGGTTAGGGTTAAGGACAGGGTTAGGGTTAGGTTTAGAATTAGGATGAGGATGAGGATGAAGATGAGGATGAGGACGAGGATGAGGATAGGATGAGGACGAGAATGAGGATAAGGATAGGATGAGGACGAGAATGAGGATAAGGATAGGATGAGGACGAGAATGAGGATAAGGATAGGATGAGGACGAGAATGAGGATAAGGATAGGATGAGGACGAGAATGAGGATAAGGATAGGATGAGGACGAGAATGAGGATAAGGATAGGATGAGGACGAGAATGAGGATAAGGATAGGATGAGGACGAGAATGAGGATAAGGATAGGATGAGGACGAGAATGAGGATAAGGATAGGATGAGGACGAGAATGAGGATAAGGATAGGATGAGGACGAGAATGAGGATAAGGATAGGATGAGGACGAGAATGAGGATAAGGATAGGATGAGGACGAGAATGAGGATAAGGATAGGATGAGGACGAGAATGAGGATAAGGATAGGATGAGGACGAGAATGAGGATAAGGATAGGATGAGGACGAGAATGAGGATAAGGATAGGATGAGGACGAGAATGAGGATAAGGATAGGATGAGGACGAGAATGAGGATAAGGATAGGATGAGGACGAGAATGAGGATAAGGATAGGATGAGGACGAGAATTAGGATGAGGATGAAGATGAGGATGAGGATTAGGATTAAGATTAAGATTATGATTAGGATGATGATTAGGATTAGGATTAGGACTTTGATTTGGATTAGGATAAGGATTAGGATTAGGATCAAGGTTAGGGTTAAGGATAGGGTTAGGGTTAGGTTTAGAATTAGGATTCAGATGAGGATGAGGATGAGGATGAGGATGAGGATGAGGATGAGGATGAGGATGA
>NC_032014.1:6506313-6507658 GCF_001865875.1 Lupinus angustifolius | reverse complement strand
ATGAGGATGAGGATTAGAATTAGGATTAGTATTAGGGTTAGGGTTAGGGTTAGGATTAGGATTAAGAATAGGATTAGAGTTAGCATGAGAATGAGGATAAGCATGTGGATGAGGATTAGGATTAGGATTAGGTTTAGGATTAGGATGAGGATTAGTATTAGGATTAGGATTAGGATTATGATTATGATTATGATGAGGATGAGAATCAGGATTAGGACTTGGATTAGGATTAGGATTAAGATTAGGATTAGTATTATGATTATGATTAGGATTAGGATTATGATTAGGATTATGATTAGGATTAGGATGATGATGAGGATGTGTATGAGGATGAGGATGAGGATGAGGATGAGTATGAGGACGAGGATAAGGTTGAGGATAACGATGAAGATGAAGATGAGGATGAGGACGAGGATGAGGATGAGGATGAGGGTGAGGATGACGATGAGGATGTGGATGAGGATGAGGATGAGGATGAGGATGAGGATGAGGATGAGGATGAGGATGAGGATGAGGATTAGGATTAAGATTAAGATTATGATTAGGATTAGGATTAGGACTATGATTAGGATTAGGATTAGGATCAAGGTTAGAGTTAGTGATAAGGTTTGGGTTAGGTTTAGAATTAGGATTCGGATGAGGATTCGGATTCGGATGAGGATGAGGATAAGGAATAGGATGATGATGAGGATGGGGATGAGACTAGGGATTAGGATGATGATGAGGATTAAGATTAGGATTAGGATTACAATTAGGATTAGTATTAGGGTTAGGGTTAGGGTTAGGATTAAGATTAAGAATAGGATTAGAATTAGCATTAGAATGAGGATAAGGATGAGGATGAGGATTAGGATTAGGATTAGGATTAGGATGAGGATTAATATTAGTTTTAGGATTATGATTAGGATTATGATTATGATTAGGATGAGGATGAGGATGATAATTAGGACTAGGATTTGGATTAGGATTAAGATTAGGATTAGTATTATGATTAGGATTAGGATTATGATTAGGATTATGATTAGGATTAGGATGAGGATGAGGATGTTTATGAGGATGAGGACGAGGATGACAATGAGAATGAGTATGAGGACGAGGATAAGGTTGAGGATAACGATGAGGATGAGGATGAGTATGAGGATGAGGATGCAGACGATGATGAGGATGAGGATGAGGGTGAGGATGAGGATGAGGATGTGGATGAGGAACAGGATGAGGAGTAGGAGTAGGATTAGGATTAGTATTAGGATTAGGATTAGTCTTAGGATTAGGATTAGGATTATTAGTAGGATTAGGGTTAGGGTTAGGATTAGGATATGGATTAGGATTAGGATTAGGATTTGCA
>NC_032014.1:6503863-6506213 GCF_001865875.1 Lupinus angustifolius | reverse complement strand
AGGATGAGGATTAGGATTGGGATTAGGATTAGGATTAGGATTAGGAATTATATTAGAATTATAATGAGAATGAGTATTAGGATGAGGATTAGGATTAGGATTCGTATTAGGGTTAGGGTTAGGATTAGGATTGGGATTGGGATTAGGATTCTTATTAGGATTAGCTTTAGGGTTAGGATTAGGATTAGGATTAGGGTTAGTATTAGTATTAGGGTTAGGGTGAGGGTTAGGGTAAGGATTAGGATTAAGATTATTATTAGGATTAGAGTTAGGATTAGGATTAAGAATTAGGTATCACTGGTTACAATACACCTAGAAGGGGGGGGGGTTGAATAGGTGTCGCAGTTAGAATAGCAACCCTATTTAATCGATTAATGAAGGAAGATAATCGATTATTTGAACAATCTTAATCGATTAACAAAAACAGTTTTTAATCAATTAACAGAAACAATTTTAATCGATTAAAAGAAACAGGATAATCGATTAACCAAACAGTTTTAATCGATCAAACAGAAACAGTAAGCTATTACAGTAACAATTAATTGCAGAACAGTTAACCGATAATGAAACAAATAACAGAGCTTACAGATTGTATATCAGAATAGCATCCAGTATAGCATACGAACAGAATGTATCAATTTGAATCCAATATACCAATTAATCGATTGAAAACAGTAAAGAGAGAGAGAGAGAGAGAAAAATCCTGCAACGCGAATTTTTATCCTGGTTCGTTTGCTGTCCACTGCAAACTACATCCAGGCCTCCCGGCTGACTTGGGAGATTGCCTTCACTATAATAGAATCAATGTAATTTACATGCACATTATCCAATTACAACACTTAGCAAATGACAAGAAATCAAAGAAACTATTCAATGGTTTGACTCCCTTCCTACCGACAAAGAAAACGTTTCTTTCGGCGTAGCCCCAGCCAAGAATCTCTGTTCTTTCCTTTTCTTACACTCTAAGCAATGAAGAAACACTCAATCTCTAACGGTGATAAGACACCACGAGATTCCCTTTACAACAATTATACAACAATTACAAGAGTAAAATAAAGCTATTTCTAAGCTCAAATATAACAAGAAGGCTTTACTCTAATGCACATCTAACACAAACTCATGTGAAATGACAAGTATTAGTTATGAAAACAGAAGTTACAGAATCATAAAACTTCATGAAAAAGCATCAAAATATGCATGAACATGTGAGGGAAAACATGAGAAATTATAACATGAAATGCACTCAATCCTAAATCATAGAATCTCTCATTTCTAAACTCACAAATGCACTTAACAAATAGATGCAACAATTAACACGTAAAATGCTCTAACTCTCTAATGAATGCAACATGCAACTTATGAGATTAATTCTGAAAACTCTGTTTATAAAGAATCAGTCCAGAACCCCAGATTATCGATTAAATGCCATCTTAATCGATTAACGTGATTCAAAATGATAACTGATTCTGTTTTTTCAGTTTTTCAGTTCCTACAACTTAACAAACAGTTAGGTTAATCGATTAACGTAATGCCTTAATCGATTAACAGCATTTAAAAACGTGTTCCAGTAGCAACCACTTTTCACAGCAGTTGGGTTAATCGATTAAAGGATTGGTTAATCGATTAACAGCAATTAAAATGTGTATTTTTAAATACAAAACATCAAATACGTTATGCACTTAGATAATACATGTTTAACACTTAGTTTATGCCTGGAATGCACATATACATGTATTTATGTAATGCATGAACATATTATGAATGACATATCTCATGGATGGAATGATTTACAAGATATATGCATATGAGACATGCATTAGGTGCCCTAAGCCTTGACTAAACTTAAACTAGAATCTAGTCTAAGCCTAGTACCAAATAAAGACTTAAGCACGCTGATTTGTTGATGATCTTCAAGCTCTTATAGGCACAAGTTGACCTCATCAAAACCATGACATTTAAGGAGAGCTTTCCAAAGTGTTCCTCTTGACATGCACACTTTCAAGTATTAGTATTAGGGTTAGGGTTAGGGTAAGGGTAAGGGTTAGGGTTAAGATTAAGATTATTATTAGGATTAAAGTTAGGATGAGGATGAGGATGAGGATGAGTATGAGTATGAGGATGAGGATGACGATAAGGGTCATGGTGACGATGAGGATGAGGATGAGGATGAGGATGAGCATGAGGATTAGGATTAGGATTAGGGTTAGGATTAGGATGAGGATCAGCATGAGGATGAGGATGAGGATGAGGATGAGGATGAGGATGTGGATGAGGATGAGGATGAGGATGAGGATGAGGATGAGGATGAGGATGAGGATGAGGATGAGGATGAGGATGAGGATGAGGATGA
>NC_032014.1:6503471-6503763 GCF_001865875.1 Lupinus angustifolius | reverse complement strand
TGAGGATTAGGATTAAGATTAAGATTATGATTAGGATGATGATTAGGATTAGGATTAAGATTAAGATTATGATTAGGATTAGGATTAGGATTAGGATTATGATTAGGATTAGGATTAGGATCAAGGTTAGGGTTAGGGATAGGGTTAGGGTTAGGTTTAGGGTAAGGATTAGGATTAGGATTAAGATTATTATTAGGATTAGAGTTAGGATTAGAGTTAGGATGAGGATGAGTATGAGGATGAGGATGAGGATAACGGTGATGATGACGATGAGGATGAGGATGAGGATGAG
>NC_032014.1:6502517-6502933 GCF_001865875.1 Lupinus angustifolius | reverse complement strand
ATTAGGATTAGGATTAAGATTAAGATTATGATTAGGATGATGATTAGGATTAGGATTAGGATTATGATTAGGATTAGGATTAGGATAAGGATCAAGATTAGGGTTAGGGATATGATTAGGGTTATGTTTAGAATTAGGATTCGGATGAGGATTCGGATTCGGATTCGGATGAGGATGAGGATGAGGATGAGACTGGGGATTAGGATGAGGATGAGGATTAGGATTATGATTAGGATGAGGATGAGGATTAGGATTAGGATTGGGATTAGGATTATTATTAGGATTAGGTTTAGGATTAGGATTAGGGTTAGTATTAGTATTAGGGTTAGGGTTAGGGTAAGGATTAGGATTATGATTAAGATTATTATTAGGATTAGAGTTAGGATGAGGATGAGGACGAGGATGAGGATGAGTAT
>NC_032014.1:6502068-6502417 GCF_001865875.1 Lupinus angustifolius | reverse complement strand
AAATGCAACATGCAACTTATGAGATTAATTCTGAAAACGCAGTTTATAAAGAATCAGTCCAGAACCCCAGATAATCGATTAAATGCCATCTTAATTGATTAATGTGATTCAAAATGATAACTGATTCTGTTTTTCAGTTTTTCAGTTCCAACAACTTAACAAACAGTTACGTTAATCGATTAACGTAATGCCTTAATCGATTAACAACATTTTAAAAACGTGTTCCAGTAGCAACCACTTTACACAGCAGTTGGGTCAATCGATTAACAAAAATTAAAATGTGTATTTTTAAATAAAAAACATCAAATACGTTATGCACTTAGATAATACATGTTTAACACTTAGTTTA
>NC_032014.1:6501488-6501968 GCF_001865875.1 Lupinus angustifolius | reverse complement strand
ATGGATGAGCAGAGGAGGCAAAAACTTAACCTAGGGTTTGGATTGGGTGATTCGGAATTGTATGGATTAAGGATGAAAGAGCGATTTCGGAAGGTTTGAGAGGGTTAGGATGAGGTTTACTTAATCCTATTGTACTTGGATTAGTTTGGTTACTGTTTCAGAGACTTAAAGCACAGAGAGGTTGGGAGAATGTCAAAAAAAGTACAGAACCGAGACACTGTCTGCCTTTAACGTACTGGTTTTAATCGATTAACGGGATGTTTTAATCGATTAAAACAGTGTAAAATTTGAATTTTCAAAAAAAAGTTGCCCAGGTAATCGACTAACGGGCTGTTTAATCGATTAAATCAGTAAAAATTTGAATTTTCAAAAATTAAGCCCAGGTAATCGATTAACCATTGGCATAATCGATTAAATCAGTGAAAATTTTGTTTTTAGGCAGCAGAACGGTTTCGACTTTTTAGGACACATGCATGCATT
>NC_032014.1:6500836-6501388 GCF_001865875.1 Lupinus angustifolius | reverse complement strand
TGAGGATGAGGATGAGGATGAGGATTAGGATGAGGATGAGCTTGAGGATTAGGATTAGGATAAGGATTAGGATTAGGATTTGCATTAGGATTAGAATTAACATGAGAATGAGGATTAGGATTAGGATTAGGATTAGAATTAGGATTAGGATTAGGATTAGTATTAGGATTAGGATTGATTAGGATTATGATTAGGATGAGGATGAGGATGAGGATGAGGATGAGGATGAGGAAGAGGACGGACATGAGGATGAGGATGAGGATGAGGATGAGGATGAGATGAAGATTAAGATGTGGACGAGGATGAGGATTAGGATGAGAATTAGGATAAGGATGAGGATTAGGATGAGAATTAGGATTAGGATGAGGATGAGGATGAGGATTAGGATAAGGATGAGGATGAGGATGACGATGAGGATTAGGATCAGGATGAGGACGAGGATGAGGTTGAGGATGAGGATGAGGATGAGGATGAGGATGAGGATGAGGATGAGGATGAGGATGAGGATGAGGATGAGGATGAGGATGAGGATGGGGATGAGGATGAGGATTA
>NC_032014.1:6498576-6500736 GCF_001865875.1 Lupinus angustifolius | reverse complement strand
GAGGATGAGGATGAGGTTGAGGATGAGGATTAGGATTAGGGTTAGGGTTAGGATTAGGGTTACGATTAGGATTAGGATTAGTATTAACATTAGGACTAGGATTATGATTAGGATTAAGATTAGGATTATGATTAGGATTAGGATTAGGTTTAGGTTTAGGACTTGGATTAGGATTAGGGTTAGGGTTAGTGTTAGGGTTAAGGTTAGGGTTAGGGTTAGGGTTAGGACGAGGATGAGGATGAGGATGAGGATGAGGATGAGGATGAGGACGAGGATAGATGAAAATGAGGATGAGGATTAGGATGAGGACTAGGATGAGGATTGGGAATAGGAATAGGTTTTGGATTAGGATTAGGATTACGATTAGGATTAGGATTAGGAATAGGAATAGGATTAGGATTAGTATTAATATCAGGGTTAGGGTCAGGGTTAAGGTTAGGGTTAGGATTAAGATGAGGATGAGGTTGTGTGTGAGGATGAGGATGAGGATGAGGATGACGATGAGGAGGATGTTGAGGATGAGGATGGGGATAGGGATGAGGATGAGGATGATGATTAGGATGAGGATTAGGATTGGCATAGGGTTAGGATGAGGATGAGGTTGAGGATGAGGATGAGGATGAGGATGAGGATCAGGATCAGGATCAGGATGAGGATGCGGATGAGGATGCAGATAAGGATGAGGATGAGGATGAAGATGAGGATTAGGATGAGGACTAGGATGAGGATTAGGATTAGGATTAGGATTAGGATTAAGATTAGGATTAGGATTAGGGTTAAGATTAGGATTAGGATTAGGCTTAGGATTAGGATTAGGATTAGGCGTACGATTAGTATTAGAATTAGGCTTAGGCTTAGGATTATGATTAGGATTAGGATTAGTATTAGTATTAGGGTTAGGGTTAGGGTTAGGATTAGGATGAGGATGATGTTGTGTGTGAGGAGGAGGATGAGTATGAGGATGACGATGAGTTAGGATTAGGGTTAGGATTAGGATTAGGATGAGGATGAGGATGGGGATGAGGATGCCAATGAGGATGAGGATGCGGATGAGGATGAGGATGAGGATTAGGATGAGAACTAGGATGAGGATTATGATTAGGATTAGGATAAGGATTAGTATTAGGATTAGGGTTAGGGTTAGGATTAGGATTAGGCTTAGTATTAGGACTAGGATTAGGATTAGTATTAGTATTGGGGTTAGGGTTAGCTTTAGGATTAGGGTGAGGATGAGATTGTGTGTGAGGATGAGGATGAGGTTGTGTGTGAGGATGAGGATGAGGATGACGATGAGGAGGAGGTTGAGGATGAGGATGGGGATGAGGACGAGGATGAGGATGATGATTAGGATGAAGATTAGGATTAGGGTTAGGGTTAGGATGAGGATTAGGATTAGGATTAGCATTAGGATTAGGATTAGGATTAGGATTAGGATTAGGATTAGGATTAGGATTATTATTAGGATTAAGATAAGGATTGGGAATATGATTTGCATTAGGGTGAGGATGAGGATGACAATGGAGATGAGAATGTAGATGAGGATGAGGATGAGTATGAGGATAAGGATGAGGATGAGGATGAGGATTAGGATTACGATTAGGATTAACATTTGGATTAGGATTATGATTAGGATTAAGATTAGGATTAGGGTTATAATTAGGATTAGGATTAGGATTAGGATTTGGCTTAGGCTTAGTGTTAGGCTTAGGGTTAGGGTTAGGGTTAGGATTAGGATGAGGATGAGAATGAGGATGAGGATGAGGATTGAGGATGAGGATGAGGATGAGGATGAGGATGAGGATGAGGACGAGGATGAGGATGAGGATGAGGATGAGGATGAGGATGAGGATGAGGATGAGGATGAGGATGAGGATGAGGATGAGGAGGAGGAGGAGGATGAGGATGAGGATGAGTAGGAGGTTGAGGATGAGCATGAGGAGGAGTATGAGGATGAGGACGAGGATGAGGACAAGGATGGGGATGAGGATGAGGATGAGGATTAGGACTAGGATTAGGATTAGGATTAGGATTAGGATTAGGATTAGGATGAGGATTAGGATGAGGATGAGGATGAGGTTTAGGATTAGGATTAGGATTAGGATTAGGATTAGGATTAGGATTAGGATTAGGATTAGGATTAGGATTAGGATTAGGATTAGG
>NC_032014.1:6497865-6498476 GCF_001865875.1 Lupinus angustifolius | reverse complement strand
TGAGGATTAGGATTAGTATTAGGATTAGGATTAGGATTAGGATTAGGATTAGGATTAGGATTAGGATTAGGATTAAGATTAGGATTAGGATTAGGATGAGGATTAGGATTAGGATTAGGATGAGGATTAGTATTAGGATGAGGATTAGGATTAGAATTAGGATTAGAATTAGGATTAGGATTATGATTACGAATAAGATTAGGATTAGGAATATGATTTTGCATTTGGGTGAGGATGGATGAGGATGAGAATGAGGACGAGGATGAGGATGAGGAGGGGGATGAGGATGAGGATGAGGATTAGGATGAGGATGAGGATGAGGATGACGATGAGGATGAGGATGATGATTAGGATGAGGCTTAGGATTAGGATTAGGGTTAGGATTAGGATTATGATGAGGATGAGGATGAGGATGAGGAAGAGGAGGAGGTTAAGGATGAGGATGGGGATGAGGATGAGGATTATGATGAGGATGAGGACAAGGATGGAGATGAGGATGAGGATGAGGATTTGGATTTGGATTAGGGTTAGTGTTGGGATTAGGATGAGGATGAGGATGAGGATGAGGACGAGGATGAGGATGAGGATGAGGATGAGGATGAGGATAAGGA
>NC_032014.1:6497479-6497765 GCF_001865875.1 Lupinus angustifolius | reverse complement strand
ATTAGGATGAGGATGAGGATGAGGATTAGGATTAGGATTAGGATTAGGATTAGGATTAGGATTAGGAATATGATTTGCATTAGGGTCAGGATGAGGATGACGGTGAGGATGACGGTGAGGATGAGGACGAGGATAAGGATGAGGATGAGGACGAGGATGAGGATTAGGATTAGGATTAGGATGAGGATAAGGATGAGGATGAGGGTGAGGATGAGGATGAGGATGAGGATGAGGATGAGGATGAGGATGAGGATGAGGATGAGGATTAGGATTAGGATTAAGATTA
>NC_032014.1:6496696-6497379 GCF_001865875.1 Lupinus angustifolius | reverse complement strand
AGGATGAGGATGAGGATTAGGATTAGGATTAGGATTAGGATTAGGATTAGGATTAGGATTAGGATTAGGATGAGGATGAGCATGAGAATGAGGATGAGGATGAGGATACAAATGAGGATGAGGAAGCGGATGAGGATGAGGATGAGGATATGGATGAGGACTAGGATGAGGATTAGGATTAGGATTAGGGTTAGGATTAGGAGTAGGATTAGGATTAGGGTTAGGCCTAGGATTAGGATTAGTATTAGTATTAGGGTTAGGGTTAGGGTTAGGGTTAGGTTTAGGATGAGGATGAGGTTGTGTGTGAGGATGAGGATGAGGATGAGGATAAGGATGAGGATGAGGATGAGGATGAGGATGAGGATGAGGATGAGGATGAGGATGAGGATGAGGATGAGGATGAGGATGAGGACGAGGATGAGGATGAGGATGAGGATTAGGATTAGGATTAGGATTAGCATTACGATTACGATTAGGATGAGGATTAGCATTAGGATTAAGATGAGGATTAGGATTTGGATTAGGATTAGGATTAGGATTATGATTACGAATAAGATTAGGATTATGAATATGGTTTGCATTAGGGTGAGGAGGATGAGGAGGATGAGGATGAGGATGAGGATGAAGACGAGGATGAGGATGAGGATGAGGATGAGGATGAGGATTAGGACTAGGATTAGGAT
>NC_032014.1:6496389-6496596 GCF_001865875.1 Lupinus angustifolius | reverse complement strand
GAGTAGAATGAGGATGAGGATGAGGATGAGGATGAGTATGAGGATGAGGATGAGGATTAGGATTTGGATTAGGATTAGGATTAGGATTATGATTACGAATATGATTAGGATTAGGAATATGGTTTGCATTAGGGTGAGGATAAGGAGGAGGATGAGGATGAGGATGAGGATGAGGATGAAGACGAGTATGAGGATGAGGATGAGGAT
>NC_032014.1:6495731-6496289 GCF_001865875.1 Lupinus angustifolius | reverse complement strand
TAGGATTAGGATTAGGATTAAGATTAGGATTAGGATTAGGACGAGGATTAGGATTACGATTTGGATGAGGATTAGGATTAGGATGAGGATTAGGATTAGGATTAGGATTAGGATTATGATTACGAATAAGAATAGGATTAGGAATATGATTTTGCATTAGGGTGAGGATGGATGAGGATGAGGATGAGGACGAGGATGAGGATGAGGACGAGGATGAGGATAAGGACATGGACGAGGATGAGGATGGGGAGGGTGATGAGGATGAGGATGAGGATGAGGATTAGGATGAGGATGAGGATGACAATGACGATGAGGATGAGGATGATGATTAGGATGAGGATTAGGATTAGGATTAGGGTTAGGATTAGGATTGGGATGAGGATGAGGATGAGGAAGAGGAGGAGGTTAAGGATGAGGATGAGGATGAGGATGAGGATTATGATAAGGATGAGGACAGGGATGAGGATGAGGATGATGATTAGGTTTTGGATTAGGGTTAGTATTGGGATTAGGATGAGGATGAGGTTGAGGATGTGGATGAGGACGAGGATGAGGATG
>NC_032014.1:6495403-6495631 GCF_001865875.1 Lupinus angustifolius | reverse complement strand
AGGAGGAGGATAGGATGAGGAAGAGGAAGAGGATGAGGATAGGACGTGAATGAGGATGAGGATGAGCATGTGCAAGAGGATGACGTTAGGATGAGGATAAGGATAGGACGGGAATGAGGATGACGAAGAGGATGAGGATGAGCATGAGGAAGAGGATGAGGTTAGGATAGGATGAGGATGATGAAGAGGATGAGGATGAGGATAGGATTAGGATGAGAATGTGGATGA
>NC_032014.1:6494856-6495303 GCF_001865875.1 Lupinus angustifolius | reverse complement strand
AGGATGAGGATGAGAATGTGGAAGAGGATGATGATGAGGATAAGGATAGGATGAGGAAGAGGATGAGGATGAGGATGAGGTTAGGAGGAGGACAAGGATGAGGATGAGGTTGAGGTTAGGATGAGAATGAGGATAGGAGGAGGATGAGCATGAGGATAGGATGAAGAGGAGGATGAGGAGGAGGATGAGGATGAGGATAAGGATAGGATGAGGAAGAGGATGAGGATAGGATGAGGACCAGGATGAGGATAAGGATAGGATGAGGAAGAGGATGAGGATAGGATGAGGACCAGGATGAGGATAAGGATAGGATGAGGAAGAGGATGAGGATAGGATGAGGACCAGGATGAGGATAAGGATAGGATGAGGAAGAGGATGAGGATGAGGATAGGATGAGGACCAGGATGAGGATAAGGATGAAGAAGAGGTTAGGATGAGGATGAGGAT
>NC_032014.1:6494248-6494756 GCF_001865875.1 Lupinus angustifolius | reverse complement strand
AGGATGAGGATGAGGATGATGATGAGGATAGGAGGAGGATGAGAATGAGGATGGGATGAGGAGGAGGACGAGGAGGAGGACGAGGAGGAGGATGAGGATGAGGAAGAGGAAAGGATGAGGACGAGAATGAGAATGAGGATAGGATGAGGATGAGGAAGAGAATAGGATGACGACGAGAATGAGGTTAGAATTAGGATGAGGATGAGGATAGGATAAGGACGAGAATGAGGATGAGGATAGCAAGAGAAGGAGGTTGAGGACGAGAATGAGGATCAGGATAGGATGAGAACGAGGATGAGGATAGGTTGAGGATTAGGATGAGAATAGGATGAGGTTGAGGAAGTGGATTAGGATGAGGATGAGGATGAGGATGAGGATGATGATGAGGATAGGATGTGGATGAGGATGAGGATGACGATAGGATGAGGATGAAGATGAGGATGGGGATGAGGATGGGGATGAGGATGAGGATGAGGATGAGGATGAGGATGCGGATGAGGATGAGGAT
>NC_032014.1:6493752-6494148 GCF_001865875.1 Lupinus angustifolius | reverse complement strand
AGGATGAGGATGAGGATAGGATGAGGACGAGAATGAGGTTAAGGATAGGATGAGGACAAGGAAAGGATGAGCATAGGAAGAAGACGAGGATGATGATGAGGATAGGATGAGGATGAGCAACAGGATGAGGAGGAGGATGAGGATAAGAGGAGGACGAGAATGAGCATGAGGATGAGGATGAGGATTAGGATGAAAGATGAGGATGAGGATGAGGAAGACGATGAGCATGAGAATGAGGACGCGGTTAGGATGAGGATGAGGATGAGAATAGGAGTAGGATGAGAATGAGGATAGGATTAAGAGGAGGATGAGGATGAGGACGTGAATTAGGATGAGGATGAGAATGTGGAAGATGATGAGGATGAGGATAAGGATAGGATGAGGAAGAGGTAGAGG
>NC_032014.1:6493342-6493652 GCF_001865875.1 Lupinus angustifolius | reverse complement strand
TAAGGAGGATGAGGATGAGCATGAGGATGAGAAAGAGGATGACAATGAGGATAAGGATGAGGATAGGATGAGGATAGGATGAGGACGAGAGTGAGGATGAGGAGGAGGATGATAATGAGGATAGGATGAGGACGTGAATGAGGATGAGTAGGAAGATGAGGAAGAGGAAAGGATGAGGACGAGAATGAGAATGAGGATAGGATGAGGAGGAGGAGGAGGATAGGATGAGGATGAGGATGAGGACGAGAATGAGGTTGAGGATAGGATGAGGACGAGAATGAGGATGAAGATGAGGAAGAGGATGAGGATA
>NC_032014.1:6492429-6493242 GCF_001865875.1 Lupinus angustifolius | reverse complement strand
AAGGACGAGAATGAGGAAGAGGATAGGATGAGGATGAGGATAAGGATAGGATGACGATGAGGAAGTGGATGAGGATGAGGACGAGGATAGGATGAGGACGAGCTTGAGGATAGGATGAGGATGAGGAAGAGGATGGGGACGAGAATGAGTATGAGGATAGGATGAGGTGGAGGATGAGGATAGGATGACGACGAGAATGAGGATGAGGACGAGGATGATGATAGGATGAGGATGAGAATAGGATGAGGATGGGGAATTTGATTAGGATGAGGATGAGCATGGGATGATGATGAGGATAGGATGAGGAAGAGGATGATCATAGGATGAGGACGAGCATGAGGATGTGTATAGGATGAGGAAAAGAATGAGGATAGGATGAGGATAGGATGAGGACGAAAATGAGGATGAGGATGAGGACTAGGATGAGGATGAGCATGAGGATATGGAGGAGGAGAGGATGAGGATGAGGATGAGGATGAGGATGAGGACAAGAATGAGAATGAGGATAGGATAAGGATGAGGATGAGCAATAGAATGAGGATGAGGATGAGGATACGATGAGGATGAGGATGGGATGAGGTTGAGGATAAGGATAGGATGAGGAGGAGGATGAGGACGGGGAAGAGGATGAGGATGAGGTCGAGGATAGGATGAGTACGAGAATGAGGATGAGGATAGGATGAGAATAAGGAAGAGGATGGGGATGATGATATGATGAGGATGAGAATGAGGATGAGGATAGGATGAGGAAGATGATGAGGATGGGATGACGACGAGCATGAGGATGAGGATGAGGATAGGATTAGGATGAGG
>NC_032014.1:6491966-6492329 GCF_001865875.1 Lupinus angustifolius | reverse complement strand
AGGATGAGGATAGGATGACGACGAGAATGAGGATGAGGATAGGATGAGGACGACGATGAGGATAGGATGAAGATGAGGATGTGGATTAGGATGAGAATGAGGATGAGGATGATGATGAGGATAGGATGACGACGAGCATGAGGCTGAGGAACAGGATGAGGGTAGGATGAGGACGAGAATGAGGATAGGATGAAAACGAGAATGAGAATGAGGATAGGATGGGGATGAGGACGAGAATGAGGATGAGGATGAAGATAGGATGAGGACGAGGATGAGGATAGGTTGAGGACGAGAATCAGGATGAGGTTATGGTGAGGATAGGATGAGGAGTAGAATGAGGATGAGGAAGAGGAAGAGGATGAG
>NC_032014.1:6491617-6491866 GCF_001865875.1 Lupinus angustifolius | reverse complement strand
ATATGATGAGGATAAGGATGAGGATAGGATGAGGACGAAAATGAGGATACGATGAGGACGAGCATGAGGATAACGATAGGATGAGGAGGAGGAGGAGAATGAGGATGGGGAAGAGGATGAGGATGAGGATGAGCACGAGGATAAGATGAGGATGAGAATGAGGATGAGGATAGGATGAGGATGAGAATGGGGATGAGGATAGGATGAGGATGAGGATGAGGACAGGATGAGGATGAGGATGAGGATAGG
>NC_032014.1:6491044-6491517 GCF_001865875.1 Lupinus angustifolius | reverse complement strand
GGATCAGGAAGAGGATGAGGATGAGGAAGTGGATAGGATGAGGACCAGAATGAGGATGAGGATGAGGATAGGAATGAGGATGAGGATGAGGATTAGGATTAGGATTAGGATTAGGATTAGGATTAGGATTAGGAGTAGGATTAGGGTTAGGATTTGGATTAGGATGAGGATGAGGCTGAGGATGAGGTTGAGATAGAGGATTAGGTTGAGAAGTAGGATGACGATTAGGATTTGGATTAGGATTAGGATTAGGTTTAGTATTAAGATTAGTATTAGGATTAGGATTTGTACTTGGATTAGGATTAGGATGAGGATGTGAATGAGGATGAGGATGAGGATGAGGATGACGGTGAGGATGAGGACGAGGATGAGGTTGAGGATGAGGATGAGGATGAGGATGACGATGAGGATGACGATGAGGATGAGGATGAGGATGAGGATGAGGATGAGCATGAGGATGAGCATGAGGATGA